>NC_090247.1:35447775-35515275 GCF_037325665.1 Littorina saxatilis
CCCTAATATGCGATAACCCATATTCTGACCGAGGCAACCCACCCTGCATTCACATACACCCCTTCGACACCTACATAGTATATAACTAGTAACCTGGTCAACGTAACTACCCCCTTGCATACATATATTCAAGCTAATTCATCCCAGGAAGTTGTCATCAGTGCATCTGCTAGGAGCAGGATAAGCCGTCACTCTCGCGGTGAGGTGGGTGGGATAATTTTCGTCTGCGAAAAACACGTCTTCTCGCGCTGCGTTCAAGACGGAAAAGGAAGTAGGGAGGTTTAACTCCCTTGAATTATCGTAGGTTTGACTTTCTACAGAAAAGCGACCAAATTATCTTTTCCGATTGTTTTACGGAGGTCTCAGCTGAACCAGGTCATAACCAAATTTATGTAAAGACTTAAATTGTTTTATGACCAGACTTCAGCTTCAGACAGACAGATGTTCTTGCATCCACTCCATGCATGCATCAACAACCCAATGAATTGACTTAAGAGTGATGACAGCTTCGACGGGATTTTAATCCAGTAGCTATAAAGCAAGATTGGCAAAATAAGGGCACAAAGGCGGCAGTAGGCATGGCTTTTAAAATCCCTATCCCCCCTAAGCTGAAGAAGCCTAATCCGTAATAGGACCGGAGGTAGTTTCGTATTCTACGAACTGTTTGATTCTTTTACCCCCTACGCACCCTCTTTTTCACGAAGACTTCCGGCTCTTTGGCAGCGGGCCCCGCGTGCATACGGCCGCTGAAGGAAATGTTAGCCCTTTCAGATTCTAGTCGTATGCCAGCATGCGATCTGATCCTAGTTACCATTCGTAGATGGAGAAAAGGTCAACAACTAGGGGACCCAGTATCCGTTCATACCTCCGCATACATCGGCGTTCGGGCATTCCAGAATCCTGGGTATTTGGTGCGCTTTGCGCAACCACACCTTTGTATTTAGGTGTCTACATTGAATTTCTTGGCTAAAGCCTATGTTACATTTTATGTAAGCCACAGTTACTTGTATTAGCCATGTCTACTTATGCCATCAAACTGGCTATTCCATATTTTCTCAAAAGTTTGGTAAGAGCCAGTTTCCGCCACCCCTGTGCCCTAATGTAACTCTAGTACGCTGTCTACAACTTTTACTTTATCTCAAAACAACAATGTCAGGTTTATACAATTTTGGAACATTTCGCTTCGAAATTCTAAAATCAATGAATTTTGCAAATGTGTCGACAGCTTACTAAAGGTTAAGGAACAATGCATATGTTATTATGTAAAAGAAGCTCTTAACGTTCAGAGTAGATGATTGTAGTTGGACCCCTTCCCCATCGTTGGAATTATGTCCAGGTCTGCCTCGGCGAGATCCGCGCTACCTTGTTCCTGATTTATGATGCTTGCGCGCAGCTCCATAATTTGTCAAAGTAAGACCATTAGTTCTTGGGATCACGACAGAGTATATCAAGACAGTTGAAATGTACCACATTCTCGAGGTTGTGACCAGATCACGAACAGCCAGGTGGCACTGCCAATCGCTCCAAAATGTAGCACAATGTCTGTAAAATGTGTATTTTGCTGTCTCATAGTAGTGGAAACACGTTACAGCTGTGCAGGCCTGGACTGACAACGAGTGGGGGATGCAGAGGTGCTTCCTGATAGTGTGAAGGTGCGTCTTTATCCAGACCATACAGCTTGACCCATGAACGAGAATACCTGAAACTAAGAGTTGATTATTAGAAAACCTCTCTAACAAGAGATTCCAGCCGCATACTGGTTTGTGTCTGCCTGTTTTAATCAGTTCTTTTAACAAATGAGGTTAATATTGATGACGGTCTTATTTGTCCCAACCGGGACCCATATACGTTTGTTTGGTTGTGTGTGGGCGCAAGCATTCTCTTAATTGCATTTTAGATGTTTATACTTGGTCTGATTTGCGATTTGTTGTTGTCATAATTATGTTGTCTGGTTGCTAAAGGGCAGATGAACTATACTTTTCCATCCATTGCTTGTTTGTGGACAATACATTGTCTTATGTCTGACGAACGACCAAAGACAAACACCTCCCTTTTTATGGTTGTATCGGGACTGCAACGCTGGCTGTTCTGTTCCTGGGTAGGTTGGATGAAAACTCCATCAAATGGACTGGTTGCCTTTTTGCGATACGGCCTGAAACTGATATCTGGTCAGACATGAGCCATCAACATGAATGACGAGTAAATTGTGAATGTTGCTGGGAGATAGACTTCCCCACACACGCACACACAAAGAAAATGTGCTGAGATTAATCTATTTTTGGGTCCCCCTCATAAAGGGGGGGGGGGGGGGAGGGCACGGCCTGAAGTGCATCTGTGTCGAGGTGTCCTTGGACTTAAACCTGCTTGCATCTGTGGAGATATTAAACTGACATATACCGGGGGGGACATGGTCTGCAGTGCGTCTGTGTCGAGGTGTCCTTGGACTTCAAACTGCTTGTATCTGTGAAGATAATATTGAATGTTAAACTGACATATACCGCTGTTCTCCCGGCATCTTTGGCGGACACTGCAACGTTGCTAAATATGGTGGTGGGATGCCTGCCTTCGGGATGGAATAATACAAATTGAATACAAGCATAAACTCCTTCCCCCAACTGGAGTTGATATTAGAACCTTGTTTGTCGGGTAAATAATGAGTGCCACCCTGGCAGCCACGGGAATCAGGAACTGGCAACCAGCTTAGCCGCTTCGTGCGATGTTCCAAACATAATAACAAATATCGCGGATATTTTGCGAGGGCTGCAAATTAAAAGCCATTTAATCGAACTGGGTCATTTAATAAACATATTAAATAAGAAAATAGAAAATAAGTTAAAACTAAATGATAAGACAGAGGCACTTCTGTGCATGAAAAGTCCACTAAGTTCCCAAATTCTCAACCTTCGTCTGTCCAAGTAGGCAATACCGACATCTCTTTCTCTTCTTCAGCTAGAAACCTCGGCTTCACCATCTCCTCAGACATGACACTCAACAAGCACATCTCCAACATCTGTAGGTCCGCATACTTTGAACTCCGCAAGATCGCAACCATCCGCCATACTCTGTCCGTTCAAACTACAAACACTCTAGTCTGCTCTCTTGTTCTTTCTAAACTTGACTACTGTAACTCTCTTCTCTCTGGCTGTCCACTCTACCTCCTGCACAAACTACAGAAAGTTCAAAATTCTGCAGCACGCCTGATCCTCAAAGCACGAAAAAAAAAGATCATGTCACACCATTTCGCCGCACACTCCACTGGTTACCCATCCAAGCCCGCATTGAATACAAACTGTCCACTCTCTGCTTTCACTTCTTCTCTGCCTCGTCTCCTGCATATTTCTCTGAACTTCTCACTGTATACACTCCTGCTAGACAACTCCGCTCCTCTTCTGATGGCCGCACCCTAGTCATCCCACACACAAAATCAAAAGCATATGGACAACGCACTTTTGCATTTTGCGCATCTACTCAATGGAACTCTCTCCCCTCTCACATTCGCCACTCTCAGTCAGTACAGTCATTCAAGCGAGCACTCAAAACTCACCTCTTCCAGAAACACAACTCCTAAAGTCGCAACATTTTGCCATCCTGTTCTGTAACGGTTCCATCTCTATTCAGCTTGTTATTTTTGTCTTTTGTTTTAAATTATTATAAATATAATTTTTCACTGCAGTAGTCCTTTAACTTTTCGTCTGCGAAAAACACGTCTTCTCGCGCTGCGTTCAAGACGGAAAAGGAAGTAGGGAGGTTTAACTCCCTTGAATTATCGTAGGTTTGACTTTCTACAGAAAAGCGACCAAATTATCTTTTCCGATTGTTTTACGGAGGTCTCAGCTGAACCAGGTCATAACCAAATTTATGTAAAGACTTAAATTGTTTTGTTTCAGTTCCACTTGGTTGGCGACTCCTGGGGTGGTCATCTTGGTTGCTGAGCGCAGACACCAACACGTTGTGATGAAGGAACCTGGTTCAGCGTGGGTCTTACCTCTCCCTCTTATTGTCTTCGTGTTTTTCGAAGCCACTTACCTTTCATATTTGTCTTATTTATCCAAGGTGTGTGAAGGCAAGCGCTGTTTAAAGCAGCATTTTGTTGTTCAAGCTTGACCGCAAACTGAAGCGGTGTCGTTCTCAAGTGTGGGTCACAGTGACATCGTGTTGACCGCCTTTTGTCAGGAGATAATGTTCGTGATGACAGAGGAAAGAGATGTCTCGGCTGGGATGAAACACACAGGCAGACAGACAGACAGACAGACAGATACGCACACATTCAAACACAGATAGACAGGCAGACAGACAGACAGACAGACAGACAGACAGACAGACAGACAGATAAACAAACAAACAAACAGGCATACGGGCTTAGACACGCGCATACACATACACATTCACAGACAGACAGACACAGACAGACAGACAGACAGACAGACAGACACGCATACAGATTCACAGACAGACAGACAGACAGACAGACAGACAGACACGCATACAGATTCACAGACAGACAAACAAACACAGACACACACACACTCACACACACACACACACACACACACACACACACACACACCGGCCTACACACATGGTGTCCTGCAAACATATATTACAAACGCACACGACTAAAAATCCATAGCTATTTGAGTTCAGCTACAAAAGACACCCGTGTGACTGTTCATCAAAATAATGAACACTCCTCTCACCAGTCAAAACCACAGCCTGCAGCACAGAGCAGAAACCACAATAATTATTTCCCACAATGCGTCGCGCTTTCATCTCCAGCCAGGAAATTGAAATCTATTAACATGAAAGGACTCTTAATACAAATCTGGGCACTTTCTGATACAGATCACGTGACAGGAAGTTCTTTCTGTTTATTTCGCGCGGGCAGTGTCTAAAATGATATGAAAACAAGAATGTTTACGAAAATATTTTGCTTTTGTTCGGCGATTTTGGTTTGTTGTCACTGATTTACTCAGTTTGTAGCGAAACGAAAGAGCAGCTATAATTGCCTCTGGGCTCGTCTTCATATGTAGAGTTAGAGGGTCATTTATTGATGTTTGTATTTGGCCTTCTTTTGTTTTCAAAGCATTTTTGATAAAACGTTTTATTTATCTCTTGGAAGAAAACGAATCTACGACATCCTAAGACTATTATTATATGGTCAACATAAGCCCGAAAAAAAGAACTGGTTTCATTTCCTGTAGCTGCTGGTAGGCTCGAACATGTACATTGTATACACATTAAACGGCCTAAATACATAGGCAGACAGACATACAGACAGACAGAAAGACAGAGACAGAGAAAGTTTTCTAACTGATTCTGTACTACTAGGCTACATGAATGCTGCTGTGCTGCTGTTACTGCTAATGTATAATCTGCCTATTGTCTGCACATGAGTAAGTATCAGAATTGTTCCCCGTTTCAGCTAATAATGGGATGTTGCAAATCAAGGTTTAATTGGTGTTTGGGGTATAAAGCACGATCTCGAACTCGATTTTAAAAAATATTATTCAGCTTTCAAAGTGTGAAATGTATTTTTCATGTGCTTTAGATAAATCAGATTCATTAGCCAATGCGTGATTCGCGAACGGCCCACATTACTATTACGTTCCCAGGGAAATCGCAATTTTTGAGCATCATCTACAATTTTATGTATATTTTTTCAACAAATCGTTTAATTCGCTCGCACTTTATAACATCTGCGATGTTATTGGGGCTATTAGTTCAGTGGTTCGTCATTTGTTTGTTTATTTGTTGCTTAACGTCCAGCCGACTACGCAGAGCCATATCAGGACGAGGAAGGGGGGGATGAAGGGGGCCACTTGTCAAGCGATTCCTGTTTACAAATGCACTAACCCATTACTTGTGTCCCAGCAGGCTTTAGTAAAACTAAATTAATACCTACTGGAAGATTACCAGTTTCCAGTATGTTAAAATAGGCTTAACCTATCTACTGCTGGACTTACATCAGAACACTAACAGATTAAACTATACATGAATCGCGAGACAAGCGGCAAGAGAAGAGATTTTTGGAAAAAATACAGGTGAATGAGCAAGAAGGCAGAAAAAAGAAAAGAATTCATGAAGAAAAAGAGAGCATGACAGGAAAGAGGAACCAAAAATCTACCTAACAGCAAACTAGAAAGCTCCTGCGGTTCCAAAAACAGGAGGGGCTTTTAATTTCATAACCGCAGTGCCCCACTGCGGGAGTGGTTCGTCAGCGTTGGAACATCATTTATGTTTTTTAAGTGTATCCTATTGAGATAGAACATATGCTGTGAAGATAATACAGCTGCAGCTTCTTATTTGTATTTTTGGTATCAAAACGCGAGGCTGCACGACAGAACACGACACAATACAATAAGCCACACACACACACACACACGCACACACACACTCACACACACGTCACCGGTCAGTGACCTCTGGCCGCAGGCAGCACGTGCCACGTTGAAAGACAGATGCGAGCGCCACCTGGATGGAGACAGGAGAGATCATCAGGGTTGTGTCGTGACACGGAACTTACGTCACAAGACAAACTAAGGGGAGAGCATCACAGAGCGGAAGAGGTTGGACTGGTCAGTTGGCGTAGTCAGTAGGATTAAGGACGTCACAGCGAATATGGCCGCTGATTTGTCTACGGTTGTTCCGATAAGAGTGACATTTTCGCGAAGGAGATTGCGGTGAATGATTAAACAGAGAGTTCAGTTGCTCTTCTTGCTTTTACTGGTTTAAAACTGTTAGTAGCCCGCTAGTAGTTTATTTGTTGTTACGCTGCCATGTCATTAGTTTTGCAGGAAAGAACACAACCAATTAGAATATGCCTGTGCTCATGTGGGGGCTGACAGCATTTTGAAGCGGTGGGCTGTATATTCTCTTAGTCCCACTAAGAGAGATCTAGAACTTCTGAGACCGCAGAAGAGACTGAAAAATGAGAACGTGGGGTACGAGTAGACAGTATGTCTGCGTGTAAAACGCTTCGAAAGTAAGATCGTACCGTAATTGCAGCTGAGCCGACAGAATAAATTCGATCCTAAAACAAATTGAAACAACTCTCGTGTGATGAAATATGAACGCCTGGGATTTCCTATGACGAAACAATACAGTGGTACGTACTACAGAAAGCCCCAGAAAAACAGATCTGTACATTTGTTAAAGTCTTAAAAAGCGGTAACATTACAGAGGTAATAATCACAAGTAAAGTCTGAAAGGGGGTGTCTTACAAAGGGGTTTCACTGTATTGTCAAAAGCGAAAATTGCAAAGATCATAATTTTCCCTGCCTGAACTGAATATTTAGGCTTATGTGCGTTAAGCTACCTGAACTTGAGACACAGGAATGTCCGTGCAGACATAAACAGCTCGCCGGAGTTTTCATAGCGGTCAGTGACTGGCATAGCTGGACACACGCGGCCGGACGTGGCTAAGTGGGCAGATATGGAAATTAAAGCAGGAAAACGGAAAATTAACACTGTTGTGAGGGCCGGTAACATCTGTGTGTTTTGATACTGAGTGCTAAGCGGCGGAGGCGGAGACGGAGACGATAAAATAAAATGACGAAGAAGAAGAAGACGACGAAGAAGGAGTCCGCGATGACAGAAACGACGACGACGACAAACAAGAAGAACAAGAAGAAAAGAAGAAGAAGAACTGTAGTGTGCGAGTTATTGCCATATTTCTGTGCTGAACCAGACGAATTTTGTGACGTAACATCAAACGCCGACGACGCGTACGACAATGAACAAGAATTGTAGTCACTGTGTCAGTAGGCGAGTTATGGCGGGTTTTCTGTCAAGAACCATAACCGTTTTGTGGCGTAACAACAGCAAAGGCGAATTGATGGGTCAAAACGCACTCGAGCACCCGAATTCTTCACGCCAATCTGCGCCGCAAGCAGAAACAAAAGGAAGGAAAAATTGTCCCTCTTAAAAATAAACCATGGCCTTCAGCGTTACGATCAGAGAGTCAGACACTGTATTATTCCGCTACCTGCGGTTTTAACACGTCTCACGCAGTGACCCTTCGGAGGGCTTCTGCCCACACCAAAAAAAGTATATAGTCTGTGTCGTTTTGGTGTCGTCGTCGTGAAATGCGGTGTAAACAGGCCGAGCTGTAGTGAAGAACAACCATTTTTTGTTGTTGGTCGTTGTGTGGTTAAATGCTTGTTATCACCGTCAGAAAAAATACTGGTAAACGCAAAATCCGGTCCTGCTTAGATTTTTAAAAAAGAAGAGGAGGGGGGAGGGGGGGGGGGGCTTTTAAACTTGGTATGCTCACGACCTGAATGCGCGAACAAAACCAACACAATATGACATTTGAAAATGATGTGTTAGGCAACCTTAAAAAAGAAAAAAGTATATTGACAAAAGACCATAATGTAAAAGAGACCAAAACAACAACAACAAAACAACAAAAACATAACAAACAAACAAACAAACAAGCAAACACATGTGTGTTTTGTTTTGAAAATTGTAACTTTTTTCAGTTCTTCCTTTGATCACCGTTTTTTTTGTAAACGTTTGATATTCAGTTAATAGGAGCTTTGTCCAAAACGTTTGTTTTTTGTCCTATGGTTGTTATACATTTCATGCGGAATGAGTGAAAGTCACAGATCATGTCAGTCGGACATCTTCAGCCAACTTGGTTTTGAGAAACGAATCACTAAGTTTTTCACCTGCCTTGTAAGTGCAGTGGTACCTGCGATGACAGGGCACCGTTTGGACCAACACTGAAAAGGTGTCCCTGTGTTGAAGGAAGCCTGTCACGACAGGTGTATCTTGGTCAAGACAATAAAAGAAAGGACAACAGATAGTGTCCTTTACTGGGAGGTGTCCTGTCATCGGAGGGGCCTCGCATTGAGGTGCCAACAGACACTTACATAATGTATATATATAATATATCCATGTGACTCTAGAACCACTCATTGAATATACTCGGAGCTGTACAAGGAACAAGACAAAAACAAACTTAGATGACCCCATATACTGGCGACTTAGCTCAGTGCAATTGAAATACACGTGTAATGCCCCCTTAATCCCAGTCACCGGGCGCATTGACAAGCTTCGGATTGTTTATGCTTACTTCTGACCACGTGACCCTGGCTTTTCGACTCCCGTCAGCCCCTTCATCCGCCACCGACGAAATTTTTATTGGTCCACTGCTGGCGGAGTTATGGGCCTTTAGTCTCCGCGGTGGCGCCACCAGTGGTGCGCAGTACCCTTTGTGCGCATGCCTTTATCCGCTTGAATGATCCTGTCTCCGCTGCGTGTGCACGTTGACTATACTGCTCTACGTGTGTGAGAATGTGTATATTTATATGCAAGCTGTGTTTTGTTGTAAATGATTTGTAGCTGAGAGAGAGAGAGAGAGAGAGAGAGACACACACACACACACACACACACACACACACACACACCATGTCAATTTTTTATTTTATGAGGATAACAGAATAAGCATAGGTATCCTTCTTTGCGTCTGGCCCTCACCCTAAAGAGGGACCAATCTTTTATTATAACTACTAAGAGAGAGAGAGAGAGAGAGAGAGAGAGAGAGAGAGAGAGAGAGAGAGAGAGAGAGAGAGAGAGAGAGAGAGAGAGAGACCGGAGAGAGACAGACAGAGAGACAGACAGACAGACAGACAGACAGACAGACAGAGAGAGAGAGAGAGAGAGGGTACTTTTGCGACCAAGCTTATCTTGGAACCTGACTGACAAAACCAACAGGGACCATTCACCGTGCCAATGTTTTTGGACAGGTTTTGAATCCCTCATGTCTCAAAGGTATTGACACGCCGTTCAGAACCACTCAAGAAGGCAAGAGCCAGGATCTAGAATCGCTCGCCTCTTTGTTTGCCCACTTTCTTAGGTAAACTCTCATGAATAATTCTGCGTGTATGTTTATGGGTGAAATTTTAATACCCCCAGGTTGAGCGGAAAGATCTTGGTATGTTTTTATAGAGTTCTATTGTTCAGAGTTTTTGGAATCTTGAAAGGGAACCCTTGTTTGGCGATTTGGTTAATCTGCTGTGGAATTTAAACTTTAGTGGGATGTGAAGACGGCAATATGAGAAGATTAAAAGAAAAGGATTAAGTATAATCCTGTCCCCTTCTGCCCCCCATCCCCTACCGCCGTCCTCTATTTGCGTTGCCCTTCACAACCTTCTTTTTAAGGGGGCCAACGCATGCACGTGCACATGCACGCGCAAAAACTAATTGATGCACGGAATGTTTTCGCGGCAACCTCCGAACGGGGGATAACCGGTCATAAGCGGGACTGAGGCTCTACGCGGGGCCTGACACGATTGAAGGCACGTTTTGTCAGTTTTCTTGGATTTGTTTGATTTACGTCGGGATTTAAAGTAAGCTACAGATTCAGCGATGCCTAACATTGTTTCTTGATGCATAAAATGTCATAGAGCGGTTCATATGTGTCCGTAAGGTACCATCAAAGCTGAACATGTCGGCGATCGAGCGCCGGAAATGGCTGTTCGATGGGTTTTGGAAGTAGAAATGTGCTTTATTTTACAAAATCAGCTCGTATTTGACGTCGGTTTGGGATTTTAATGGAAGATGGAGTCATTGAAGATGCAAACAAGTGCTATTTCGGGGTAGAATATATTGACCGACCCTGTAGACGAACAGCCATTTCCTGCGCTCGATCGCCGACATGTTCAGCTTTGATGGTAATGTACGGACACATATGAACCGCTCTATGACATTTTTTGCATCGAGAAACAATGTAAGGCATCGCTGAATCTGTAGCTTACTTTAAATCCCGACGTAAATCAAACAAATCCAAAAAAACTGACAAAACGTGCCTTCAATCGTGTCAGGCCCCGCGTAGAGCCTCAGTCCCGCTTATTGTGACCGGTTATCCCCCGTGAACCTCTGCATACGAGAGAGGGAGAAAGACAGAGGGGGAAGAGAGAGAGAGAGAGAGAGAGAGAGAGAGAGAGAGAGAGAGAGAGAGAGAGAGAGAGAGAGAGAGAGAGAGAGAGAGAGACAGAGACAGAGACAGAGAGAGACAGACAGACCTTTGGTTACGAAAAAAAAAATCAGCTTGTTGGAATGTGAATGATGTTAGCCTAACGCTCTCCGAGCTACTAATTTTGGCTGTAATTGCAATTCGACAGTGGGCACTTTCCTGTCGCCTTCATTTTTGTCTCGATTGCTAATTAAAGGGTGAACATTGGGAATAAGACACATGCTTTCAGTCACAATCTCTCCAAGCACTTGTGGCGATGTGACAAGGGACGACAGAGGCGCCATGTTTGAAGTGCTGAAAGTGACTGTGACCATCGAACACGGTATGTAACTCTGTCTTCACAATAGCAGACGCAGTTGTTTCCCCCCTGCTGAGCACCTGGTTGACTCGAACAATTATGAAAGTGAATGAAGCACAAGAGCGCACTGCGTCAAGCGTGGGGCTCACGTCTGTGTGTTTGTATGTTAGTTGAATGATTAAGCTACTGATCTTGAGACGTGTTTTAATTCGAGCGGAGGGTGGGGTTTGGGATGAAAGTGTTGCAGCAGTAATACATGAACACGATGAGTCATCCAATGTTTAAGTTATTTAACAATTTTTGTAAATCAAGTTCAAGTTCAATTCATCAATTGACAGGTTAAATCGTTTTCAAATTGAGGGTAACATATACGAAGATAAAACGGTCACTAATGCTTCTTGAATGACGAGCACAAAACTCGGAATACTCACTATGTCCGGAAGGCCAAAACCTTTCTGGACTTTAGAGCAGTAACACTTTGGTTTAAACTTTCAAAAACCAAAGCCTTTTGACCACAGAAAAAGTGCATGACCACACTTGTGGAGATCATCATTTAGGGCGTTGTCTCCTCTTGATGTTCATAAACTTCTAGGTCAAGTCGGAGGGTTCGTGTGTGGGGGGAAGACCCTCAAGTCGCAAGCTGTCAAAGGTGAAGAGAGATCAAATCGACATTACTTCATGATCGTTTTCACTGTTGACATAAACTATCAGTCTCTTCACGCTGGCATCTGTTTTCGGGTGACCAGTCAATGGAAATGATGTCAGTCTGTCGCAGGCAAACATGTCTAGACGCCATGCCTTGCTGAATTGTCCACAGTTCTCCAGTCTGGGGCTTCAGCTGTAGGTAGATTTGACCGAAGATCTGCAGTTTTTTCCAGCTGGCTTTGGATAATCTTGGTCGCAGAGAGATGTAAATGGTGTCAGTCCGTCGAAGACTAGCACGTCCAGACATTAGGCCTTGCTCACAGTTATGAAGCGTTGGTGTATTTGACAGAAAAATCTGCTGAGGTCGCCAGCTGGCATCGAATAGTTAGAAGGCCAACACGTCTAGACAATCATTTTTCTGAATTAGCCACAGTTAAGAGGCTTTAGTCGTAAATATATCATTGACAAAGTACATGCACTGTAGTCATCTGGCTTTGAACAGATAAGATCGCAGGCCGAAACATCTAGATACCTTTCTTAGTTGTCCAATTTTGAGGCTTCCGCCGTAGCGGGTAATTGTTTTGCGGGTAGATTGGTAGCGGGTAGATTTGACCAAATGTGAGCAGTGTTGTCAGCTGTCATTGCCTGGATCAAACCAAAATTACTTCATGGTATTTTTCACTGTTGACTTACAGAAATTATATCTAACCAGAAAACTGTCTCAAATCGCCCCAAGAGCTATACAGTTCAGGTTGGGAGTTGTAGTTATGTGATCACACACCAGGAATACCTTAAAATAAACGTTTGAGCGCTGAGTTACTGAAATCAAAAACGGCTGTGTTTTGAGTGGGCATTCCAGACTGTAATTTTCATTGGGACGTTCTTTGAGCGAGTCATAATTTTTGTCCTACCTTTCGACCCTGAGTAATTCATGCACTATTCTTAGAGATACAGATCTGAAATTGAGCCGAGAGCTACAGAGTACATGTTGGGAGTTGAATAGATGACAATACACACGAGAAAGGTCTTAGAATTAGTGTTTGAGCGTTCTATTTTTCAAATCTGAATGCTGTGTTTGGTATTCATTGCAGACCTTGATATTCTCCAACCGACATTGTGTCTGTCTCTGTTGTGCGAAGCGTTTTAGCGCTGTATGGTACGGAATTTGGATGCGTAAGCTAGACTGTACATTTGATTTCCTTAATCCAACGGTCTTGATCTACTTTGACGAATGGGTATCTATAAAAACTAAATAAATAACAATGACGACCGGAAGTCCTGACTTCTGAAAGGAGAGCTGGGCGATGCAAACCGTTCGCTGATTAAAATTTATTTAATGATTTGGCATAGTTTCGGAGCCGTTTTGAGAAAATCATTGCAGGTGTTTCTAAATAACAGTAGGCTACAGTTAATATCCCTTGAACTTGTTAAGGTCCAAATCGTCAGAAAACTCTCCAAAAATGGGGGCTTAGACAATCTATCTTTAACTATCAGTCTCTTCACTATTGCATCTGTTTTAGGGGAACCAGTCGATGGAAATGATGTCAGTCAGTGTCAGGCCACACGTCTATACAACTCACTGAAAGGTCAAAAATGTCCAGGCTTCAGTATAAAGTATCGTTATTGTTATCATTGTCTACTTAACAAAATGTGTGTGCAGTGTTGTCGGCTGGCATTGACCGATTGACCCACAGAGTACGGCAGAATGTGAGCGAGAACCCGTCCGAGGAAGCTATGTAGTGTCGTGTTCTCATTCAGATTAGCCGTTGCTCATATGACAACAGAAAGAAAGTATTGTGTAGTTATAGAGCCGGACCTCACAACTGCTTGAAAAGTGGAAAAAGTATGCGTGTAACATCCTGCATTAAGAAATAAGGAATTAACCGATCAGTGGAAGAACAGCTCTACCAGTTGTAAAAAGATTATAAGGACCAGGGCCGGACCCAGGGGGGGGGGGGGGGGGTTTCCAGGGGTTCCGGAACCCCACCCCTGGAAAAAGCATGTACCTTGCTTTGAGTGTTGTTTTTTTTTTAATAAATTTTGTGTGTGTCTCTAACAAATTTTATTCAATAGTTTTAGCACCAAAACAATGCTGCTCCTAACCCTCAAAACAAGGCCCAGAATGCACCAGATTGCACAGATTTTAACCGTTTTTCAAAAATTTTCCGGGGGAGCATGCCCCCGGATCCCCCTAGTTCGCGCGCCTGCTTCGCCACTTCGCTGATTTGCCCCTCCCCCCCAAAAAGGAGGAACCCCCCCCCCCCTTACAACTCATTTGGTCCGGCCCTGAGGACAAAAGAGGAACACGGAGAGTGTCTTCCTGTTACAATCAAGGAAACCATGAAAACTGCGTGAGGAAATAAACTAAAGTGAGACTATTAGTATTATCAGTGCAGCGTGCGTGGGTTACACACAGAGTCAGTACACTACTAACAAACCACCCTTTTTACATTTAGTCAAGTTTTGACTAAATGTTTTAACATAGAGGGGGGAATCGAGACGAGGGTCGCGGTGTATGTGTGTGTGTGTGTGTGTGTGTGTGTGTGTGTGTGTGTGTGTGTGTAGAGCGATTCAGAGTAAACTACTGGACCGATCTTCATGAAATTTTTCATGAGAGTTCCTGGGTATGATATCCCGAGATGTTTTTTTCATTTTTTCGATAAATGTCTTTGATGACGTCATACCCGGCATTTTGTAAAAGTTGAGGCGGCACTGTCACACTCTCATTTTTCAATCAAATTGATTGAAATTCATTTTTCAATCAAATTGATTGAAATTTTGGCCAAGCAATCTTCGACGAAGGCCGGACTTTGGTATTGCATTTTAGCGTGGAGGCTTAAAAATTAATTAATGACTTTGGTCATTAAAAATCTGAAAATTGTAATTACATTTTTTTTTAAAACGATCCAAATTTACGTTTATCGTATTCTTCATCATTTTCTGATTCCAAAAGCATATAAATATGTTATATTTGTTTTAAAAACAAGCTCTGAAAATTAAAAATATAAAAATTATGATTAAAATGAAATTTCCGAAATCGATTTAAAAACAATTTCATCTTATTCCTTGTCCGTTCCTGATTCCAAAAACATATAGATATGATATGTTTGGATTAAACACACGTTCAGAGAGTTAAAAAGAATAGAGATATAGAAAAGCGTGCTATCCTCCTCAGCGCAACCGCTCCCGCGCTTTTCTGGATTGTTAATTTCACTGCCTTTGCCACGAGCGGTGGACAGACGATGCTACGAGTGTACCGTGGTCTTGAGGAAAAAATGCAATGCGTTCCGTTTCATTCTGTGAGTTCGACTGAGCTTGACTAAATGTATTTTCGCCTTACGCGACTTGGTTTTTTTTTTACAATGAGTAGTACTCCCTCTTGAGGCGGATTAAGGCCCTATTACACGAAGAGTTTGGCGGAAACAGCGACCATTGTGGAGCTAAGTGTTGTGAGACAGGGGAAAGTGCATGGCAAAGATGGATAGATGGTTTTATCCTTTCGGTTTACGAGAGTAAGTGGAAGCCTATACACCTTTTGGAGTTCTGTTTTAGTGGGACGTGCGGCCCGGATTGTTTCAGGGGGTTCTATGGTGAGTTGATCGCGGGGTGGGGAGTGGAGGAGGGAAGGGGGGGGGGGGGGCAAAGGTTCAGATACCTGGGGAGAGGGAGAGGGGCGGAAGGAACGACGCAAACAAGGGAGCTTTACTGAATGAGGAAGAGGAGGAGGTGAGGGTGTGTGTGTGTGTGTGTGTCTTTAGAGGCTTATACGCGTATCCACTTCTGTAGGAAGGAATGGTAATCCAGCTACCACAGTGAAAAGAAACCAGTGCAAAGTAACGCAGAGAAGCATGCTGGCAGAGAGACAATCACACTGACAGACTGATGAACACAACCAGAAGCCCCCCGGAAGGAAAACGAATTTTAGCATTTTTGACCAATATTTTGATAGTTCTCGTGTACGCAAATAATGGATAGAGAAACAATAGTACATATAATTTAATTTACCTTTTTTTTGTCGCGGACAATTTTTTATTTTCGCTGAAACGTAATTTCCTTTTCGCGGAAATCCCCATGCCTGTGTGTTTTAGTACAAGATTGTGACCACCGAAATTGATGATGTTTTAAAGAGGTCTTCAGACATGTGCCCAAGATGAAAGTATTTCAAATACGTGGCTTGTGATTGAAGAAGCTCAGTGCATTTCATTTTTGACCCTGCATCGGACGGGGAAAACACATATACAATAAAGAAGACGCAGAAAAGCAGTTTTGCAATTAAAATGAGGCAACGTTATGTTTCTCGATGCAGTTTCAAATTGCCGAAATTATGCGCCATAAAGATCCCTTTCCTAGCCCCCTGCCAAGTTTGGCAAATAACTTGAGCATAACTTGAATCTCTTGTTGTGTAAACAACCGCCAGGTATGCATAAAATAACGTAACAAAAAGCTCCTCTGCACCGCGGCATCGAGTTAAACATTTCCATAAAGTTCAAGTGCAGATATTTATTATCATACCTGATTTCTGTTCGTGGTATTTTCATTGCCCGCACAAAGCATAAGAGACACGAGAGAGAGAGAGAGAGAGAGAGAGAGAGAGAGAGAGAGAGAGAGAGAGAGAGAGAGAGAGAGAGAGAGAGGAGGGGGGGAATGGGAGGGAGGGAGAGAGATGGGGAGATAGGGGAAGGAGAGGGAGGGAGAGAGAGGGAGAGAAGAGAGAGAGAAACAAGAAAGAGAGGTGGGGGGGGGGGGGGAGGACAGACAGACAGACAGACACACAAACAGACAGAGTTTCATTGTGTCTTGCGTGGTAAAAATTGTGTACAAAGCACACACAGTGAATAAACGAGCAGGTTAGATGTCCCCATACCCGCTTTGAAGATGCTCAACAAAACGGTTGGGTGTATACTTAAAGCTTAAATGAATATCATTCAAAAGGATATACGGTTTATCTGTCGTATTTTGCCTAGAATTTTGCAGAGCACAACATATATTATTTTTAAACCTTCTAAATGAGCTTTTACTGCAAAGGGATATAGATTGGACAAAAAAAACGATAAAAAAATTTGCGCTGAAGTTCGAGCTGTTTCTATATGATAAAGCGCACGTCGGGTTTCCGTGACAAAACATGAATTGTTTCCCGGGGGAAAAAAATCAGCAAATACGTCGTAATCGGTGAACAATAATCAAGTTTGTACGTTCATGTTTATGACTAGCAATACTAATTACTATGATACTTTCATAGCTGAAATCACAATGAAACGTAACATTTTCTGTAGACGACAGCTCATCCTCCTATCCCCAACATATCTTCACATTCCCTTGCTCATTGCAGTTCATGACACTCACAAGAAAATTGGTTGATTAAAATCAACATGGCCGAAGCAATGTTTTCATAAAAGAAGCGCTATTGTACGGGCACATGTTGAATTTGGGTTACATGTGTTGCCGCAGAGTAATTGAAAATCCGTAGGCATAAAAACATGCAAAGAAGAGTGATAGGTCCCTGTTGTGAATATAGTCAAGTGGAAGTGGATAAATTGATTATTTATGTTTCACACTAGTTTTGCTGTTAGAGAGACGGTTTGGCGGTCATGGGTTGTAGGTTATGCAACTATAAGAGCAAGGCGCATGGTGCATGTTCTTGTGATCGTTTTGATGAAAGCGTCATGAAGAGGGTGTTACAACTACAATGTAAATTTTGTTTTTGATGTTTGGTCTTCGTTGTGGTGGTTTTAAGATTGTGATGTGTTTAACCAACGAGATACAGTTCTATTTGGGACATGGTAATAATTGGTTGCCGGTATGGACGATATTCTGTGCTGTTACGGTTTGAGAGTGTTGGCAGGGGTGAGCAAAAGTGTGACCGACTCAGCGCAGAGATGATCGAAGAGATTGTTTCGTAGTCTATTAGTGTTGTGACGACCGTTGGCTAATGGTAACGAGTACATATGTGTGTAGTTGTGGTGTGTGTGTGTGTGTTTGCGCGTTGGTTGGGATTATGGGTGTAATTTGTAAAACAGATGTGTCAGTAATAATGGAGTTCGCATTGAGGTTAGTTTGAAATGGAACACACGCAAGTTTTTGAAAAAACAATATCAAATTTTGAACCATGAGATCTTCATTGAATAATAAACTGAATATCAGCAAAACATCAAAGCAATTATTAATAAGGTTTTAAAAGCTTGACTTACTTACTATGTTAATTAGTGGATTGAAGGCTGAAAACCTCATTTACAAATTACAACTGAGATGGGGAGGGGGGGTGGGGGAGGGGGGGAGTGCTGAAAGTGTGGATGAGAATACAAAAATATGCTCAGTGACAACAGGGCGGTCAAGATACAATGAAGTTTTTTTTGCAAAGAGAAATCACTGTTTGAGACTTAATATTTTACATTTTAAGAATAAGAGTTTTGGATTGGTTTGAATAACTGGACATGGAAAAACAGACCTGTTGTACTTGTAGGTCTGACATATCATGAGCAAGGTTGAACAACAAAGCCATCCTTGAAATGAACTACATTAATATTATGTACAGCTTTGGAGATGTACAACTGCTTACAAAACGATTACAAAACACTTATTCCATTATTGAAAAGGGGGTATAAGGTAATGCCCTCGTTTTTACAAATTGTACCAAAGTCGATTAACTTTACTATGTACGATGTTTGCTTGCAAATTACAACACAAACGCGAAATACTTAACTATTTGTAGAGTTCTAAGGCATTGCAGACAAAGCAACTGCAAGAAAGTCAGGTTTTAGCAGTGTGAACATCCGCTGAAAACGGTCTTAGGGGAAAGTCGCTAAACCTGGAACAGTTAAGGAGAAACAGCCGTACCAGACAAAAAAATGGATATTGCAAAGCGTTCTTTATATTGTCACATACTAGACTCTATCAGTAAATAAACGAACCACATAAAATAAAATAAAAGTCACGCAATTCATCAGACTGATCATAATAAAAATGTCTGCATTTGTTGCAGGTTGGACGCATGGGTGTGTAAAGTGGAACACTGTGTTGTCAAACTCGGAACACATACAAACACACCCTGACTCTCTTTCTAGCTCTGTCTGTGTCACACACACACACATATACACCCACACACTCTCATTCACACACAAACAAGCACACATTGCCACACACACAAGATAAATAAATACGTCATAACATTTTGATTAAGCCATTTTATGTAAATGTCTTTTTTTCATCATATTTTGATTTTTACCAAGGAAATAACAAATCGGATAACAATTTAAGACTTAAATGTAAAACAAAAAGATAAATAAGGGCTAGGTCTAAGAAGGACTGAAAAACAAAACCTTAAAAAAAAGGAAAAAAATAGGCAAAGAACCGATTTCGCAGACAATGTCCTTTGTCTTCTACTGTCAGCGCAGTCATCGTGTGATTACTGTATGCACTTCTGGCACTATAACATATCCTCAGGGGAGTTGGTGCCACACATGAAGCAGTACCACGAAATTTCGCAGCTTCTGTTGACAAATAGATATAAAAGGGCTACCTGCCCAATTGACTAAATGTAAAAATCATTACGCATAAAGTCTCAAAGCAAATAACTAAGAACAGATTTAAGAACTGATTTTGCAGACACACAAAAATTGCTAAGTACAGATTTCGAAGTCCTTTTGTCCGCTGCTGTCAGCGCAGTCCTCGTGTGCCCACTGTGTGCACCTCTGGCACTGTATCATGTTCTCAGGGGAGTTGGTGCCACACATGAAGCAGTACCAAGTGCTTTCCTCCGGGATAGAACGCATCGTCGAGAATGTTCTCCTTTTTTCCCTCTGATCAGAAGATATTCCCCTCTTGTTTCTCTGAGCAGAAGATTTTTCCTCTTTTCTGTTGACCTGCACGCCTTTTTGCAAGTGAAATCTACAGCTTTTGCTTGTAAGGAGAAGATTGTTTTTTTCGTGATGATCTCTTCGGCGAGCTTGTGGTTGTGCGTTGCAGGTCTGAGGACATCAGCAGCAGGTAAGCTTACATTTGCTGCTGACACCAAGCAATCATAATGACCAGAATCTCTATGTACAGTGTACAAAACAACGATGGGGGTGACGTTGGCAAATTTATTTCAGCTTCAAGAATGCTATTGATTAGTTCTTGTTCTATCTCTGGTGTTAATGTAGAAGGTCTTCCTGTGAACTTTACTTCTTCTTTTGCAAATTTGTTTGTTTTCTTCTATATGACTTTTAAGAGTTGTGACAGTAACACCATATGCTCTTGATGCGCAACGCAAACCCATATCTCCGTTTTTCACTGCCGACAAAGCGCAGCCCATTTCTTCTGGTAACCACCGCCGTTCGCGATCGGGTCTCATAATACTGTCAAACAAATCAATCAATCATTCAATAAAACTTATAGAAAGGAAAAACACAACAAAACCGAAAAGAGAATTGAATACGTGAATAAAACAGCAGTGTTCTGTTTATTGTTTGATGAGGGTAAGATGGAACAGAATGCGGCAAAGCTGGAACACTGTTCCATGTTTGCCTCTCTTATGTGTTCCATCATTGCCGCATGGCACCTGCATGGATTTCGCGTTTTTCTGTTGGATACACGTGACGTTCCAAATCTTTTTTTCCGTTATTGCAAATCTATGAAGTTTTATCACATCAATCAACATTTTACGTGAGCGTATGTAGATAAAGAGTAATAATACGAATTGTAGACGGTAGAAATAAGAAGAAGAAGGAAGAAAAGTTTAAAAAACGTACCATTTCTTTTGTTTTGTCGCGGTAGTCATTTTTTTTTGCTGGAATAATAAATATCAAGGAATGTCACTAGACATTTCTGCAAAACAATTGTTCATGAATTGTTCCCCGTTGATCGCATATTGAGGTGTTCCAAGTTGGCCGACTGTTCCGGGATTGGCGACTTTCCCTTAGATCCCTTCCGTTAACATGGCTTCGTCCCGCCGTACATGGATGACACTGACCCTGAGCTGACCCTGAGGCACTGAAAAGGTTTTCCCGGAAAACTTCTCTCGAGGTTCGGTGGATTTGTCAGTCTGTCACATGTTGAAGGGCCCCATACGGGTTGAAAGAGATAAGCTACTGTCGTGTTTTTTTCCAAACCAAGTGCACTTCCGTTCTCACGAGATAAGTTCAGTACTTCTGTTTTGTTCCGTTTTTTTCCAATTGACACCATGTATGACAGATGAAGCAGAAAAGCCTGTTGTGAAAATGCACAAATTAGGAGGAAAAAACGCAATTTCATGTTGGCATCTTCTCCACTGAAAGCTATAACCCAAAGACTGAAGACCAAAGTGCTTTACCCCACTTCTGACCCGAATCACCCCCCTCCTGCTAAGTACACGTGCGCTCAAGTTAACTTCTGCTTTGACCTGTGTGCCAGGAGTCGGATGGGAGAGAGAGAGAGAGAGCGAGAGCGAGAGAGAGAGAGATAGAGAGAGAGAGAGACATAGACAGAGACAGACATAGAAAGACAGAAGCGGAGAGACTCAGAGGGAGACACAGACAAAGACATACATACAGAGAGAGAGAGAGAGAGAGAGAGAGAGAGAGAGAGAGAGAGAGAGAGAGAGAGAGAGAGAGAGAGAGAGAGAGAGAAAGAGAGAGAGAGAAAGAGAGAGAGAAAAAAAAACTGTAACTGATCTCGTGAGAACGGTAACAAAACGAGACATGTCAGTTCTCCGAACCCATTGCAATAGATGACCGCTCCTGCAGCCATCAATAACACCACTGCACTCGATCTCAAAATGAACTTTCGAGTGCATTCCGTTTCGCATTTGAAAACGAAAAAGAACAAAAGCAGAAAAAATCTTACAGCGAACCCCAAGTGCAATCCGTTTTGCAACCTGGCCTTTCTTTTAAGCCTCGACCCTAAGACTAAAATCTCGCCTGTCGGACAATAGACCCAGGCCCCAAAGCACTCGACAAACCCTCAGCAACCTGCGCCGAAAATCTGCAAATCACATGCATAATAAGCGATCGAGCACAGCCCGATATTAATCGCTAGAGAACGCTCGTCATAAGGCCTCTTTCTTCGTCTGGGGATCAGTTGGGTGTAAGCCCCAGAATTGTAATGTAACGTATAGCGAATACAAAGTTTTCCCAATATCTGACAACATTTCTGTTCGGAATGCTGCGCCAGTGACGCTATATTCATTCAATGCACACCTGTGGTTTGATAAATTAGCGGGGTTAAGATGTACCAAAGAACAGCAATGAAAACGAAATGTGAGTGTTCCATCGAAAGTGCGTTGCGTATACTCGAAAACGAGGGAAAGAAACGAAGGGCTTTGACTAGATGGTCTCTTCTTAGTCAAGCAGAGATCCAAAACAGAGCTAGGCTGTTAACATTCCTAATCACGAATAAAAAACCCAAGAAAAGTTAAATTTTTGGAACGTTTAATTCAGAACAAAACCAGACGGGCGAAATGGCTTAGTGGTAAGACGCCGGCCTCCAAAGCGGAAGTTCGTGGGTTCGAATCCCGGCCGCGCCTGGTGGGTTAAGGGTGGAGATTTTTCCGATCTCCCAGGTCAACAACGTATGTGCAGACTGCTAGTGCCTTATTCCCTTTCGTGTGTACACGCAAGCACTAGACCAAGTGCGCACGGAAAAGATCCTGTAATCAATGTCAGAGTTCGGTGGGTTATAGAAACACAAAAATACCCCAGCATGCTTCCTCCGAAAGCGGCGTATGGCTGCCTAAATGGCGGGGTAAAAACGGCCATACACGTAAAAATCCACTCGTGCAAAAACACGAGTGTATGTGGGAGTTTCAGCCCACGAACGCAGAAGAAGAAGAAGAACAAAACCAAATATGCAAAAGAACTTCGAAATAACGGCCTTTAAAGAGAACAAGAAAGAGACACATCAGACAAAAATAAATTATGCTGTGGCCTTATTTTAGAATGTGACTGGGATTACTCCAAGATGGTCCAAGCTATGACAAAAACGAAAAGAAGAAAAAAAGAGAGAGAAAAGGTTGTTCTCGTGAATTAGTTCATGCCCCGGTTTGATATTTTGTAAATCTACAAGTACTTCACGCCCAATATCTACTGCAGCTTATTTTATTGAAGATTTCGGGGTTCATGGCTTTCCAATTTTGACAAAACAAAACAAAGTATTGGAGTGACTTGCGACAAACTGCAGAGTCCTTCTTCCTGGAGTGTCGTTTTTCTTCATAAGGCACTTTTGTAGATGTTTTAACACGCTCATATGATATGAATATTTCGGTATTTTGATGTGAATGACAGAATATTACGGTTGAGTTCAGCGCATTTTGAACACGGAAGAGCTCTGTTTTCATCATATCAGCATAAGCCTACATTGAATGGAGATTATAGGATAGAATTGATCTATCGAAGCCCTAGTTAATAAAGATATCCTTCCTGTAAATTTCATTCACTGAATAAGTAACTTATGCCAAGAATTTGATTTTTATGCAGAACATTGTTTATGAAAACACACACACACACACACACACACACACACACACACACACACACACACACACACACACACACACACACACGCACGCACACTCACACACGCACGAACGCACTAGCACGCACGCACGCACGCACACACACACACACACACACACACACACACACACACACACATATATATATACTAGAGGAATACCCGGCTTCGCCGGGGTGAATCGCGAGACAGAGACAGACAGCGTGGCGGTTCATCACAATCACCTCTGCAAGCGAAGTCCTGTCAAACGGGATTGAGAATTTTAGAGCTTATTTCTTAGCCCTATATTATCTGTTGTGGCTTCTCAAATGCCAGAACATACAGACAGACAAAAGCCGCTAGACCCCATCACAAACAGAACTCTACAATCAACAGGTTTTTTCCCCCACACACACACACAAACACACACACAGAGAAGCCGTATATATATATGCATATCTGTATCTATAAATATATAGAGATAGGTGAGAGTGTATTTTTCGCGTGGCTATAAATTGATTCGACCTTTTCACTTTGACAGTAAGAACAACTTACGGGTGCAAGGGAAGCGTTCTGGACAGCGCAGTGACATTCTAAAAATAGTAATTCTCAGAAACGGGAATTTGGGGTGAACGGCGCGACAGAGACAGACAGCGTGGCGGTTCACCACAATCACCTTTGAAAGGCGAAGTCCTGTCAAACGGGATTGAGAATTTTAGAGCTTATTTCTTAGCCCTATATTATCTGCTGTGGCTTCTCACATGCCAGAACATACAGACATACAAAAGCCGCTAGACCCCATCACAATCAGAACTCTATAATACATAGGTTTTTGCCCACACACACACACAAACACACACACACACACAGAAGCCGTATATATATATGCATATCTGTATCTATAAATATATAGATATAGGTGAGAGTGTATTTTTCGCGTGGCTATAAATTGATTCGACCTTTTCACTTTGACAGTAAGAACAACTTACGGGTGCAAGGGAAGCGTTGTGGACAGCGCAGTGGACAGCGCAGTGACATTCTAAAAATAGTAATAGTAACTTAGAACTGAACGGGAAAGCCACACGAAGGAAGGGAGATAAACGCCAAACACTGGAGAAGATAAGGAAGAGTTACTTATAATGGTGAAATGAACGCAAAAACGAAAATGAGTTCAGCGCTGCGCGCTGAGAGCACGTGTTGAAATATCTCATCGATGATATTGTGTCCGGGGTGTAGCTGAATACGGTGTCCAAATTTGAAAAAGATCCACCGAGAACTTTGGCGTTGTGATGTGGTGTAGCGGCTATGGTGTGTCGGTATGGGGGCCCGGGTAAGCTGAGGTGGAACCAAAATAGCTGAGGTGGAACCAAAATCGGTTCCGCGCTGCGCGCTGAGAGCACGTGTTGAAATATCTCATCGATGAGACTGTGTCCGGGGTCTCTGAATAAGCCCACCAAATTTGAAGCAGATCCATCGAGAACCTTGGCCGCGCATCGCGCACAGACACACAGACAGACAGACAGACAGACACTAGTCGTATATATATATATATTTATAGTCCGATCACCGGAGGGGAGGGGGCAGTACGAACGCAGATTGAAGCACCTTAACTGGAACCTAGTTTTTGAGTCACTTGAGAAAAAGTGACTCTATGTAATCGGTCAGTGTTAGTCTGTCCGGCCGGCCGTCCGGCCGGCCGTCCGTAGACACCACCTTAACGTTGGACTTTTCTCGGAAACTATCAAAGCGATCGGGCTCATATTTTGTTTAGTCGTGACCTCCAATGACCTCTACACTTTAACGATGGTTTCGTTGACCTTTGACCTTTTTCAAGGTCACAGGTCAGCGTCAAAGGAAAAATTAGACATTTTATATCTTTGACAAAGTTCATCGGATGTGATTGAAACTTTGTAGGATTATTCTTTACATCAAAGTATTTACATCTGTAGCCTTTTACGAACGTTATCAGAAAAACAAGGGAGATAACTAGCCTTTTCTGTTCGGCAACACACAACTTAACGTTGGGCTTTTCTCGGAAACTATAAAAGTGACCGGGCTCAAATTTTATGTGAACGTGACTCATTGTGTTGTGAATAGCAATTTCTTCCTGTCCATCTGATGCCTCATATAATATTCAGAACTGCGAAAGTGACTCGATCGAGCGTTTGCTCTTCTTGTTGTTTTGGGGAGAGGATGACGGGATCTAATTTTCTAACGAATATTTTAGAAAAAGTACCAAAACTACGTGTACTTATGCAGACCGCCTGTGTGTTTTTTTCAGACTTTCTCGCATATCTTTAGTTTTTAAACTGGCAAGGAATGAATCTCCTTTTTCAACGAACATTTCGCCCGAAACACACAACTTCAGCCTATCATGTAGATCACCTGAGTTCTGCCAGACCTTCTTGTTGCTCTTTTCACTGAGGTTTCCGCTGCTGTTTCCAAGCAGAGCAGGGGAAACACGCGGAGAATTTCTGAGGTTAGCGGAGCAGTGAAAGAGTCCATTAAAACTGCTCCAAAATAGCAATTTACAGCCACCTTTCTCCTCCCGTCCGACCCCTGTCACCCCAAACAAAGCGGACGGGCGAGAGAGAGAGCGAGCGCAGTGATCGCAAGTTATCGAAGTGCACGTTTTGTGGAGAGGTTAAAATCATGACTTGTCGGCGGCAGAGAGCTTGCCTGACTTTCCGCGTTTGAGAGGTAAAAAAAATCCTTTGCACCAAAACCAGCAACTGGTCACTCCAAGCAAAGTGGACGAGAGAGAGGGGGTTGGGGTGGGGGAAGGCGTAGGGGTGCAGTGATCGCAAAGTTATCGATGATGATGATGACGACGACGATGATGATGATGATGACAATGATGACGACGACGACGACTACGAGGAGGAGGAGGAGGAGGAGGAGGAGGAGGAGGAGGAGGAGGAGGAGGAGGAGGAGTGTGCAAAATCTATGATCTAGACCGACTTATAAACATTTGTTTGACCGTACGGGGTTCCTCTTCACGAGACTCTTTTGGTTGTTTTTGTTAAGAGTCACATGTATATATATTTTTCCATTTGAAAGCGCTTCGTGCTGTAGGAACGCGCCATGTAAATGTGCTATCCTTATAATTATTTGTTATTTCAGAATTGTTCCTTTTTTTATCAGTAAGAGTACAATCTATG
Source organism: Littorina saxatilis (assembly GCF_037325665.1). Lineage (NCBI taxonomy): Eukaryota > Metazoa > Mollusca > Gastropoda > Littorinimorpha > Littorinidae > Littorina > Littorina saxatilis. Next base: position 35,474,300 of record NC_090247.1, read on the forward strand.
GAACAATAGAAAAAGACATAAATCGGAAAAGTAAAGACCGGTACGTACACCAAGGGTATCCATGTCTCAAAAACAGCACTGACACACATATACACGGTACAAACGGTAGAAAAGAAAGAAGATAGTCAAAGAATATGATATCACAGCTTTGGCATTCACATTCAAATATAAAGTACATGCAGCAGTCTGGCGTTTTGGGGCGCCCCCTACACAAAAAAACACCCCCAAAAAACAAAACAAATAAAAACAAGAACACCCAGACCAGACAAGGCATGTTATTCGCACAGATTTACATGTATTTGCTATTCCGGTATGCACCTTTTCCAAGCGAGCATTGTATTAAAACACGCCTCAAGTCTGATTTATCAAGTGAAGCCATACAGCAACAGTCACCACCGCGTGATTACAAACAGTATAATTATGAAATTTTACATCAGGCCTCAGCTCTTGCTATACATTTTATGATATGTGAGTGCGCAGAAGAAAAAGTATTATCGTTTTTAAAGTTCAACAGTTGAATGGAGGCCTTCGTTTTTCATCTTGCAAAATTGTACGTTAGAATAGAAGATGACAGGGAAAGTTGTATGTAGTCCTTATCACAAGCATCACCTTCCCCAAGACTCACCCATATGATGATAAGAAAGAGTATCAAGGGTTGCCAGATTTGTTGCAGGTGACTATAGAATGTATTGACCCTGGATCAGCTACCTCAAAAGCGCACAGGAGCTTCTTTTTCAGGTCACTGACCTGTGGTCAATGCAGAGAAGCGACCCGCAGCATGACTGGCAACTTTGGATTATGGCGACCGAGGCTTCAGTCTTAAAAGCTTTAGAGAAGAGAGAGAGAGAGGAGAGAGAGAGAGAGAGAGAGAGAGAGAGAGAGAGAGAGAGAGAGAGAGAGAGAGAGAGAGAGAGAGAGAGAGAGAGAGAGAGAGAGAGAGAGAGAGAGAGAGAGAGCACCATGAACTTCATCACTAGTTTTTTTAAACGTTTTTCATCAAAGATTTCAATTCAGCTTTCCTGCTTCGTCATGATCGACCTTGCTTTTTCGTTCAGTGAAATAGAGATCATTATCATAACTCAATTTTCTAGCAAGTTTCCACCCACAAAATTTCCCACTGGGTTCAATTCTTCGCCACATGCGACCCTCGCTGGGGTAGATGATTGTATTTAGGGCGAGGTTAGGAAAACTCTAATTTTCCAGCGACTTTTCACTCCCAAATTTTTTATTTAATCCACCACCCTATTTTCATTGTTTTCGTGCGACGCTACGTGCTCTTGATCGTGACTCGCACACTTGTTGCTCGTACGCATTACGATTCGGATGCAATCATGTGTTTACAAATTTTCTGGGGTCACGTCCGGGCACTTTTTGAGAAGGCTATTGACAGCTAAATGAAATGCACGTGAAAACACCTCGCTGAAGTGTGGGGGAGCATTTCAATGCCTCGGCTTTCTTCGCGCTTGTAATCTTATTATGCATAAAGCCTGACTCGAAGCAAGAGAAGTTTCTGTATGGGTGCAATTATACGTACAAGGGAAAATAAGAGAGAAAATAGTTGGCGGTGGATGTAATAATATTCATATGACTGAGGCGGGCTAAAGTATACGTATGAAAAACTTCCACTTCCGCCCCCCACCCCCTCCCCGCCCAGCTTTATCAAGTGGCCAAACCAGCCTGGCATACCTCATTGAACAATTGTACATTGATCAGATATGTAACTTTGCTGTATAGAAAGATATGCTACATTATGAAAAGATTCAGTCCACGTCATAATGAAACTTTTTCTCTCCGCAGTATGCGCGCATACCAGCGTTTTTAGTAAAGAGAAAACGTGTGATGACTTTCAATATCGCATAAGTGGAATTCTCAGCTTTGAAAACATCTCAAGAGGGGTATAACATACTCCTTTTTAAAACGTAAGTACGAGCGAGAGAGAGAGAGAGAGCGAGAGAGTGAGAGAGAGAGAGAGAGAGAGAGAGAGAGAGAGAGAGAGAGAGATAGAGAGAGAAAGAGAGAGAGAGAAAGAGAGAGAGAGAAAGAGAGAGAGAGAAAGAGAGAGAGAGTGAGAGAGCGAGAGAGAGAGAGAGAGAGAGAGAGAGAGAAGGGGGAAGGAGAGGGAGGGACAAAGATAGAGAGAGAAGAGGAAGAGAGAGAGAGAGAGAGAGGGGGGACAGAGAGAAAAAATGCACATGTGACTCCGTATTTGTGTATACCATTTACACCTGAGTGAGAGATGAGTGAAACTTAAAGTCACATAAAATACTGTTCATATAAAAGAGAGTTCATCATTTTATCTTTATGTCAGACTGCTAAAAGCTTGCGAATGCAGAATCTAAAAAATTCAGTTAAATCAGCCTATTCAGTAATGTCCTCCAGCGTTAAGGCTATTTTCCTCAGACTGAATTTGTCTGTTCTGATTTTCAGGTTTGCGATTACTGAATGTGACAGTGACTAATTATCTAAACCCCATTTTATTTTAAACTAGTCGAGGTCGCCAGAGATTGACAAAGATTGCCCCCCCCCCCCCACCCCCCTCCATCAGATGAGATTCACAGTGTGGCAGATCTCGCTTTAAACTGCCAGACCGTTTTTGTAGCCTATTCTCCATAAAGCTCTCGACGGTTTTTAAGCAAATAAATGAATTTGCTTTGAACAGAGACTGCAGTACCGAAACATACGCCCATCATCTGTTGCTCAGTGATGTGGCAGCATTACAAAATAGGTTTCTATGAACAACACCAGAAGAATCGTTTTTAACTTTACCAGATCCTCTGTAAATTCTTTGATTTGGAACGGAAACTACTCATAACTCACCGCTTCTTTGAAGCTGGGACTTAAATTTATGACTTCCTCAGTTTAGGACTTTGATTGACAGTTCTTGGCCGTTTTTTTACCTGACCCTTTCATCGCACAGTGTGAATGACCGGTACAGTTGTTCAAGGCCGTCATGCAGTTTATCGTCAAGGCATGTTATTTTCGTTTGATGATGTAGCGATGTTTTTTTAGAGAGAGAGAGAGACAGAGACAGAGACAGAGACAGAGACAGAGACAGAGAGAGACAGACAGAGAGGGAGAGCTGAAAAGGCGCGAACAGTGAACCGAATTGTGTAATTGTCCACATATCTTACCTCCGTTGCATTTATCCTACTAAAAGGGCGCGTTCGTCTCTAGAGAGTAATGACACGTGCTGACCTTGAAGTTCAAAGATCGAGTTCTGATCCGACTAGACTACGACGGTTTTGTTTTATTACGTTTAGATGATGTATCATTGTCAACATTAATGGAAGTCCCCAACCTCAGAGGTTCTTTGTGATGGTCACCGTACATACAATATTAGTATTTCGACGTCTTAAAGGTACCCCGTCCTCCTCATGTAAACCAACACAAATCTTTCCAAGGGTTTTACATGGGAAAGGCTAAATAGCTCACAGGGAACATAACCAATGAAGACACGCCGTTAGCGTTACAGTTAATATGGTCCGACCTGCATGCTTTCAAAAGAAGATGGCATCATGTGTGTGGAATAGAGTGGACACTGCATAAACAGCCATCCAGATCTTATATTATTATTCACTGAAGAGCTAACGTCGTGTCTCGATTCATGAGTTCTTCCCGATAAGCTGCATATATAGCGCAGCTTGTTGGACTTTCAAGGAATGAAACTTTTCCAAATAAAATCCTCAATGGAATTATTTCCGGAATTCGTCTATTTTGATGTTAAAAAGACAGCTTGTTTGTTTGTTTGTTTGTTTAACGCCCAGCCGACCACGAAGGGCCATATCAGGGCGGTGCTGCTTTGACATAATTTTATAACGTGCGCCACACACAAGACAGAAGTCGCAGCACAGGCTTCATGTCTCACCCAGTCACATTATTCTGACACCGGACCAACCAGTCCTAGCACTAACCCCATAATGCCAGACGCCAGGCGGAGCAGCCACTAGATTGCCAATTTTAAAGTCTTAGGTATGACCCGGCCGGGGTTCGAACCCACGACCTCCCGATCACGGGGCGGACGCCTTACCACTAGGCCAACCGTGCCGGTCTAGACAGCATGTACTGAGCCCAGTACTAGTTCAGTCAATCAATCAATCAATCAATCAATCAATCAATCAATCATCACATCCAGGTGTATTTGTTGCTTTATTCAAGCACAATGGAAGGTTCACTCTCTGTTCTTACAATGACACAGCGCTTCAGGACCAAAACAGCTAAAGATCAAAGGGAAATGAAAACCTTCCTGAATAAATTACTTTTGTTGTTTCAAAACACACAAGTTAACCAACACGTAGCCTCTCACAAAAAAAAAAGAGAAAGAAAGATAGAAAAAAAGAGCACAACGAAAAAAAGAAGAAAAAAGATAGAGAGAGAGAGAAAGAAAAGAAAACAGAGCACTACGAACAAAAGAGAAAAAAAGGGAAGAGAAAAAAATATCAAAAAGAAAAGAAAAAATAAAGGCGATGTCCCACTTACATGATGATTGACGTTCGTGTGACGCGAGCTTGATGGCTTCATGTCAGCGACTGGTTTGTGTCTTGACTGATCGCTTTGTACAACAAGCGCTGTATACACTGCCGTAGAATATAAAGGCCTTTGATCAACATCTGGCGTGAAGAGTTTCCAAAAAGGATCTTGTATGTAAACGTACACCTCGTTTTGCATACATCGTCCATCAAATTGTGGTTTTGGCCAAAGGTGAGGTAAGGTGGCGAGAGGAGTGGTTGTATTGGGGTTATCGTGAGAAATATAATAATACAATACTGATATAGTAATTGTATTGGTTATTGAATGCTTTGTCAATCCATCAGGGTCATGCCTTGGTCAATTGGTAAAAGATAATTGGTCTTTGAGACTTTAAGACTACTTTTACTTTGTTTTTGTTTATTTTTTGGGAAAAAATTTGCAATAAAGAAGCTGTATGTAAGGTTTCTACTCATACATTGGACACATTCAATTGAGGGGTAGTTGAGTTTGCTCCTTTTTCAGCAAGAAGATTCCTATGTTTGAGCTGAAAGTATGACTAAGCCACTTGATACTGACATTTTAAATGTTAAGGGTTACTAACCGTATATAAAGCAACAAAAAAGATGCATCCACTTTTTGTAGATAGTGCTGATCGGAGAGAAATCATGTCATGTGATGACAAACATTAAAAAAAACCACAACAACAACCAACAACCCACATAATCAGAAACCAACAAGAGAAAGACCACTCTGTTCATGAACCTGTTTTTGTCTCTAAAATGTTCCCCGTAATAATAAAATTACGAAAAGAACTCTGATAAAGAAACAACAATTCGGTCAAGCGAACGACGGAGATGCTCAAACGACTCGCCGTCGCAAACGAAAATATTTCCTTAACTGGAGGAGAGCAATCATCGTTACACAATACAAGGAGAATATAATCCACCAGCGCATGGCGCCCAAGAAGCCGAACTTTTAATGGCCAAGGGGACTCAAAATTCCGACAGGCCCATTAACCACTAGGGACTAGATTTCAACAAGGACTTTTGACTTCGTGGCTGCGATAATGGGCGCGGAGGGGGATTACGGTAAGCCCATGAGAGAAAAGGATAAACTTGTACGGTTGATTAGGAACTCGAAGAGCAGCTATGAAATGCAACACCTTAACGACGGCCTCTCTGTCTTTCTCTGTTTCTTTAAGGCTCTGTCTGTCTGTCTGTTTGTTTGTCTATCTCTGTCTCTCTCTCCCCCTTTCGTTTTTCTTTTCCTTTGTACTTTTTTCTGCAGTCTGACCACCTATTCTCACGAAATGTTAGTGTTCAATCTTCCCCTCTATTTCCTGTTCTTCCGTCTCATCTTCGCTTGTTCCTTTATCTCCTTTTTAAACAAACAACAAAAAGACAGATGAGTAAAACATTGATGAGTAAAAAAGAAACCACCAACAACTTTTAAGTCAAGAAGTAAATAATTGATTCAATAAATATATAACAAGAATCAGTAAGTAAATCGACAATGAAGACCAATTGATTAAGAAGCCAATAAGTGACCCAATAAGTAAATGAATAACTCAATAAGAAAAAACAAACTGAAAACCAATATTATCAATAAGTAAATAGAATAGACCCCACAAGTAATTAAATAACCTACTTGAATAAATGAATAAATAAATAAATATATGCATAAATCAATACATACATGATAACTTAGTCTAACAAAGGAACAGACAAGTCAGATGTACTGGGTCTTTTGTCTAGATGTTTAACTATCAGGTATGGTCGGACATTTCAAGTTTAGCAAGACCTCTTGTATACAAGGACCTAATAATGCCGACCAAAATTCACTTCGTACATATATAGTCTGCCGATGTTGTGAAGACGATTTGAGGGGGGGGGGGGGGGGGGGGGCAGGGTAGGGGTGTTGTGATGGGGTAGTTGAGACGTGTGTATGTCCGTGCGGGTACGAACGGAGTAGAATAAGAAAGCAAATTAGAGAAAACGCTTGGGGTTGGGGGGGGGAGGGGGAGGGGTAAGGTCAACGAATGGAAGGCTAGTGACTACATGCATACACAAGCTAGATGTTTGCACGTTCGTCAAAGTGTGTAGCAATAATCGAGATTGACATGTTTGTTAGATTACAATGAGGGGGCCACTGACCTGGACGGACAATGAAAGTAGTTATACATTCGGTCACACTTGTTTTCGGTCACGGTGTTAACTGTTACATTTCTCAGTCTTTAAACACTTTGATCGTTGCTGTTTTGGATGTGCTAGAAGCTTGTATAGAGGGGTGGTACTCAGGCTTCTTTATCGAGCCTTTTGATGTTATATTTCACGCTCTTAGTGAAACATGTTGATCGTTGGAATTGACAATTGTATATGTGCTGGAAATACACTACGGTGGTTCACGCGCTTTTGCAGAGCTGTGTATGTGCCCGGGTATGCAGCGATATGCCCTTTAATAAGTAAATAATTAGCTCAATAGGTAAATTTATGAAAATATATATGAAAACCAATAAACCAATAAGGAAATAATTGAATCAGCAAGTAAATAAATAACTCAAACAGTGATTAAATTTATGAATAAGCAAATACATCAATAAATAAATTAATAAATACATGATAACTTAATATCTGTCTTACAAAGTCTGATTTTTTTGTTGTCTTGATGTTCAGCAATCATGCTTGGTCGTAATTTTTTTTAAATTTCAATTTGCCAAGCACATCATTGTGGGGCTTTTAATTAAAAAAAAAACATGGATCCGTCTACAATGTATCATCATTCATCCTTCAACATTTACCACTCAAGGAAACCTAGAGTTTGATATACATTTTAGCAGTTCATATTTACGACACACTTCCGATGTAAATGGCAAGTGTAGAAGACATATCCATATTCACAACATTAGGACAAAACAGACAGACACACATATAACATACCATTCGTCCACAAGTAATACCGGAACATTACATGCAGAGTACAACACTGATAAAAAAAAGAAAGAGAGAGAGAGGGAGAGAGAGAGAGAGAGAGAGAGAGAGAGAGAGAGAGAGAGAGAGAGAGAGAGAGAGGGAGGGAGGGGGAGGAGAGAGAGAGAGAGAGAGAGAGAGAGAGAGAGAGAGAGAGAGAGGGAGAGAGAGAGAGTAGGCAGGCAGGCAGGCAGGCAGCCAGCCAGCCAGCCAGCTAGACAGCTAGACAGACAGCCAGACAGAGAAAGAGAGAGATGGGAGGGGGCGAGTCGGTACCTCGCCCATGTTGTAATATTTCACACTCTTGAAACATGATGGTATTTGCAGAGCTCTAATTGTATGTGCCAGGGGCGATATGCAATTTGCTTTCAAAACTCACGCTTTTGTGTAGAAACATGCATTGGTATATTTCACACTCTTGAAACATTCGGGTCTTTTAGAGCTTTGTTTGTTTCAGGAATACGCTACAGTATGCAAGCTGTGTAAGTGCTAGGGATAGGCTACTATATGACACTCGCCTTCAAAACTCGCGCGCTTGTGTCGGAGCATTCAGTAAAAGTATCGTATGACCATTAAAGGTTTAGTCCACAGTGTCTTGTTTGATTTCTACCAGAGGTTTTCTGTAATGCTTCCGGTCCGACTGCTGCCAGAGAGACAATGCTTGGAAAATATTTAGATCGTTTAACGTACCATTATTGTACAGCCATTATAGACTTAAGGCTAACAGATATCAATCAGTTCTACCAGAGATTTTCTGTAATACCGCTGTTTGTCACATTTCACGCTCTGGAAACATTTTGATAGTGCTCTGTGGGCCGCACTTCTCGTATAACCATCACAGGCTTATCTGACAATGACAAGGTTTGGACATGTTATAATGCTGCTGGCTGCAGCAGTCCTCGGATTGTTTAGCAGCAATACCAAATGACCGTCATTGCTTGTTCCTCTTCAGTTTGAAATAAAACACCGTCCCGGCACAGCTGCCAGTTGTCAAAAATGACGCTGTTCGTTTTCGGTAAAAGCATGGTGACAAATTACGGCGTGAGAACAGCTACAGCTTAGTTGAAAACAAATCTTCGTCAATATAGATCATGAAAACCACGTATTGTAGTTTATGAAATGTATTCGAATTCGTTTCTGGAGCGTCCAGATAATTCTATATCGGTAAGGTATTACCATACACTGATAATTCAACTGAATTATGGATGATAACGACTTCCATAAACAAAAGTTTTTAATGTGGCATGGACCTACTGCAATTACCCCAATAGCCATTTGTATGCATTACCCATGATCCTCGGGGTCGGGCCATTCTCCGATTATTTCTGCGAAACATCATCTACGTACGTATACAGTACATTCTACATATCAAATAAATATTCACATTCGCAATTGAATGTACCAGCATAGAGTGACCAGGTTTTATGCCAAGATTTATGATCATGTCATTGAGAAGATGCGAATTTAGATTCAAACAAAATGTTTCTATGGACAATAGATAATTTTAGGTACTTGGTACACGATGTTCTTGGTTTTTAGTATCTGATTTCCGACACTTTGTTCAGAGCCTTGTTTTTTTTCGATACATCGCTTATTAGTTAGTGGACCACTACGCGCTTTTTTGTTGTTGTAAATGATTTTTGTGTGTGAACGCATATTCATGAATTCATTTATTAAAATAAAGGTCTTCATAAAGACTATTACATTTGATATCAAACCCTTGCCTCCACCAAACCTGACGCACGTACTGGGTCTCCAGGTAACCACGGGAAACTCAGCGGACATCCTTCATTTGAACGTGTGAAATTTAGGTGAGAAAGAAATTTACTGTGTCTAAAAAAATGATATCGCTGGTTGTAAGGCCTTGCCGAGGAGTGAAACTCTGCTGTTTTTTAATAGTCATTATGAAGAAATAATTAGCATTCAAGCCGCAAACAATATTTCACTTGCAAAATTATGGTGGTTGATTTTGAGAGTAATACAGAGCACAGGCACAGGTTTTTGTTGTTAATAAAGGAGACCATTCAAGTACCAGAAGGACTCAAATGAGCTATTCATTTTCCGAATATTTGCAGTACGTGTTTTGAATTTAAAAGGCGTGTTGGACAATGACTCAAACCGAAAAATATAGACACCGAAAACTCCACTCTCTGCATGTAAAAAAAACCCACCAACGCACATATAAAAACACAGATAAAGGCTCACACAAACAGACAGACAGACAGACACACACACACACACACACACACACACACACACACACACACACTAACGCACGCACACACACATATCCACAGATACACACATGCACACACACCCACACACTCACACACACACACACACACACAGACACACACACACAGACACACACACACAGACACACAGCTAGAATTACGCACGCACACACATATCTACACCTACACACACACACACACACACACACACACACGGCAAAATTGGTCCCCCAAATCATTAACTATGCCTTTTGCAGCGTCGATACTAAGATGTAAACAGCATCACACTTGAATGCACCATCGAGTGCTCCCTATCATTTCAGGTTTGCATGACTGATTTCTGATCCGAAAGGTCTTGTGCCCAATGCAGTGTAAAATACAGGCACTCTCGCTAAATTCTTGGAGAGCGTCTATTATTTGCATTCTTCAAATTGTTGTCTGCGCATTGGAAGGCCAGTGATAGGAGCGATTATCTAAGGTATTGTTTGACAATTGTAAACTCGTTTTGCAAAATTCATTTTGTCCAGTTTTTGAGCAATCACAAACATGATACCCTATCCTCACAATGAAAATCTTTGTTACAATTAAGAATATCATGGGACAATAGTTGCCGAATTTTTTCCAAAGGTTTTTTTTTAATTTCTGTTTTTCTGAGAGTGCGCAGTACAGCATTATTGAAAAAATGTACCCTGGAACGCCGAAGAAGAAGAAGAAGAAGAAAAAATGTATGCTAGAGTCTTCACGGGCCGATCGATGGTACTAAGCGAAATAAGCTGTGTCTAAATATAAATTAAAATTAATAACACAAATAAGCAGGTGCCTGTATATAGACAAAAGGGAGTTCAGTCTGCTTGGTGCCACGACAGTTATAATAATAATAATAATAATAATAATAATAAATGAGCATTTATATAGCGCAACATCATAACCTTACAATTGTGCTCTTTGCGCTTGACACATTTAAACTAAAACACAGTTATACAAGCATTTACATCTACATTCATAGTCAGCAACGCTTAATTAAAAGCATACACCATCAAACATACATACACAAGATTCTTCCACTAACTAAGTAATAAAAACATGAATAAAATAGGTAGTGAAAACAAGGAAATACCAGCAGAATACCCATAATCAAACAGAACATGTTATCAACAATACTGAAAACAGCCCTAGATGTTTATATACATTATCACATTATCACTAAAACAACAAATACACTACATGTAGCCTACTGATGGACTGAGGAAACAAAATCAGGGGTTGTATTTCTTAAAGAGGTGCGTTTTAAGTGCTCGTTTGAATGCTTGGGGTGACTGAGAGTGGCGGATGTGAAAGGGGAGAGACTTCCATTGTGTGGGTGCGCAGAAAGTAAAAGTGCGTTGTCCGTATGTTTTTGTTTTGGTGTGTGGAATGGTGAGGATGCGACAGTCAGAAGAGGCACGGAGTTGTCTTGCTGGAGAATAGACGGTGAGGAGTTCAGTGAAGTAAGCAGGAGACGAGCCAGAAAAGAAGTTAAAGCAGAGGGTGGACACTGCGGGGAAACGATGGGAGGGAATAGTTTGCTGGTGTCAAGTCAACAATAACACTGTCGTCACCGTTCTCCTTGAGCCAAGTCTCGGTCAAAATCAAAATGTCTAGGTCATTGTCTGTGACAAACTCGACGATTTCTGTTCTTGAGTTATCACGCTTTGCTGTACCTCTTGTGCGTGTGAGGCGGAGAAGAAGGTAAGAGCTTTCGGCGACTTAGCTGGAGAGAAGAAGCCAGGAGAAAAACGACTTTGCTCAAATGATCAGATTTTCTTCTGCAATCATTTCTGATTCCGTGTTGTTGCAGGTCTGCCCCCCAGGCAATGGCAAGTTTGCTCTCTTTGTTTTTCTAAAGAGAGCTCTGTGGTCAGAAAAAAAATTCGCTTTTATTAGGACTTGCGTCACGCTGGTGTATACATGCCCGCGTGCACGCACGTTGGCGCGCACGCCGGCGCGCTTGCTTTACTTGGTTACTCTGGGTTTTATCAGTCGAATGAATGATACGCAATAAAATGGTCAATGGTTAATCATCCAAGTAGAAATAAAGAACGACTAGAAGAGGAGAGGAATATAATTCGTTCTTGATTGTGTCAGGCCACTGCTATGACAATGGTCAATGAAACCGGGAAGGAGGGAGGGCGTGATTTAGGTTGAATAGGGGGAGCGGTCGAGATGGGTGGTTTGGGATTGGTATAGAGGGTGAGGAGTAAAAATTGTAAGGATGCGTGTGGGCAGTTAAATGAACATAGCCATTGAGCTCGAAGATTAAAAGCGAAAGAAACGTCGCCTCGTTCCAGTCACCCGGGATAAATCCAGACAGGATGATGAAAGGGTAGCTCACAACGTCCTGGAGAAAGTATACAAAGCAAGAAGCCGCCAAGCTTCTCTCAGTCTTTCATTGACTTACCCTACCACCACCAGTGTTACGGGAACGAAAGTGGCACCACGAAGGCGAAAGTCTTTCTGTCTTGTCGAATCTTGTTGAGTTTTAGGAACTATGGTTTAACGTTGTTCGGCTCCAGGGCCGAGGTACACGAACCGAAAGTGGGTACCACCCAACCGGGAGAGAACAATTCGCGGGGTCTGATTCGTTGAAATCACAACAAACCTCAATTTCAACCAACCCAGTACATGGCGGGGACGTAGCTCAGTTGGTAGCGCGCTGGCTTTGTAGCCAGTTGGTCGCTAGCAGCGTGGGTTCGATCCCCACGTTCGGCGAGAGATTTATTTCTCGGAGTCAACTTTGTGCAGACTCTCTTCGGTGTCCGAACACCCCCGTGTGCACACATGCGCACGAAAAAGATCCCACGTTCACAGCGAAAGTCTCAGGGCTTGGAAAACACGAAGACACGCATGCATCATCTCTCGTCTCTGATTATCATGATCGTATTTCGATACTTTGACGAGACAAACCCAATACTGATGTGTCGAAGAAGACAGCCACAGCGGGCTTGTTCGAATCAAAGTATCACACCATTATCTTCAGCGTATTACCAATACCTGTCCCGAATAGTCAGTCAGTCAACCCAGTACCGCGGCTTGCTCCCACCCGTTTGGTAACGTTCTCTAGCTCTACCAATGAGTGGTTATACACTCAAGATACTTTCAATCTGAAGTTTGTACATTCAAAAAGTCTTCTCAACGATTGAAATGCCTTACATATATGAATCTTACTTGTTTTAAATACTTGAACGGTAAATGATGTTACTGAGAGATACATGTACAAAGGACGTCGTTGTTCAAGGGAAATACAGAAAAGTACTAAACGATGAAAATGTACACGGACTTGCACTGATCTTGTTCAGGGGGGGATGATAATTAATTTAATGAATGTTTTTTTTGGGGAAAACACATCACGGCATTGCGACAGAAGATAGAATATGTTCAGATTAATGTTTTAAAACACAGAGCTAGAATGTAAAACCACACTGAAGGTAGATCAAGGTAATATGGCTCAATAGTCCAACTTGCACTTACCGTGACGAAATGACGACATAAGTCAACGGAAAATGGCAACCTCAGATTTAATTAAACATTCTCGGCCTAATTGGATTTAAACGGTCATTTTGACATACCATCAAAGCCCGTTTAGTATTGTACACAATTTGCTTCAAAGAAAAGCTCATTCCTTTCTTAGATAATTAAAGTCGCGAATCCAAGTTTTGTCACGATGGGAGCTGTTCCGCTGAAAATTTATTCTCCTCATGGTATTGGACCGACAAAGCTGTGACATCACACGCACTGACTCAACTTTTATTTCTCTGCTGTGACATCATTATGGTGTGCCCCACATATTGCATTTACATACTTTCAGTGGGATACGATGAGAGAGAGAGAGAGAAAAAAAGAGAGAGAGAAAGAGAGATAGAGAGAGAGAGAGAGAGAGAGAGAGAGAGAGAGAGAGAGAGCGAGAGAAAAAAAGAGAGAGAGAGAGAGAGAGAGAGCGAGAGAAAAAAAGAGAGAGAGAGAGAGAGAGAGAGAGAGATTGCATCCACTATAGATCAATTCAATGCTCTAATAACAAAATGACTAGACAGTCATATGGTATTAACAAAAACGTTTGCTGTCTAATATAAATGTCTGAATTTGATGAAACAGCGCTATGTTTTCAGCCAAGGACTTGTCACTATTACCGTACACAGCACACAAAACAGTATTATTATTCTTATCTGGTAAAGTATCAATAGTGGTTGCTCTAACATTCGTGTACAATGGACAGTCAAATAATTCGCAATTTTCAACATGAAAACCACACCTGCAGAAAACATCATTTGTCAAATGTCTTTTAAACATATCTGCATTTAAATCACTAATCTCTAATATTAATTTACAGTGAATGATTTCTGCTTTTCGAACTTTAGAGTAGACATACGGGGGAATTACAGGGTCATCTCTGGACAAAAATCTTTTAAAACAACCAATTGAACAACCATTACCTTTAAAGGGGCACTTGCCATGGACACTCGACACAGTAAGTTAAAGTTAAGGCCTTTGTGAATATTCAAGAATGCTTTGCAAGAACTTCTAGTTCTTTTAATGCAGGTTTCAGTTGGTTCTCGGAACGAGTTTCACATTTTTTCTCAACAACAGTTAGACTGAGCAAACGGACCCGAACGGCAAAAAGGCAACGATAGTGCTAGGATTTATTGTCTTCGGTACATTTGCCAAAATGACCGTAAAAGTTCCGGCATTTAAAAAACAAGTCGCGTGAAGCGATATAAAAACATTTAGTCAAGATCAAAACTACAAACCAATCATCGCCGAGACTACATTCAGATAGTCTCGGCTAACCATAGATAAGACCGAGACGGGTCACTCTCGCCGCCGCAGATTTAAGGCAGTCACAAGGTTTGGACATTCTGCCAAAATTAATATTTTTCTTGTGATAATTATGCCATACATTTCCTACTGTTGACAACAAACGACATCCCTAAAAGGGCTTCGTCATTAGATCAACTTACTGTCAGTATGTTATTTGGACGGAAACATATAGGTTTTTACATTTGATTTGTATCGTGCTTTTCACATTGCATGCAAATTCACTTCGTGATCCTGACCTGTTATTTCCCCTTTAACGCTTTGTTATTATTAAAGTTGCTTCAATCACGGTAATCAATCTTAATTCGTCAACAAAATCTTTCACACGCCCGCCACAGTCATTTTCAATTTTGTATAACCGCCTCAAGGCACAAGCGTCGTATACTTTTGGATATTAGATGGGCGTGACGTATTTCAACAAACACAAATGTCGTCATCACGCCACCTGTGCGCTAAGAGTTCAAAGGCGGCGTGTTTTGCGTAATGTTATCGTGTCCTTAACCTAGAATGATTCAGCAGATATTTTTCTAGGTCAGGTTGTGTATTTTTTTTCTTCTGTTTTGTTGGTGGTGGTGTTATCCGCATTATTATGTTGTGATCGACAAGAAGAAGATCTGGATTTTATTTACTCATCGCCTCTGTAAATTTACCTTCATGTTAAGACTACCTCCTTTTTACGACCAACTTTTCTCACATTTTTGGAGGACTTAAACCGGAGGTTCTACACTGATGAGCTGATATTGTTTCACGTACCATTGCTGAAAAAAAAGCACTTGTCTTCAAGGAATTACCGATTTTTTAGACGTTCAGATAAGTCAATTGAGAGAGAGAGAGAGAGAGAGAGAGAGAGAGAGAGAGAGAGAGAGAGAGAGAGAGAGAGAGAGAGAGAGAGAGAGAGAGAGAGAGAGAGAGAGAGAGGGTTGAGTTTCCCAAAAGGAATGTAATATTAAAATCACTGTCGACAAGAAAAATGAGCAAAATAACGTAAACCTACATATATAATGAAAAAGGAAAAAATCAACCTGAATAAACAAAGAAACCATGAAGGCAAGATTTGCACCTGTCCCCTGTAATATGGTACAGCACGCGTAGGTGAAAAAGCCAAGGTGAAAAACAAGCTTTTCATTCCTGTCACTTAAAAAAGAAGACCTCGTTAATTTTGACACCTGGATCACAGTTGCTATGGTGCTTTACGTCACTCCGCGGCGTTTGATACATAAATGATATTTTACGGGAGTCGTTGTTGTCTTACGCCACACTACCTTCAACGCTCATTCTTCAAATACCTGACGATTTGTGTATGTCATGTTTTGAAATATAACAAACTTGAGGGGGAAAAATGCTTTTCCAAGACCCTTTACGATAAAAAATTTTTTTAAAAAAACTCAACTACTTGTGTGTGTGTGTGTGTGTGTGTGTGTGTGTGTGTGTGTGTGTGTGTGTGTGTGTGTGTAGGGGGAGGGAAGGGTTATACTACACTGACCTGTCCACCACTGCACTCGGTCTTTCATCTGCCGTAATGTTTGAAATAAAAGGAAGATGTTACTGATGAACCTTCCGGGCTGAGATGTCATCTGATGAAAAAAAGTAAAACAAAAACCGTCATACACCAAGATGCGGTTTTGACCGTGGTTATAACTTCGTCCGGGACTCTTCTTTAATTGTAAAATTGAGGACTTTCTGTTCAAGTTCAGCAGTACCTAAACCAAAGCACAGTTTAATCGTAAATAATGCATTTGTGAGACTGAGTCGAAAGGTGAGCAAATATGTGAAATAGAACCTGACTCTCGTCTCTTAACTTGAGGACTTGCATCAACAACAAAAAGGCAAGACAGCTGGAACATGTTTTAATTGTCGAACCAGGGCCGGACCAAATGAGTTGTAAGGGGGGGGTTCCTCCTTTTTTGGGGGTGGCAAATCAGCGAAGTGGCGAAGCCCACTGAAATTTTTGAAAAACGGTTAAAATCTGTGCAATCTGGGCCTTGTTTTGAGGGTTAAGAGCAGCATTGTGGGGGGGGGGGGGGGTACCTTTTTCTCATCGGATTTCACATTGAATAAAATTTGTTAGAGACACACACAAAATTTATTTAAAAAACAAAACAAAAAACAAAAAACACTCAAAACAAGGTACATGCTTTTTCCAGGGGTGGGGTTCCGGAACCCCTGGAACCCCCCCCCTGGGTCCGGCCCTGCGAACATATATGAATTTGTGAGACTTAACCGTTCCTGAGCCGTGCCACTAAACTCAGGTTTTTCATTTTTTGAGAATGCTTAATCAGAAGCACGCTTAAACTGTTTAAAATAATGATTTATGAGACTGAGCTCTGAAGTTCATCAGTTTTCACCCGACCTGACCTGGCTGTGTCACGATGACCCTATGCGGTGAAAGTGATACACTGATAATTTGCTCGGCCCTTTTCACCGGGAGTCGGGGGCATAAAGCATTCCTGAGCGTTGTCTAAATCCACCTTAAACCCCTGTCTGCGGTTCTTGCTCCAAGATGTAGTCTCTAGCCACAGAAAGCCATGCCTTCTGTCTGCTTTTCAGATATGATATTCGTGTCCTCCATCTTCGTTCTTCGCCAGTTATCTCCTCTTTGTTATCGATATCTTGGCTACAGTGTCAGTACTTTGTACTGGCACCTTTATCAGCATCAAGCATTCGAGAGAAGAAATGAAACGCGGATGAGGTCGGGGTAAGGTTGGGGGGTTATGGGGGGGGGGGGGGGGTCCTGGGGGCGGGTTGCACTGTTTGGATCCACGTTAAAACATATACGATTTGAGATCTGTTGAGCCAGAGAAGCCAATGTCTTGTGCCTGCTGCTCAGATGTGACAGTTTCTTGTTCGTGATCTTCGTCCTTTTTCGTCGTTCGATATATCTATTTTATTCCTTCTCGATATCTAAACGACACTGGACACTGTACAGTCTTCAATATCATTAATAATCATTATGAATACGGGAATGGCATGAAGGGAACGCTTTTTATATCTGTGTTAAATTTGTGTCCTTGAATTTCACGTCGAGCTATGCTGAGCTCAAGATGGTCTTTTTTGAGCTGATGTTAAGATAATTATTACAACTTTAGCTTCTGTTCTTTGGGGTAATCTTAAAGGCACATTACTCCTCGTGTACACGATTCGACTTACTATCTCAAATCTGGTCAGGCTTTCACATGAGATAATATCATCCCTCCAATTGGACACATACCAGAATTCAACATCCTGACTGTTTCCTGTGCAGAGTGGGAATTGTTTATGAATTAATTTGTAATAGACACTATAGTGACAACCTGTGACGTTCATTATAATAATAATAATAATGATGGAAATTTATAGAGCGCTTATCTAAAAGCTCCAAGCGCTTTACAATGACATTATTATACACATGTACAAAACCAAAATACAATCATTAAGACACAAAAAGAACAGGAGTACAAAAGCAAATTCCTCGTTTAAATCCATGCAGTCACAAACAAACACACGCGTGCGCACGCACATACGCGTGCGCATACACACACACATGCTATCACCACACACACACACATGCTATCACCACACACATGCACAGATACACACAGACACACAGATACACATTCACACACATACAAAACATCAAATTCGGCACAGGTAGCACCAGGCTGTTTTTCCATTTTAAAATGTTTGTCTTTTGATATGTGACAAAGTGGAATGGGGTGGTTTATCTTACGTAAAAGCCTGCCCAGATCTCAGATGGTGAGTTAAACTTTCTTAACGGGAAAGAGTATGCCTTTAAGCAATACAGCTACACCGCTGAAGCCAGGGGGGCCTGGCTTTGAATCTGTTGACCAGAGCAGCTAACACATTTCCTCTTCTTCTTTTTCTTCATCTTACTTCTCCTCTTCCATCTTCTTTTCCTTCTTCCTATCCATCGTGGTCGCATCTCTTCTTCATCTTCGTCATGTGTCTAAGGTTTTTGTTGCTGTCATACTCTTCTTGATCGTCGCCTTCTCCTCTGACTCAACACTGACCGGAAACTTTTTACACAGTAGCAAGCTGCCTCAAGCTCTTAATCCACTAAAAGCGCGAGGCTCAAGTCCAGCATCAACAAAAGCCAAGCTACCCTTAATCGCTTAATCACCTGGGAGAAGTCAAAGTCAAGACTCTCGAGGAGAGACCCTCTCAGCCATCCAACCCCCTCTCTCCCACTCTCCCCGGAGGTATCCACATACCCGTAATGACCTGGGATCAGTAGCTCTAAAACATGTTTCTCCGTCAAAATCCGCCGTGTCCCTGGAAGAGAAAAGAAAAGCGTGCTTAGTACTGGGGATTTCTCACCGATTGAGCTCTATCGCGGGGTGAATCTGCTGGGGTAAGGCCGTTCATCTCTGTCGTTTGGTGTGTGCTTTCCATCCTATATCCGGCGCGCGACTAGAAAGGTGTTCGCATAGACCCTTTTTCAGTCGATTTTCAATTTTTGTGAGCGAGATGTTGCTATTGGGCAGAATATACCTGCGCAGTTTCAGCGGCACAGACGACGCACGGCCTATTATTTATGCCGCGGTAGGGATTATGACGAGTACTTGGCCCTTTTTTCATTTCATGCAACGTGCAGAGGGCTGGGATAATCTGCAGTGCGTCGTCAGTCCTGCTGAAGTTACATATATGTGAGCGGAGCCCCTACTAAGAATGATGGCGAGGCGAAATCGGGGAGACGTTGGCCACGTGAACAGTTCACCCGATTTTCAACGAACACAGACACACAGACACAGACACACACGTAGGAACACACACACGTAGCTAGGGACACACACAAACACACACACAGACACACACTCCGGCCTTGTCCGTGCATTGTATGTTGACACGTGACGCCGCATAATGCCACATTCTGACACCAACAAGAAATGAGACATGCGTCACTGAAATTGTAAGAGACTGAAGATAAGGTCCTAAAAAGATTGACCTGGACTGCGAGATAAAGAGATCAGTGCTCACAATGGAACCAGACACTATAAATCTTGCCTCTGTCTCTATGTCGAATTGGAGGGGGCCCGGGTAGCTCAGGTGGTAGAGCACTGGACTTGTGATCGAGAGGTCGCTGGTTCGAATCCGGGCCGGGACGGACACGGGTCAACTTTATGTGCAGACCCAGAGACGGTATCCATCTCCCACCCCCGTGTCACCACAATGGCACGTTAAAGATCTTGGTCATTCTACCATAAGTGCAGATGGCTGATACCACCTAAACACGCAAACATCAAAAAGCCGTGAGGGCGTAAAACTCGAATCGTATAAACCAATTCATGTCCAATATAGGCAATTAAGACCTGACGGACAATAAGCCCCTTAAAATTTACTATGTCGATTTGAACCAATCCTGCTTCTGTCCTCAGTAGAACGGATACATTTGATGTTCACGTTTTTGATTCATTTGCTGGAGGTATGCGTAAATGGTATAATGCGACCTGTTCGAAAATTCTTTGCATTGTTTGAAAATATTTATGTTTGTGATAAGCGTATGCCTATTGTGTTCGTCGGTTTTTCACGGTAAAACAGTATAAATGGCATCACAAAAAGCTCAGCAAATCTTCTGGTCAAGTGATTGAATTGAAGAGATTAAATTGTCACTAGATTTTCTTTTCTAGTTTTCTACTGCGTCTGTGCATACCGTCTCATTAGTTTTTTGTATCTGCATGCAAAAACAAACGCGACTTGCACAATTCATTTTTCACTTTCAAAAAAATAATAATTTTACCAAATTTCGCTGTACACCAGATTAGATTCTAAATATTTTAAAAAAAACAAAGGTTTGTCAAGCCAATTTCAAACTCAGCCCAGACATGTCGTTTCTCTCTGCTGCTAATCCTCCGCGGACAACGAACGCGATGTAACCCAGGCTGTTGCTGACCAACTGACCGTCGTAATCTAGCGTTAACATACACCAAAGCTTTTAACCTCATAACGACCCGAGACAGACTGACTCGCCACCATTCGGCACAGTGGACACCATTCGGCTCTCCATCTGAGACCTGGCCGGGCTTGAACACGGGGTAAGACCATCACTCCACTTGGACACATACCAACAGTCAACAGCCAGGCTGCTTCTCGTGTTATGAACTAATTTCGCACACTGGCACTAGGGGCTGATGGGGTCTATGTCGACCAAAAGAGTGGGATTCCATGTAGGTGGAGTTCCTGTAGGTGGGTTCCCTAGCCCTGTATACAGGGAATACCACAGGGTGTAGGTCCTGTAGCGTTTCGCTGATATCGCTGAAAGTCACGTGATGCTTAGCGACATCGGTAGAATTTGATGTTTTCGATTTTTTTTTAATATTTCTTAGAAATTCGAGTATGGTTTGCAAGTTTTATTGGAAAACTCCACCCTGTGGGATTCCCTGTATGCAGGGAATCCCCCTACAGGAACTCCACCTACAGGGAATCCCACTCTTTTGGACGACATAGACCCCATCAGCGGCACGCGGGGCTGTTTAGAAATGTATTCATACACAATCCCACTCTGCACAGGACGCAGACAAGAATGATGTTGATTTCTGGTATGTGTCAATTTGGAGGGATTGCCTTATCCCATGTAAAAGTGAGCCTGACTACATGCAAGATGGTGACCGAAAGTGAGCCTGACTACATGCAAGATGGTGACCGAATCGTTTACACGGGAAGGACTGTGACTTTAAACGTCAGTAAGATTTTAATCTCTGAAAGATGTGAGACAGACAAACCAACCACCATCAGGCCCACAGTGATGGAGGGATCGGGAAGCGGACGTCATTTTGGAATTTTTGGAGTTCGAGTTTTGAAAAGGCAGTATGTCAGTTTCGTGACAGCCGGATTCGGAATTATGGGCTCGTAAATATTTAAACGCTGACTGTGATGCCAGGTCTGCCAGTGAAGAGGGATTAATATATTGGATAACATTTCAACATTGAATGTTAAAATTCACTCATAGTTTGGTGAAAAGTGAGCCGGGCTGTCTTTTTGAATGGCAATTAGAATGTCTGTGTGACTATTTCGGAAAATACAGAATGCGTTCGGCAAACTATACACAACTGAATAACTGTCTAAGGGGTTGTAGTTGAATTGGTTACAATAATTCTCCTTAAGTTCCATACTCTAAAAACGTTCCCCATCGTCGCAGTGTTCTTGGTACCATTTTACTGTATGCTCATGCAAGGAAACGCCATGCGCACGACAAATCGACAACTGGTTTCAATACAATAATACTTATCATCTAAAACAGATAAATTCAGTTTTTCAGGTATACTGAAGTAAAGAATCCATCCCTAAACCTGTGTAGTCGGCAAGAAATGTCAAAGACAAGGCGGAATTCCCACCGTCGTATGGAAAAAGCAAGCGATCTTGTCAACAGATCAAGTATACTGTTCGTACAAATGAAACTGAATCGCCTCACCCTAATGCAGAGAACAGGCTACAAATGTACTAGAAAGATGCTCTCTTGACAGGGCTGTCCATCATGATGTCCGGTACAAACCGGAACTACTGGACTTCATAGAGAGGGCCAGTCGTTTCAAAGAACAGACATGCAGCTCACCAGGTCACGTTGGGATTTCACAGGAAAACGATTTTCAACCATGCAAGAATGTGAAGCTGTTTCATGTGAAGTGGACGTCCCTCAACACCTTGTGTATAACAACAACAACAACAACAACAACAACAACAAACAACAACAACAACAACAACAACAACAACAACAAGCCCATAATCAACACATTCGCACTGATTAAGTTATGGTCTTTTGTATTTGTGCGTGTGTGTGTGTGTGTGTGTGTGTGTGTGTGTGTGTGTGTGTGTGTGTGTGTGCAGAAATGTCTGTAGTACTTATATCTCTTGGTTTTTTATAATCACTTTTCGCAAGGCAGGATACTCAAGATCGACCCAACAACTTGCAAACAGGTAGACCAAAAAAGGGAGGGGGGGGGGGGGGAGCAAAAGGAGCAACCAAGAACCAACCGAGCAACAGGCAAACAACTGAGTAGAAATTGGTTTGTTTTTAACCGAAAAAAATCAGCCTTACTTTCTTTCCTTCTTTCTGTACTCCCGTTAGCCATGCCTTCCTACCCTCCATCCCCTTACTACTCTCTCCCCCTCCCCTATACTCTACCCTTCTTTCTTCTTCCTCCAGTTTCTCACCCCTCCCCTACCTATTCCCTCTTCCTTGCCGCCACCCCCATCCACTCCTTTCTACCCACTCCCACTCCCTCCACTACCCCCCCCCCTTTCCTATTGCTCCTCCTTTCCTCCCCTACTGCTACTACTACTACAACTACTACTGCTACTACTACCCCCCCCACACACACACACACACATAAACCGACAGTACGGCAATTTATGAATATTTTATGAACATAGCCCAGATGTTTTTTGTATGAGTTAGGTAAAAAGTGCGAATATGGGGGAAGTGATGTGGTGATGTAGCGACGTAGCAACGAATAGTATAATTGTTCCGAGATATATGTGAGCAAGAAAGATAAATTGATATGGGTCACTGTTTAGCATTCTTTGATCATAGAAGAGACCGTTATTGGCAATCTCGTGAAGAGGAACCGTTGCGGCAAACGTAAAGCTTGAATTCCTTCTGCAGATATTTTGTAGACCTTAAAAGCTTGAGAGGTGAAGGCATCTTGTCAAAGCATTGCTCGTGGCAGTGCTTGTATCTTGCCTGTCAATCTATTGTTGATTTTTCCTTGGCCTCATGACTGACGTTGGTTTGATTAGTGTTGTTTCTAATTTGAGCACGCTTAACAACATATGCCGGTTTGTGAACCTGACATCATCCTTGAAACGCCTAACAGAAGGATGGTTGGTGGTTCTTGTGGTTCTATCTCTGACAGAAACGTGACAAAAGGCAGACAAAACAGGGTAAAGATAAGGATATGACGCCTTCAATGTTAACGTCTTAAACCTTTTCTTTCATGACATCAGTGACCTCACGAAGTTTAAAGTTGGAAGGTTAAATGAGGACGCAGAGTTTGAATACCGTAATAGTTTATTTAGGTAATACTATCAAAGAAAAAAGCGGACAGGGCAATGATGTAAGCATACATGACAAACGACTGTCATGGATCACGTAATGATGTAAACATACAATGGATTCGGGTTACATAGATCATTCTAGGACTGAGTGCACACGGCGTGCATTACAGCATTAGAATTTTTTTTTAATATGTATTTTTGAAAAAGTTATGAGATTTGCTATGGAGTAGAGGAAGACAGTTCTTTGTGTACAAATCCGGTTCTAGCGTTGACTATGAAATGATTCAGATATAAAGGGCGACCGCTGATTGAATACGATATCCTGCAGAAGCTATGGATTTGAATTGTTCACAATGGCCGTGTATCAGCCCACGAAAATAAATGAGGTAACTCGAGTATGAAGAGCACTGCTCTTCTTATTATACTCTAAATGTTGAGAAAGTAAAGTGAAGAACAAGAGGGAGAGGTACATGCTTTTCGTACACAACATAGAACTCGGAAACAGAGCATTGTTTCTAAAATAAGCTCTTCTCTTCTTTTTACATTTAGTCAAGTTTTGACTAAATGTTTTAACATAGAGGGGGGAATCGAGACGAGGGTCGTGGTGTATGTGTGTGTGTGTGTCTGTCTGTCTGTGTGTGTGTGTAGAGCGATTCAGACTAAACTACTGGACCAATCTTTATGAAATTTGACATGAGAGTTCCTGGGTATGATATCCTCAGACGTTTTTTTCATTTTTTTGATAAATGTCTTTGATGACGTCATATCCGGCTTTTCGTGAAAGTTGAGGCGGCACTAGCACTGTCACGCTCTCATTTTTCAACCAAATTGGTTGAAATTTTGGTCAAGTAATCTCCGACAAAGCCCGGACTTCGGTATTGCATTTCAGCTTGGTGGCTTAAAAATTAATTAATGACTTTGGTCATTAAAAATCTGAAAATTTAAAAAAAAAAATTTTTTATAAAACGATCCAAATTTACGTTCATCTTATTCTCCATCATTTTCTCATTCCAAAAACATATAAATATGTTATATTTGGATTAAAAACAAGCTCTGAAAATTAAAAATATAAAAATTATGATCAAAATTAAATTTTCGAAATCAATTTAAAAACACTTTCATCTTATTCCTTGTCGGTTCCTGATTCCAAAAACATATAGATATGATATGTTTGGATTGAAAACACGCTCAGAAAGTTAAAACGAAGAGAGGTACAGAAAAGCGTGCTATCCTTCTCAGCGCAACTACTACCCCGCTCTTCTTGTCAATTTCACTGCCTTTGCCATGAGCGGTGGACTGACGATGCTACGAGTATACGGTCTTGCTGCGTTGCATTGCGTTCAATTTCATTCTGTGAGTTCGACAGCTACTTGACTAAATGTTGTATTTTCGCCTTACGCGACTTGTTTTCTACTCACGTCACGATCATTGCTTGATTGTTTGCTTTGCGCCATAAGTGTATTCATTAGAAGCAGCCAACCACCATTACATGCATTCGACGCGCGGTGATACAATCGCCCATTAGGCTTTTCCCAAAAGCCGATGTTACTAAAAATAGAATGGGTAGTTCTGGGAAATCGTTCACAAATTGACTATATTCTATACAAGAAACACTTAACAAGGGTAAAAAGAGAAACAGAATCCGTTAGTCGCCTCTTACGACATGCTGGGGAGCATCGGGTAAATTCTTCCCCCTAACCCGCGGGGGGTACTGTACTGTCGGATCTCACTGTTCGAGGTAAGTTAAGTTGATAACGGAACCTATGCTCCTGTTCACTTCGTATCAGTTTGGAAAGCAAACTCAAATAGCATTCATTTCAAAGTGTGACCGATATTATGTTGGCAGTCCAGCTCCGTAATGCATTGAACCAATAATCGCTGACGTCATTTCATAAAAGGGTTGCCCGTCCCAGAATTCCAAACAGTTTTGGAGATTTTAAAGATTTCGCTCGTGACGACGCCGCCTTATAGGCGTTTATTTTATTGTATATATATATATATATATACAAAGGGAAGCAAGCGGTTAAAAACGGGCGTGGAAAAAGCTAAATTTAATGAAGGGGGATACGAACTTGTTTGCGCTCATAAGGTCATCCCAAAACAAAACAACTGTACGTGTTGGATTTACTATCATTAGTTACTCATCTTCTCACTGTTCGCACCGAAACCCAGCCTTACAAAAACAATTCTCCGTCTTCTTAGCATGAGATTAACTCCATCTAATCACGGAGAGGCCTTTTATACGCAGAAGCAAACACACTTTGCAGTGACTTAGTATCGGAATGCTGTTTCTTTCAAACGATCATCCCTCCCCTTACCTTGGCGTATCCCTCCCTAGTAAAGGCATGTTGCTCACACAATGCTGGGCTCTGTTTGAGAGAAGCATGTCCCGCTGTTTAAGCTTTTCTTGGTACATACCCGGACACCCGCAAAAGATTTGTCAAAACATGGCGATGTTTGCGAATAATTTTGTAAGGAGCAGACACATGCTTGGGAGACAAAGGGTAAGGGCTTTTAATAGGGCTCATCTGTTGAAAGGTTATGTTGGGTTGTCTATCGTGGCGGCTTAAGGCGTCTCCTTGAAGTTTACATTTGGCTGTAACGTGTGTGCGAAGTGGATGATGAGTAAAACGTATTTGAGGGGTTGCGGGGGGAGGGAGAGAGAGACAGAGACAGAGACAGAGACACAGACCGTCAGAGACACAGACAGATGGAAGGACAGAGAACGAACGGCAAGGGAAGTGGTGCATTTCCTTAGTTCCTTGGTAGTCATGCATATGCAACCAACATGCGTCGATCGGTGAAATGAAACGGAACTATAAAAGGTGAGGTACAGCCATAGATATATGATATACGACACTGCATGCGTGGGAGCATGCAGTTGCCACGGCATAGAGCATAACATATATACATATGGTGCAACGAACGAACAACCCGTAGATCAATAAACCAAGTAGCCAACTGAATCGGAACGACCTAGTAAAACAGACGTCATATCAGTCTGAGGACGAAAATTGCATGCCTATATCTTGCTATCTGTGTTGTCTTTTGTGCCAATAGATAAATTGCGCATAGCTTTCACTTCCCCATGTTCATATTAATAGTGCCTATTTTCCTTTGTTGAGTCCGATGGAAAAGGGTCACAACGTTTGTGTCAGTCCAAAATCAGTGCACACCTCGTCACACTGAAATGATACAAAGCACCTTCAAGACATGTACGACATTTTTGTCGTCGCCAGAATACAAAATAAATTTAAAATGTAGTGGAGGAGTGGAAAGGGTAGTCGTAGATACGAAGCCCAAGTCCAAGCGTCTTGTTTCAACTTTTTATTCAAGAAAACAATGCAAGGAAACGTAGAGGCCGAAGGCGAAACCCGTAGACAGCAAAGCAAGTGTAGTGTCGTGTTCAGCTGCTAGGAGCGAAATCATGCTCATGCCGGTGTCCGGCCTATACTTATAGCCCCGGCGCGGACTGCACAGAAAGCACCGTCCGCCGAGAATAAAAATCGCCTGAATACGGCCAGAAACACGGAATCTGTGTTTCTTACACTTGCTTTACCCTACGTTATTTAAACAAATACATAACCAATCATAACAAACAATACATCAAATTAAAGCTACGACCTTTAGCTTTCCATTGCAATAGATCACATTTCGTAAAAACTTATATTTATTTAGTAGGATGCAAAAACAATGGTCCTAGTGAAGGCACTGAACCAACTTCAGTGCGGAAAATTACAAAACTCTCTAAACTGGAATAATGGACAAACTCATAAATCATACAGATAAAAAGAAGAACCCTAGACAAACATCATGATATGCGTTACTTGGGGGAAAATTATACATTGACTTAGTACGAAGCGGTAAAGTCCGAAAGTAAATGGAATCGGCTAAATTCCTGCAACATAGGTACGGGATATGTAATAGTGATACAAAAATGACAAAACAATGATTGAAAAGACAAATATGAGTTTGTGAGAATCAATTTCTCTCGACGATACATGAAAACCGGTCAAGGTCAGAGTGACGCTTGGTCAGTTCGAAGCATTATCGTAAATAGCACAATAATATGCAGCCATCCAGCCTAATCAGTGACTTCTATGCAAACCTAAATATAATTAGGATCGTATCAAAGATAAAAGGGACTTTGAAAGATAGAAGTTAGGTAGATATATAAAGAAAGGTATTTTATTAGAATTTGCGCCGACAATGGTGCGTGCGCAGCATCGTATCGTCTGCTATGGGATGGGTATCCCGTTTGTACTGTACACAAGGCTGTTTCGCTATGCGATGATTAGAGTGTTTAGGGTAGCGAAGTGCACTTGGCTACATCCCCCCCAACTCTTTTACATATCAGCGGCCGCGCTGATTTTAAGAAAAACAGGAAAGCCTAAGGGCTGAATTTATCAAACCATCTTAGATTATCCAAAAAGAGAAAAATTGCGAAAACTTTGCCTGTGACTTTCACATATGTCACTGAGAAAATCGACAGTTACAAAAACATGTTCTCGTGATCAGTACCAGCTTTGCTAAATCAAAAGTGAGGCCTGCATTTTACAAAGTGTCTCACATATGATCAAAGTACTGCGTCAAAAACATAAAAGTGCAAACAATAAGGAATTTCATGGGAAAACATTGCTACAATTATCAAATTTTCTCCACTGAGAAAAAGTAACACAATGTCAACACTACCATACAAAAATGCAACCTTCATCCCCACCAATCCGTTTAGTTGATAATATAGGATTTCTCTTTCAATGTGTGTTCTTGTATGCACAAGCTCAACACTTCACAAAAACTCTCGCTCACGGCTTTACAGTAAAGGCTGTGTTTAAGACGTATTTTAGGTGAAAAACGTAACAGTTACAAAATGGACAGATTCACTAATGAATGACGTAGTTACCTGACACTGTTAAAATGATACATCATGTACAATACACCTGACACAATGCAATGACATCCAACATTACAAATGATCTGTACCAAGCCTATTTAAAGGTAACAAGGTAAATCATAACTTAGTTTACGCTTAAGAGAGCAATTAAGAAAGTGATGATACAGGGCCTTATTTGAAGGTCAGCAAGTATTCACTAAATTACTTTCAACCCTAGGTGGCAATTACCATCAGATTTGTAGTATCTGCTTGTGCCAAAAAAAAATCTTTCAATAAGCGCAAACATCCGCCAACACATTCCACTCAAAGCATCATGACAAATAATCGCAACAATCAATATCAATCATACCAATGCAAGAGACATGGCATAGCATACATGAAAATGAACATTATCAAACATCAACAAATTAAACGGCAACAAAACGCCCGGCAGTAAACACACCTGCGAGTCTCTTCGTGGACGCAACACTTGCGTCACTTCACTGCCGCGAACACCGAGGAAAGTCTTATGTAATACCACATGGCTAACGTCACCAGCCCAAGTCTGTATCCGTCAAGTCCGATATGACGTGTCACACTAGCTAAGAATGGGATTGCACGCGCTACAGCCACTCGAGTACAGTATATACACTGGCTGAGTCCTGTAGGCTCTCTACACCGTCATACACAGTCCGTTGAATAAGGGCTATAGTCACACTTACCAAATGGGCACCACACAGTTCCATCAAGGTCACACAACCGCAAAATAACACTTCGTCGAAGGTGGCGGCGGCTTTTCTCGCAGGAAGCGGCACATGTCACGCTTCAGGGATTGTGGGTGGAGTCCTGTGGCGAAGGTCTTGCGCAGCGTATTGTCGTTCAGTGTGTTGGCCTCGGCAGCATTGGTCTTGGCCCACACAGCGCGTAGGTGGCTGGCGTACTCGCTAACGGACTCGCCGAGACCCTGTTGTCGTCTGTGGAAGGCGGCAGCCAGCGCGACACTATCTCGCTGGTCGCCCCACGTCTGCTCCAAGATGGAGTAAATTTTGGCTGGCGTGTTGACCTCCGCTGCTGGTCGCCTGATGACCTCCTGTCGAGCCCTTCCGTCCAGCGCTCCAAGGATCCATGCCGCTGCAGCAAGTGCAGGGACCGTCTGTAGCTGCAGGATCAGCTTGGCCTCCTGGATGAAAGTCTCGGCGCAGTCGCCCTCGCCGGTGAAACGCCTCAGCTTGCAGAGCCGCAGGTTGGGGGTGTTTGCCTCGTCCGCCATGTTTGCCTGTACTGTCTTCTTTCAGTTGATGCTTCTGTACCCTGCTGCGCAGCGCCAAATGTAGTGGAGGAGTGGAAGGGTAGTAGTAGTAGATACACGAAGCCCAAGTCCAAGCGTCTTGTTTCAACTTTTTATTCAAGAAAACAATGCAAGGAAACGTAGAGGCCGAAGGCGAAACCCGTAGACAGCAAAGCAAGTGTAGTGTCGTGTTCAGCTGCTAGGAGCGAATGCATGCTCATGCCGGTGTCCGGCCTATACTTATAGCCCCGGCGCGGACTGCACAGAAAGCACCGTCCGCCGAGAATAAAAATCGCCTGAATACGGCCAGAAACACGGAATCTGTGTTTCTTACACTTGCTTTACCCTACGTTATTTAAACAAATACATAACCAATCATAACAAACAATACATCAAATTAAAGCTACGACCTTTAGCTTTCCATTGCAATAGATCACATTTCGTAAAAACTTATATTTATTTAGTAGGATGCAAAAACAATGGTCCTAGTGAAGGCACTGAACCAACTTCAGTGCGGAAAATTACAAAACTCTCTAAACTGGAATAATGGACAAACTCATAAATCATACAGATAAAAAGAAGAACCCTAGACAAACATCATGATATGCGTTACTTGGGGGAAAATTATACATTGACTTAGTACGAAGCGGTAAAGTCCGAAAGTAAATGGAATCGGCTAAATTCCTGCAACATAGGTACGGGATATGTAATAGTGATACAAAAATGACAAAACAATGATTGAAAAGACAAATATGAGTTTGTGAGAATCAATTTCTCTCGACGATACATGAAAACCGGTCAAGGTCAGAGTGACGCTTGGTCAGTTCGAAGCATTATCGTAAATAGCACAATAATATGCAGCCATCCAGCCTAATCAGTGACTTCTATGCAAACCTAAATATAATTAGGATCGTATCAAAGATAAAAGGGACTTTGAAAGATAGAAGTTAGGTAGATATATAAAGAAAGGTATTTTATTAGAATTTGCGCCGACAATGGTGCGTGCGCAGCATCGTATCGTCTGCTATGGGATGGGTATCCCGTTTGTACTGTACACAAGGCTGTTTCGCTATGCGATGATTAGAGTGTTTAGGGTAGCGAAGTGCACTTGGCTACATCCCCCCCAACTCTTTTACATATCAGCGGCCGCGCTGATTTTAAGAAAAACAGGAAAGCCTAAGGGCTGAATTTATCAAACCATCTTAGATTATCCAAAAAGAGAAAAATTGCGAAAACTTTGCCTGTGACTTTCACATATGTCACTGAGAAAATCGACAGTTACAAAAACATGTTCTCGTGATCAGTACCAGCTTTGCTAAATCAAAAGTGAGGCCTGCATTTTACAAAGTGTCTCACATATGATCAAAGTACTGCGTCAAAAACATAAAAGTGCAAACAATAAGGAATTTCATGGGAAAACATTGCTACAATTATCAAATTTTCTCCACTGAGAAAAAGTAACACAATGTCAACACTACCATACAAAAATGCAACCTTCATCCCCACCAATCCGTTTAGTTGATAATATAGGATTTCTCTTTCAATGTGTGTTCTTGTATGCACAAGCTCAACACTTCACAAAAACTCTCGCTCACGGCTTTACAGTAAAGGCTGTGTTTAAGACGTATTTTAGGTGAAAAACGTAACAGTTACAAAATGGACAGATTCACTAATGAATGACGTAGTTACCTGACACTGTTAAAATGATACATCATGTACAATACACCTGACACAATGCAATGACATCCAACATTACAAATGATCTGTACCAAGCCTATTTAAAGGTAACAAGGTAAATCATAACTTAGTTTACGCTTAAGAGAGCAATTAAGAAAGTGATGATACAGGGCCTTATTTGAAGGTCAGCAAGTATTCACTAAATTACTTTCAACCCTAGGTGGCAATTACCATCAGATTTGTAGTATCTGCTTGTGCCAAAAAAAAAATCTTTCAATAAGCGCAAACATCCGCCAACACATTCCACTCAAAGCATCATGACAAATAATCGCAACAATCAATATCAATCATACCAATGCAAGAGACATGGCATAGCATACATGAAAATGAACATTATCAAACATCAACAAATTAAACGGCAACAAAACGCCCGGCAGTAAACACACCTGCGAGTCTCTTCGTGGACGCAACACTTGCGTCACTTCACTGCCGCGAACACCGAGGAAAGTCTTATGTAATACCACATGGCTAACGTCACCAGCCCAAGTCTGTATCCGTCAAGTCCGATATGACGTGTCACACTAGCTAAGAATGGGATTGCACGCGCTACAGCCACTCGAGTACAGTATATACACTGGCTGAGTCCTGTAGGCTCTCTACACCGTCATACACAGTCCGTTGAATAAGGGCTATAGTCACACTTACCAAATGGGCACCACACAGTTCCATCAAGGTCACACAACCGCAAAATAACACTTCGTCGAAGGTGGCGGCGGCTTTTCTCGCAGGAAGCGGCACATGTCACGCTTCAGGGATTGTGGGTGGAGTCCTGTGGCGAAGGTCTTGCGCAGCGTATTGTCGTTCAGTGTGTTGGCCTCGGCAGCATTGGTCTTGGCCCACACAGCGCGTAGGTGGCTGGCGTACTCGCTAACGGACTCGCCGAGACCCTGTTGTCGTCTGTGGAAGGCGGCAGCCAGCGCGACACTATCTCGCTGGTCGCCCCCCGTCTGCTCCAAGATGGAGTAAATTTTGGCTGGCGTGTTGACCTCCGCTGCTGGTCGCCTGATGACCTCCTGTCGAGCCCTTCCGTCCAGCGCTCCAAGGATCCATGCCGCTGCAGCAAGTGCAGGGACCGTCTGTAGCTGCAGGATCAGCTTGGCCTCCTGGATGAAAGTCTCGGCGCAGTCGCCCTCGCCGGTGAAACGCCTCAGCTTGCAGAGCCGCAGGTTGGGGGTGTTTGCCTCGTCCGCCATGTTTGCCTGTACTGTCTTCTTTCAGTTGATGCTTCTGTACCCTGCTGCGCAGCGCCAAATGTAGTGGAGGAGTGGAAGGGTAGTAGTAGTAGATACACGAAGCCCAAGTCCAAGCGTCTTGTTTCAACTTTTTATTCAAGAAAACAATGCAAGGAAACGTAGAGGCCGAAGGCGAAACCCGTAGACAGCAAAGCAAGTGTAGTGTCGTGTTCAGCTGCTAGGAGCGAATGCATGCTCATGCCGGTGTCCGGCCTATACTTATAGCCCCGGCGCGGACTGCACAGAAAGCACCGTCCGCCGAGAATAAAAATCGCCTGAATACGGCCAGAAACACGGAATCTGTGTTTCTTACACTTGCTTTACCCTACGTTATTTAAACAAATACATAACCAATCATAACAAACAATACATCAAATTAAAGCTACGACCTTTAGCTTTCCATTGCAATAGATCACATTTCGTAAAAACTTATATTTATTTAGTAGGATGCAAAAACAATGGTCCTAGTGAAGGCACTGAACCAACTTCAGTGCGGAAAATTACAAAACTCTCTAAACTGGAATAATGGACAAACTCATAAATCATACAGATAAAAAGAAGAACCCTAGACAAACATCATGATATGCGTTACTTGGGGGAAAATTATACATTGACTTAGTACGAAGCGGTAAAGTCCGAAAGTAAATGGAATCGGCTAAATTCCTGCAACATAGGTACGGGATATGTAATAGTGATACAAAAATGACAAAACAATGATTGAAAAGACAAATATGAGTTTGTGAGAATCAATTTCTCTCGACGATACATGAAAACCGGTCAAGGTCAGAGTGACGCTTGGTCAGTTCGAAGCATTATCGTAAATAGCACAATAATATGCAGCCATCCAGCCTAATCAGTGACTTCTATGCAAACCTAAATATAATTAGGATCGTATCAAAGATAAAAGGGACTTTGAAAGATAGAAGTTAGGTAGATATATAAAGAAAGGTATTTTATTAGAATTTGCGCCGACAATGGTGCGTGCGCAGCATCGTATCGTCTGCTATGGGATGGGTATCCCGTTTGTACTGTACACAAGGCTGTTTCGCTATGCGATGATTAGAGTGTTTAGGGTAGCGAAGTGCACTTGGCTACAAAAAAAAGATGAAACCAAAGGTGTGTCTTCATGGTACGATTACACGTGTGCTCGAAGGTGAGAGTTGCGGTCAGTGAGCACACGGTTGATTAGTATGCGGTTATTTCAATCTGACAGGGACTAGACAAAAAGAAAGAAACAATACTCCAGTCATGAATTTTGGCGTCTATCGATCCACACCTTTACCAAGCCTAAAGGTTTACTGGGTGTAGTCCTGCTTCTTTTTGTTTGTGGATTATTGACATAATCTGCAGTGGGAATGTACAAGTTAATGCTATCAGAAATGCTGCCTCCATGTGCTTGCTCTGTGGGCTACGAGAAGAACAACATTCCTGGTAGTGGCGATGGTTTTGTTTTGACGTAGGATTGACGGTCAGTGCGTGAAACTGACGCACGTGTGTGTTGATGAGACTAACAATTATGTCTAGAAATTATATATCCTCTTTTTGGTACGTGTAGTACTTAAAGATGCTCCAGCTCGGTCTCATCATGGCGTATTCAAGAGCGATAGAATTTCTTGTTTGCTCGTAAACTCGGCAAAAGTTGTTCATATTGAAATATCAGTGTAAGCAAAGTGTACTGCAGGCAAGCAGTTCGTTTACTTGAGACACAAATCTATATTGTGGTGACATGCGTAGATAGAGGAATATCATTTCCATCATTGGAAATGATGATACAAATTGAATCAGTAAAACTGCTTCATGAAAGCAGCAAGGACGTCGACTTGTGTCAGGTTTTTCCGGGGAAGAGAGCTCGTAAAAAACAACAACCAACAACACAAAAACCAAAACAAAAAAACAACACAAGAAACAGATGAATCTGTAACGCGATGGTCCACCCCACCCCCCCACCCCACCTCGTCATGATTTGTGGCGTTCTATCGATACCCACTTACCAAGCCTAGAGATTATTTATTTATTTATTTATTTACGATTAACTCGGTGAAGTTTCTGCTTCTGTTTGTACATGGATTATTAACATAACTAAGCACAGCCGTTGATCAGCATGCAGGTATCTTAAGATGACCAATCGCACAATGATTGACAAACAAACGGTATCTTTAATAGAACAGTAATGCTGCTCTGAGGGGGCGGACTAGGTTTTCCAGATTCTCTCGAGTCAGTGTTACGCCGTTCTCTAATCGCTGCGCCTTTCATGTAAACACTTAAACAAGCAAAGATGATTAAACATTTGATTTGTTTTGCAAACCGGGCCGGCCTGTTGTGTGGAGAGAGAAAGAGAGAGAGAGAGAGAGAGAGAGAGAGAGAGAGAGAGAGAGAGAGAGAGAGAGAGAGAGAGAGAGACTCAGACTCAGACTCAGACTCAGAACTTTATTACAAAAGGATAAAGGTTTTAGGCAAAGCCTATTCTTCCAACCTGTCCTATTCTTCCAACCTGAGTGAGAGAGAGAGACAGACAGAGAGAGACAGAGACAGAGACAGAGACAGAGAGAGACGTGCTGATCGTCTTATGGAACTGAAGTTTCTGCCTCCTATATGCTGAGCAGACTACCAATTTATTCGGCATCAGTTAAGCCACTGTTAAAAGCATGGTCATTTCCGTTCGAACAGTTCTGCTCATGCACTATCTACGTTCTGTCGAAGTTTTCACAAGGCATGCGATCATCCCTCCGCTTGGACACATACCCAAACTCAGCATCCTAATTGCCTAACAGACTAGGAATTTTTGTTTTTGCTTATTGTACAGACTTTTTGTAAAGAAAAAACCTCCAAAGAGCCACTAGTGGTCACCATACTGAAAAACAAGTCGCGTAAGGCGAAAATACAATATTTAGTCAAGTAGCTGTCGAACTCACAGAATGAAACTGAACGCAATGCCATTTTTCAGCAAGACCGTATACTCGTAGCATCGTCAGTCCACCACTCATGGCAAAGGCAGTGAAATTGACAAGAAGAGCGGGGTAGTAGTTGCGCTAAGAAGGATAGCACGCTTTTCTGTACCTCTCTTTGTTTTAACTTTCTGAGCGTGTTTTTAATCCAAACATATCATATCTATATGTTTTTGGAATCAGGAACCGACAAGGAATAAGATGAAAGTGTTTTTAAATTGATTTGGACAATTTAATTTTGATAATAATTTTTATATATTTAATTTTCAGAGCTTGTTTTTAATCCGAATATAACATATTTATATGTTTTTGGAATCAGCAAATGATGGAAAATAAGATAAACGTAAATTTGGATCGTTTTATAAATTTTTATTTTTTTTTACAATTTTCAGATTTTTAATGACCAAAGTCATTAATTAATTTTTAAGCCACCAAGCTGAAATGCAATACCGAAGTCCGGGCTTCGTCGAAGATTACTTGACCAAAATTTCAACCAATTTGGTTGAAAAATGAGGGCGTGACAGTGCCGCCTCAACTTTCACGAAAAGCCGGATATGACGTCATCAAAGACATTTATCAAAAAAATGAAAAAAACGTTCGGGGATTTCATACCCAGGAACTCTCATGTCAAATTTCATAAAGATCGGTCCAGTAGTTTAGTCTGAATCGCTCTACACACACACACAGACACACAGACACACAGACACACGCACATACACCACGACCCTCGTTTCGATTCCCCCTCGATGTTAAAATATTTAGTCAAAACTTGACTAAATATAAAAAGCTTGTCCGAGATGGCGAGCTGAATCGTTTGATCGGGGAGGACTGTGCTTTTTGGCAATGCCAGAGTTGGGGTTTTGATTTTTGGACAGTGAATCTACATGCATGCATGCAGGATGACAGTCGATAGTTCATTCTGTCAGGTGCCAGGAGACTGGTTCCGCATAATTCTCACTTCAGTACTGCTCTTGTCCCTTTTTAGAGCGCTTACTTCCAGTTGTTTCTCAGACCAATGAATATAGTAATTTTTAAAAGTGAATGATGGTTTTTGTGTGTTGTTGACGCATTTAGTTGTACAAAGAGGGCATGTGCACGCTATGAGAGGGTGGTTCCATCTGTCATTGTCAATCCTAGATTGTGGTATTTTTGGTAAACGTAGGCTACTGTAGAGGAATCCTGAATACATTTTAGGAAAAGAGAAATTACTTTGTGAAGTACCTATTACGATTTTAGAACGCTTGTGCAGATAACACGTCAACTTCCCACAGATCTAGACTATCATAAAATGACCCACTCTCAAAAAGATTGCTATGGTGGAAACAAAGGGGCTGTACTCTGTTCATCTCACCGAATGACTCTTATCTGTTGGTGAACTTTAATGTTTTTAAGGTTATGATTGTTGTGCTTTTTGTTTGAACAAAAGCTTTTTTCTTCTATTTCAAGATTCAGGAGCGATGGAGAATTCCGAACGCCAATAATTATTCAGTTAAGGTTGAGATTTTCTGTACTAAATGTTGGAAACACGGGTATGTTTGGTACTTAATTCAAAATCTAACGGTAGAAAGGGATGTATTTTCATAGTTCAGAGTATAGTTGAAATATATTGCTGATGCCGCTCATATTGCAACAGGTCTCAACATCACGGGATCGAACAATGTAGCGGGCTTGCTTACCAGGCATAACTATCAAGAAATGGACACTTGCGACATCTGTGGACTTCTTGAGAACATTTTTCTGACTTAATGCATTTATTTCTCAAACTTTAAACCGCCCTTGTAAGACTGTGCTTCGTATGCAAAACCTTTAGTCCTGGGGAGAAAAACGACACCTTGCCTTGACCTCAACTGTGATCGAACCATGAATATTCTGCAATCGTACGTTACTTAATCCTTCACGCAAGTGCATGGTCACTCGATGTGCTTAACGCCTTTCCTGACCCAAACAGGGTTACTTTTCACACCGGCGAGGCTTTAGCGAGGAGTGAGGGCGCGAAAGATGATGATCGGGTGTGACGGAGCACGAAGGTGCAGGCAATCATGCGCCACTCTGCACCCTGTGTTTTGGACCCACCCGGCCACAAAACAGTTGCTTTCACCCGCTGACTCGCCAAGCTCTTATGCACACATAATGCAAGGTCCACACTTTGCTTTTTTTGGAGTTTTTGAGGAGTAACTAGCATGGCAGTGTCTGCGAATACATAATTACACCCCCGGTATAGGGGTGTGTATAGGATTCGCTTGATGTGTTTGTTTGTTTGTTTGGGTGTGTGTTTGTGTTCGCATATAGATCTCAAGAATGAACGGACCGATCGTCACCAAACTTGGTGAACAGGTTCTATACATTCCTGAGACGGTCCTTACAAAAATTGGGACCAGTCAAACACACGGTTAGGGAGTTATTGGTGGATTAAGATTCTACAAGGACTTATAGAGGAACATATTAATGGTCAAAGGGAAATAACCTTCTCAGTTGGTGGCAGTGAGAATGGTTATTTCCCTTTGACCAACGGGGGTGTTTTTCCTACCTCGGAGGAATTTTTTGTTTGTATGTGATATGATTTTGTTAGGCGAGTCGTGAACAGTTGCACAGTTGGGCTTCACCGTGACCGGACATTGTTTGTGTTTTTGCAGGTTTTATCTGAAAATACTGAAGAAAACGCTTATCAGTCAGTCGTACCGGTTTTGTTTGCAGTTGACAGTTTTGCCAAATCTAAATTCAGTTCTCACTGTGACAAAAGGACCGGGTTTTTAAGGGCCTATACTTCATCATCTTTTTAATTATACCGGTTGACAAAATACCAAGAAAGAAAATTGCAGTTAACCTTTATTGGCATTAAAAGTCCAGAGATTCAAGCAATAGACAAAAACCACAATTTCAGTTTTCATTCAGTTTTCATCAAGAGAGGACAATTAGTGTTCACTGTGTCTACAACCAATACATATTCTAAAGTTAAAAAGAAGCATACAAAGAAAAACACAGGTTCACACAAAGATGGTAGGCCTATAGTCTACAAAACTACTGTTTTTGTGGTTACTGTGGCTAATGAAGCCGATAAAAACAGATGTAACACAAGCTGACACGCGTTGTTTCCCCGCGTGAGTCTCACTCCTTTCCAGCAGTATAACTCGCAGCGAGCAAGGGAAAACAGGGGGTTGAAAGTTTAAGAACACATCAATTAATGTAGCGAGGACTGGCGTTCCAGTGGAAAAGACACGCCACACGCGGGGAGGTGACTATGGGTGGGCTAATTAACGTGTGTTGGCTTACTCGGTGCTTAAAGGTACCTTTCTTCCCGTGTAAAAACAATCTTGTAAACGGGCACAGCTCAGTCAAGGATTTTAAACCGGATAAAAGCAGACTTTTCGATGAACACACACCCACAATCTACAGACAGGCTGATTCCTTTACATAGTTTGAATTTGTTGCTGAATTAATTTTGTAACTGACACCGATGTTAATCTGCAACATTATTTCAGAACAAAAAGATTTTTATCAATTAGTTTAAGATTATGCAGGCCTGTTAGAGAAAAAAAAGCCAGGAACAAAATTGCCCACAACATTTTGCAAGAGAAAAGACAGAGCAAAAAGAGATATGTCGCAGTGCCCTCGCTAGACCAAAGAAAATGTCGCTGTTACAACGACTTAATTTGTACCGTGACAAAGACAATGAATATGACCGGACATACAAGTGTCGGATTTCATTCCCGGCGCCTGCCACGGTCGTGAAGCCATTACAGTTGACGCCATCTGTGTGTAGAACACCGACTTGACCGGACAGCCAACAAGGGTCAGATGCTGTGGTCACGCTGCGACGGCCAGTGGTAGAATGTGGTCAGCAGAGACAGTTTAAATCTGTGTATGTGTGTAGGTTGCTTTATGACCAGGTTACGTCTGACCCAGACCAAGCCGAGGACAGACTGATCTTACTTTTGGTCCCTAGGGCTGAGGCCTAAGGACAAAGGTTACGAGCTGTGGTGAGGTCAAAGAAGACATCTTTGGGAGGGGGATGGGAGCGGAAGAAAAAAAACCCCACACATACACACAAGGAAAAAAGGTGAAGATTGTCCCCTAACCTTTGACCGCAGGGGAGTGAAATATTTGAGGGTTCATCTACTCTCGGGCCAGCTTAGTGAGTGTAGTGTCCATGTCTTCTGCCCAGCATCTCAAATCTAGATCTTAGTTACGTTAAATGTAGTTGTATGCCAGGAAAGGGGTCATTGTGCTTCTTACTTTTGTCGTTAGAAGAAAGATGTCCATGCATAGAAATGGAATGGAAAAGGAAAACATATTCGTCTGACCTAACTGTAAATGGTTATGAAATGATCGTGGGGTCGTGACTGATGCTTCAAGGGAACCTGTAGTCACTCTGCATTAGAGACAAATAAAATTCGATGTGGACATTAAATTGGCAATCTTTCTTTTTAGAGGGTTTCTTCTTAATGTAGTGAACACACAAATTTCACACGACATACGGCAAGCACACAATCTTTTAGAGCAGAGCTTAGACACACATTAAGTTAAAAACCTTATGCCAAGCAATATCAAACAAGACAAGCGTGATCTTGGATTGCATTTTTCTTTTCTGTGGAACAGCGTAATCTCGCAAGAGCCCGCAGTGTTACGTGAAAAGATTCTAGAAACAGGAAACGAGGAAGAGAAGGAAGAACGTAATTGTAACACAGAAAGAAAGAAATACACACACAATCAGGAAGAGAAATGATAAGAAGTGGAAACAAAACGAGATAAAGAAAGACATACCGAAATAAGAGAAGGTACAAGGAGAAAATGTTTTACACACAAACAAACACGCAGGCACGCACGCAGGCACGCATGCACTCGTGCACACAGTCACAGATACACACAGTCACAGATACACACAGACACACACACAGACACACACACAGACAGATAGACACACACACACACGGACACACACACACACACACACACACATACACACACACACACACACACACACACGCACTCACGCAAGCACGTACGCACGCATGCACGCACGCACGCAAGCACGCACGCAAGCACGCACGCAAGCACGCACACACACACGCACACACACATACACACACACGCACATGCACACACGCACATCCACACACATTGAACTGTTAAGATAATAAGAACAGAGAGAAAGTGACACAAAATCAAAACAGGCTGAAACGGCCAGAAGTCTCAAATTTATCCCCACTGAGTTTCAGTTTTCGTTTTATGCATGTGTCTGTCATTAGCACTCATTACGTAGTCTTTGGACGGGCATCTGACCCAAAAAAACATTCTGTTGGCATTCATTCACAGTCAAGCCAGTCTGAATTATTCCAAGCAGCTGTAATTGACAAATTGGTTCGTTCGCTAGCATTCGCACACAAATAGCTCTACATCG
>NC_090247.1:35520275-35605275 GCF_037325665.1 Littorina saxatilis
TCGACAATAACATAACAAAAGTCAAAAGTATCCATGGTCAGCATTTTTAAGGATTTTGTTAAACCAGTATAATATGGAAATGCAGTCCACTACGTATGCATTTCTAATCTTTGATGTTCATTGTTTTGTTTGTCTTTCGTTTGCCATTGTTTAATAGGTCTT
Source organism: Littorina saxatilis (assembly GCF_037325665.1). Classification (NCBI taxonomy): domain Eukaryota; kingdom Metazoa; phylum Mollusca; class Gastropoda; order Littorinimorpha; family Littorinidae; genus Littorina; species Littorina saxatilis. The sequence continues at coordinate 35,520,438 of NC_090247.1, forward strand.
TGTATTGTAATATATATGCAGCTGTGGAACTTCTTAACTTTGTCGTTGTTCGTTTGCGTTTCGTATGTTGCATAGTAAATCGCCTATTTTTATTCATTTGTTTGTTTGATTGTTTTGTTTTGACATTTTTTTCTTCTCAAAGCGATTAGAATACCTTTCACGCAAAGTTTGCATCATCATTCTATGAACACTCCTGGTGTAAGGTGAATGCGAGAAAATATATCGCGTTCGGCATGTACTGTCATTACCAGAATTTTTCTTAGCATGGCCATCGTAAAAAGTAATACTGCTGTCTGGCACCGACGATTTTCTTATAACTTGGTGCAGTTTTCAGCGCCGTATATTGGTCTGTCTTTCCGAATGCATGTCTTCACATGTGTGTGCATCTGCCTGTTTGTTTCACAGTGTTTTTCTCGTTATTTTTGTTGTGTATATATATATCGTGTCACATTAGTGCGGCGGTAAGTCAGTACGTCTCTCTCTCTCTCTCTCTCTCTCTCTCTCTCTCTCTCTCTCTCTCTCTCTCTCTCTCTCTCTCTCTCTCTCTCTCTCGCTTGCTGCGTTCCTTTTGGTGTGTGTGTGTGTGTGTGTGTGTGTGTGTTCTCGCGCGCACGCGCACTCTTAAGAAAACAGTTTAGCATTTGGGGGTGAAGATATGGGTTAGTAATACACTGTTTCGTGACGCGTCACTGTCACTTTTGCATAAAATATAAATGAGTACCACCCTCTTACATTCATCACAGTTATGAATGTTATGTCACAGGAGTGAGAGTCGTGTATAAATAAGCAAGAAGGCTTTCATTGCGGGATCACATTTCTTCGACTGTTCGGTTGAAAATAACCACACAAACCAGCTCACTTCGTGTCCAAGTTCATAACCTTTTATCAACAGTAACGCAAACCTCAGTTCATGTACAAGTTCATAACTTTTCTTCAACAGTAACTACCAACGTTCGTTGCGTACGATATGAAACTGATATCATTATGCAGAAGCACGGAAACATGCTCGAGTCATAAGCTGTGATATTGATATGATTGAAATTAACAACACTCTTGACCCGAAGATCTCAGGTTAAAAAGAGACAACGATTAAATCACTGTATATCATAGCGGGTCTTTTGGTGGGCACGTAACCTTTCATTCCGCTGTGTTCGCCTTTCGTACATTCTGTTGCTCAATCTTTTTCAAAGAAAGGGATTAAAACGTTTGTGTAACGTATACGACTAGCCTAAAGTGTGAGTACTTCTGGGGGAGATGGGTTAGACTAGAGGTTTTTGTTAGTCGTGGTAGTCTGTGCCAAGTTCGTCTAATGGAATATAAAAGAGGAAGAGAAAGGCAAATAGAGGATAATCGCGTTTTAATTACTGCATTTAGAGTTTTGCGGCGAAGCGTATTCTCCGCATTTCTATGAAAGACAGATGTTTATTATTTGTCGTTGTGATCGCGAGTCTAATGCTGTGTCAATGTTTGGGGAGATTGAAATAGTTGTTATGACCGTTGTGCATGTCAGTTTTCCGCTTGATTTCGCTTAATGGAGTTTACTGAAAAGTTTACATAACAGGATTTTTTTTACTGTTCTTCTATGTAAATGCTGGGTGTGTCTGTGTGTGTGTGTGTGAGTGTAAATATGGGAATGTCAAGAGAAGTTCAAGGAATAATATAAGATGTTTGATGGGTTGTTGACAGACCAGCTTTTTTGTCGGTCCGAGGGGGAGCATATCGTCTTTTGTTTCATATTTATTGACCAAGGCCGAAGGCCGCGGTCAATAAATATGAAACAAAAGTCGATATGCCCCCCGAGGACCGACAAAAAAGCTGGTCTGGCAATAAACCATCAAACATCGTTTTTGTCATCATTTTGGTGGTTCAACATTAAGTGAAAAATCAACACAGGGAGCCATGGTTTGAAACGCGAGTTCTGTTATTATAATGCATGTTCGGGGCCCCAGCACGTTGTTCAAAGCTGGCGTGCGAAAGCAACTTACTGTGTGTGATTTGAGTTTATTATGTTGAGACAAGTATGTCAGGTTTGAGGATGCGAAGTTCTGTAGGTTCCGACTACAGAGTGGTGTGTGAAACCAACAGCAAGCGCCTTTGAGACGATAGTGCCCACATGTTGCATTCGAGCGATGGGATTGTCGTATTTCAAACGAGGTGATTTGCTTGCACAGTCAGCGTTGACCATCTCACAACAGATCTGTTATGTGGATTATCGTGCGACGTTCGAGTCGGGGGCAAGGAATCGCAGGAAGCAAAGATGAGTCTTTTTCCATTGTCACCTTTCTTTCCGGTTGTTGGTGCATATAATATTGTGCGGACAAAATGATGCGACGGCGAGTGTTTTTGCCTCCAAGATTTTGTGGTGTGGGTATTGTTTTGCTCGTTTCATACCCACACCAAAACCTGAAACACACCCCACCCCACCCTCCCCCTCCCTCACAATCAGTCCATGAACACAAACACTGACACACACAAATTAATGATCAAGTTACCCCCCCCCCCCCAACCCTTCACTTGCACACCTGCAACGCAGACGATCATATTATTGATTAAATATTCATATAGGTCAGTGTTGGGTTTTTTGTTCTTGTTTGTGTTATTGCAGAATCGGTTTTCTCTTATTGCTACACGTGTCTCTTCATTACATTTCACCATCGCCCTACCACCCTGCCCCTCTCGGTATTCCACCCCTCGGTTTTCAGTGGTAAATATTAGTAATCGAATATTGAAGCTACGTTGAGTCAAAGGTCACAGAAGATTTGCATCGTGCAGCACTGCACGAATTGGGTCAAAGGACACAAACGATTTGCGTCGTGCCGCGAAGGAAAGATAATCGCGATCTTGTTTCTCATTGCCTCTCTGTTTTTCATTAGACTTGTCATTCTGCTTGCTCGGCTTTGTCAGATGTCTTCATTTCTTGTTGCTATGTTCTTTGCTTTTTTATTATTATTTTTTTATTTGCGCGTAGTTTATCGATACAACGTCTTGTGCACGGGTCAAAATGTGTGTGTCAGGGGTCAATTGGTTTGACTTAAACTTACGTTCGTGTTTCTCCAAACAGAGATACACGCACTCCATGACTTTGTGAGAAGATAAAACATATCGATAGGTTTCATTTGTTTGCGATAAAGCATAAATGTATGACCTTTGATGAGGTAGTTTTGTTTTTTGTTTACATTTGCCAGTTTGCCAGTTCGTATTTGGAACTTGGCGAAGCAGTGTCGTCTGTTTAGGTCTGGGGAAACGCCAATGAAAAGAGCCGAAGAATCCTCGAGCGTTTCTATTGGGTTTGCTTTTGATTATCCATGTAATAGGGCTTCCTGCAGCTATGGTAACCGGGGATTTATTCCCCGGGGAACATGAGATTTATTTCCCAGGTGCTTGTGAATGAAAACTCGTGAAAATGATGACAATGCTTGTCGTCATTATAGTCTACCTGGTCGTAAAAGGTATATAAATTGTGTACTGTTCCAAAGCCGAACAACTAACACCATCAACTTTATACATCTGTTTAACCCACCCATCTCTCTCTCTCTCTCTCTCTCTCTCTCTCTCTCTCTCTCTCTCTCTCTCTCCCTCCATCTCTTTCTTTCCCTCCTCCCTCCCTACGCTCTCTCTTTATTTCCCTCCTCCCTTTCTCTCTCTTCCCCCTTTCCTTCCCTCTCTCTCTGAGCTAGCTAGTGGGTAGCGGTTTCGGTGCTACAGCTACCTCCTGCCCTAAGTACTAACGCACTTTACCCCCTCCCTGTCAGCAAGTGTAATATCTGTGACCATGCAGATATGAAATATGAAATATGGAGACGGTTCGGTCAAAATGATGACCACAGATAGTTTTATTCTTCCGTAAGAAGCCAGTGGGACGCTTTCGCCCTCGTATATTTCATCGCCTGCCGACTTCTGTGATTATTATTAGTTTCTGTCGATAGCATTCCTTGTTACAGCTGCCGCTCTGACACGTTTCTGCCACTTCATAGTTTTATCTACTGCTGAGAACAAGCTTCTGTTAACCTAACTTTGAAACATAATCAGTAATTTTCCCCCATAAGTATAATACGCCACTTTTGCACAAGAGTTACACCGTCTTCTGTTTGCATTTGTGTATTGCTATCCATTCTGGAATCACAATTATTTTCTTTTGAAAGTTTTGCTTTTCATGGTCGCTGGGTGTCACTTGAGATAGGAAGCGAGAATGACTATTCATTCATGTGTGTTCTACGAAGAGGGGTCCGGAACGTAGACCCTACCCTCCGAGAAGAGTTTTCACTTTTTAAAGATCAAGATTTTTTCAACAAGATTTAAAGTAACAAGTATGAAAAGACATGCACTTTTCACTACCTGGTGTATTTGACTGTGATAGAACTAAATGTAAATACCGATGCAAACTGAGGAAGGGAACACAATTTCATCGGCCTTGCATAGCCTAATAGCTTGAAGGGACGAAAATAAACACACACACACACACACACACACAAAACACCAATCGAAGAGGGATTTGAAGTGCATTTCGTAACATAAGCAAGATTTTTAAGGACCAAGGACACTTGTAATATATAGAGTATCACATCGCATTGTAATCCCTCTTTTCTTTCTTCCCCTTTTTTTTCAGTCAACGAAGCCTGTCTTTGGAATGGCTCTGACCGCTGTGTACTGGAACTGTCTGTATATATATATATATATATATATACTAGAATGAATACCCGCTTCGCCGGGTAGCCGGCTTCGCCGGGAAGAAGTACTTAGAGTCGTACGCCGGCTTCGCCGGGTCCGAACAATGGACCCGCCAAGCTTAGGTCCCTCCCAGATTCGTGGAATGGGAACAGCACGAAAATGATTCAGTGGCCATAATGCCATTCCTGACCATATCGAGTCCCATCCTTGTCGACGAATGTAACCGTGTTAATCACCTTTGGAGGCGAACTCCACTCAAACAGGATTGAGCAATTTATAGCTTATCTGTAAGCCCTTTTGAACTGTTATGGCTTTTCAAAGGAAGGCCAGTACATACAAATACACAAAAGCCGCCAGACCACATCACAAACAGAACTGAACAATCCCCAGGTGTTGCTCACATAGAGAGACACACACACACACACACACACACACACACACACACACACACACACACACACACACTCACACACACAAACACAGAGAAGCCGTATCTATAGAGAGATAGATGACAGTGTATTTTTCGCGTGGCTATGAACTGATTCGACCTTTGCACTTTTACAGTGAGGATAATTTACGGGTCCAATTTACGTTCTGGACACTGCGGTGACCTTCTAAAAATAGTAACAGAACGCCGGGAATATCCGAAGACGCACCACTCATACTATAGTGCACCATACGAAGGAAGGGAGGTAAACGCTGAAAACCTGGAGAAGATGAGAAGATAAGGAAGAGTTACTTATAATGGTGAAATGAACACAAAAACCAAAATCGGTTCAGCGCTGCGCGCTGAGAGCACGTGTTGAAATATCTCATCGATGATATTGTGTCCGGGGTGTAGCTGAATACGGTGTCCAAATTTGAAAAAGATCCACCGAGAACTTTGGCTTTGGTGTGTCGGTATGGGGGCCCGGGTAGCTGAGGTGGAACCAAAATAGCTGAGGTGGAACCAAAATCGGTTCAGCGCTGCGCGCTGAGAGCACGTGTTGAAATATCGACCAGGTTGTGTCCTGTCCCGGGTCTACCTGAATATGCCCACCAAATTTGAAGCAGATCCATCGAGAACTTTGGCCGTGCATCGCGAACTCACACACAGACACACACACAGACACACAGACACAAGTCGTATATATATATATATATACACAATCGAAACTGTCTGTAACAACCCCCAAGGAACCGACCAAAAGTGATCGTTATTGGCAGGTGGTCGCTATGGAAAGGTGTGAATTATACATATAGAAGAAAAGCTGACTTGTCTGGGATCCTTAGGATGGTCAGTGTTGGCAGGTTGTCTCTTCCGAGAAGCGGTCGCAAGGCTATAGGTTCGAAGCTTTGGTATCTTCCCGATGTCTAGACTAGAGCTGGCCTTTTCTGTGAGGATTGCACGCTTATCTTGGCTGCCATATATTGAAAAAGTGTACAGAAATGATGAGAAATATACACAAACAGAGCTTGAATAAGGGTGGCTATTATTATTAAGAAGGTCCCGCATAAAGTATACGGTGCAATAGTTCCTCTGCTGTGGTACCCTTTGGTACCATGCCATGCTGTGGGTAGCACCCCCAACAACACACACAGCCAAGAGATGCGTGGCTCTGATAGTGGATCTGCTGAGTTGTAAATCCGTGTTGGGGAGGTATAAATCCTCGTCACCCGTCAAATTTCCTCCCCCCTTTCCCACATAGCAAGGCTTCTCTCTGGCTCTGGTCTTGTCGATTGAAAGGTTAAAATCGCAGCTGCGTCGCCGACGACAACGCGTGACGCTTTTGCCTAGAAACAACAGACCTTTCAACTGACGGCGTCGTGTGTATAGAGAAACAAGAAGCTAATAGGCTTATTTAGTACAGGCTTTTTTCAACCAACCACATTCGTTTCGTGCCATATAAGGAAGTGCTACATCACAAATGTTGCGTACACGTCATTTCCGGTTGGCGGTGAAACGAAGTTCACACCAAAAACACAAACGACTTTCGTTGATTTGTGTAATTCTACGAATCTACTTTCGTTGACTTTGTAATCATGTTTTGGTTATTTCTGTATGAAAACCTTTAATGTATTGGATATAGGATACCTGATCGTTATTTTAACTGTTCTAAAGTCGATCTTTCACTGCATTTCTGTAGCATACATTTGCCTAGGTTGCGCTTGGGAAAATGAAAGATGGCGGCCCGGAGCCGGTTGCCGCTTCACGACTTTAGAGTTCTATTTCTTCCCTAATATCAATAGAATACTTATATTTAAAGGGCAAACCTTAATCTATGAACTGTCTCACTTTGAACAGTTATAAATTGTATGAGTAGAGCTTCGGGTTGCAAATTAATCACACATCGCACATCGCACGAGTTATTCGTTTATGCCAGACGTTGTCGTCCGGTATTCGCGTCGTTATTTTAACCTGTCTTTCAGTGTTGCCTTGCGTTTAATTCAGTGAAAGTAAGGGTCTTGCATTCAGGTGCTGTGCGAATGATGTGAATGATGTAAGTAAAAGAGAGGGAAAGAAAGAGAGGAAAAATGAGTGTGTTTTGAAGGTCGCGGTGGCCTGCTGATGTTTGTTGATTGAGAGTTTTCTGCCCGCCTGCCTGGGATTAGCAGTGGTAAAGGACAGGGATTCCCTGCCTGAAATAGTGATGAGATGAGTTACCAGGGTAAAGTATGGGGTAGGGTCTCCGCGGGTAGAAATTGCAACGTCAGCTACTATATCCTGCATGTCATTTCTGTCTCGGTGCTGGTTTAAATCAGACTTTGATTCAATTGCAATATCGTGTCAGTGTCTTTACAAATTTGATCCGTACTCTATATCATGTTAGTGTACCAGTCCTTCTACCGGTCTGTATGTTTCAGTTTGTCTGTCTTGCTGTCCGAGGCTGTCTGTCTATCTGTCTTTTACCCTTTCTCTCACTCTTTCGCCTTTTCCCAGTCCGCCTACTCCTAATAAAACGCACAAAATACATCAACACACGTGGAACTGCTTTAGCCACTTCCCTCAACAATTCGTCATCGAAAGTTGAAAGGGTAAGATCTAGGATTGATCCAAACATCAACAAATCTTTTTTGGTCAAAGTTCAGGCCATTGCTCCGGAAATGCGGACAAATTCAGGTTCTCATTCTAGACAAATTCAGTCTTTAAAAAAAACCCACAAATCTTTCTCGTTTATAGCGAAAAATTCATGCACTTGAGTGTTTTTTATTGACTTTTTAAAAAATCGAAATGTCGACATATTCAGTGGGTTTTTTCCTGTCAACAAACCATGTTTGTTTTGTTAGCTGCATGTGGAAAACATTTCCTGCCACATCCAAATCACTTTCAGACACTTATGTAAGAAACTTAAAACCTGAGTAAATACGTAACTTCCGAAGCTCAAGCCGCCGCCGTTCCTTTGTCGACCTACCGCGGAGACACATACTCTTTAACGCTCAAGTCTAAACATTTATAACAGATTCAAGTGTGTCCCGGAACGGAGAACACCCGTAAACCGAATCACGCCTCTTTAAAGGTCGCAGAGGCTGTTGTCAACGGCGCAACATAAAATGCTAAGACGGAGTGAATGCTCTTCCGTAAAACGAATTTCGATGTACAAGGTAATTCTGTTGTCAATTTAACGGCAGGTTTCGCGCCGAATATAATTAAGAAGGTGGAAAATTGTAAAGATCAAAGCAGAAGTTACTGTCGTCTTGAAATGAAAGATTTCACGGGTTAGTTTTATACGAGTTTGTCATTGTCCGGAGTGGTTTGAACCTGCGTTTAAATTGTTTATTGCGCGTGCTCCGTATTTGGGTAGGCATTAACGTTCAGTGTCTCACACAACAGCCTTTTTATTTTTTACCTTTGTGCATGGTCTGCGGAGCGCCGTATGTCTATTTTGTCTAAGTTAAGCTGTCTAGATACATAAAAAAACCACCAAAAAACAAACAATGTGAACACAATATATGCACATATAATGAACTAGATGAATACCCGCTTCGCCGGGTACGGCTTCGCAGGGAAGAAGTAGAGCCGAATACCCAGCTTTGCCGGCGCACCGTACGAAGGAAGGGAGATAAACGCGCAAAACACTGGAGAAGATAAGGAAGAGTTACTGGGAATGGATGTACAGAAAAACCAAAATCGGTTCAGCGCTGCGCGCTGAGAGCACGTGTTGAAAATTTTCGCCGGGAAGAAGTAGAGCCGGGTGAGTGGCGCACCGTACGCGATTGACGCCACACGAAGGAAAACTTCTAAAAATAGTAACGGGAACAGTGACCTTCTAAAAATAGTAACGGGAATATGGATTGACACCACACGAAGGAAGGGAGATAAACGCAAAACACTGGAGAAGATAAGGAAGAGTTAGTGGGAATGGATCTGGGAAGATGAACAGAAAAACCAAAATCGGTTCAGCGCTGCGCGCTGAGAGCACGTGTTGAAAATTCTCATCGACCAGGTTGTGTCCGGGGTCTACCTGAATATGCCCACCAAATTTGAAGCAGATTCATCGAGAACTTTGGCCGTGCATCGCGAACACACACACACACAGACACACAGACACAAGTCGTATGTATATATAGATTCTTAATCTATTAGTGTTTTTGTCGGTTTTTGTGTGTGTGTGCTTGAAGATTTTGAATGACTTTCATTGAATGTATTCGATAACATACAATAAAGTTCGCCCCATAATGACCAAGTTCAGCTGCAAACGTAGACACTTCGAAGTTTATAGTTTGGCAAATCCTTGAAGCTCGCTGAGTTCAACTACATTCAGTGCACCGTCTCTTCTGCAGTCGTTCTCAAGAACAGATTCTTGCATCTGTAACTCAGTTGGTTTTGTTTCGGCTGCAATCTGTACAGAAAATACTTATACATGTACATAAGAATCTCCGTGGCTTAATTTTTGGGGAATTCTATTTCTTTCTTTAATTTTGAGGTGCTGATTCATTGCCAAGCACGCCGTTTTGTTCATCGCCTGTCTATAAAGCGTATCTTGCAAAACTGCGCGCAATACTTCAAAACTGCAGAAGATGCTCTAACGATAGCACGGGTTTGCCATGCATGTCTGCACATTGTGGAAGCTCTTTTCAATTTCAGACAAATAAATCAGATGCTATCACTGGTTGTGGTAAGAGTCTCGCGTACAATCTTAACACATTACACTTCAAGTTTGCATACCAGACTCCATTCAAACAGCACGTTAATACGTACCATTCTCCACAAAACTTTGATGTTATACAGATCTCTCCCGACGTCAGTCAATAGCTTCGGCTTGTGCATTCTAATTCGCCTTTGTTGTAGTTGTTCGTGTAGAGATAACCTACACGAAAGCGGAGCCTAAATTCAATAAGCTGTCTGCGGGAAGTTGGAAGATCGCACGAACGATGCAAATACGATACAAGGTTTTTGTGGCCGCCTTTCTTTAAAGGCGGAGGTCCCTATCCTATCGCCCGTGTTTTTTTAGTTTTTTTTAAAGACATTTTCCCTCCCGTGTAAACGATACATTTGGTTTCATAACTTAAATATAACAATACAAGATCTAATTCTTATTTAATTTTTTGTTTCTCTTTATTTTTTTCTGAAACAGAAGTACGCACATTTTGATGGTTCAGCGGGACAATATCACTGCATTGGCAGAAGAAACCACTTTTATGCGCGCAGGTCAAAGTGAACTTGAAAGATAGGCGACGATTCTGTTTTGCCAATAGAAAATACTTTTAAGGCGGAATTTGCCCACAGAAAACACTTTAAAGACGGATCTCACCTCTTTCATCGCGCTGAAGGAGAAGACGAGTGACGCAAAACGTGCAACTTTGAGCAATCTCACAGCCCCGAGAGATAGGGAGCAGACGATTTGTCTACACGGTCTCTGTCATCTGAGGTCAGTGATAAGCGACCATGTAGTAGGGGCAGGCTTTAATTTGTCTCTCTGTTTTTCTCTGTCTCTCTGTTTTTCTCTGGTTCTCTGTTTCTGTCTCAGTATGTCTGTTTTGTCCTTCGGTCTCTGCCTGGATTCCCCCTCCGCTTTAAAAACTCTCTGTCTGTTTTTGTCCCTGTCTCTCCCCCTCTCTCTCTGTGTCTCCGTATGGCTCGCTCTGTCTCTCCGTCTGTCTTTCTGGTTGATTCACTCGATCTCTTTATATTTGTGTACGTTTTCATACATGCAAGCTCGTGAGCACATGCACGCGCGTTCGTGTGTATCCGACACTGGGTGTATGCGTCCAGGACAGTTTTATTGTGAAATAGCGGAAGCTTTTTTTCCTTAGCCTCAGTTGTCATTGAAGGTCAGCTAGCAACCTGGGTGCTTATGTAAATCAAGGTAACAGACTTTGAGAGATTTATAATCCATTATACTCAAAATCTGTTGCTTGAAAGTTAAGCTTTGACAAACGGCACCGACGCAGGTAACAGAATTCGAAAGCGGCTCAGAATCTCATTATACCGTGGCTTTTGGACCTTGCAGTCTGTAATCTGTTGGAATCGCATGTTGCAGTAATCTGGTGCGACAAAAGCCTGGGGTGTTGAGATTGATTTTGGAAAGTTTGGGTTGATCGAATCTAGATATTTAACACCTGCATGCGTGGCTTTTTTACGGCGTGTATTGTAACCTTGGGCAGCAAGCAGTCTATAAAAGAAATTCACTTGGATTTAGCTTGTGTAAAGACAGGTTTAAGAATAGATATGAACTTAATATTTTTGGAGGCTCTGGTACTGTGGACACGGCCTTTTTGAATGAATTGAAATTTTTACCAGCGACAAAGCATCCGTGACGAGACGAAACTAGAGAAGGCCTGATTAGGTTTTCATCGAAACATCTTTTTCTTTGGCAATTTCTTTTGTTCAACCATTGTGATAAAATGCGTTAAAATACTGGTAAGCAAAGGGAACAAGTATCCTGTTTAAAATGGTAATCCAAAACAATAGTTGATGTTTTTTTGTGTGTCAGCACGAATTTCGCTACATTTCAATATGTACCGGTTCGGTGGAATAATTGGGATGCACGCACATCCGTTTGTACTCTTGTACAGGACTTCAACTCTTCTTCTTGACGACCTAACACCCTCTCAAGACGGATGGATTTATAGGTATCCTGCTTAGAGCCGAGTGTATAAGTTCTCGGGTATTACTACAGGATGACAAAAACTCAGCGCTTAGAAGTATTTGACCTCGTCACCAAAGATTGTGTGTGTGTGTGTGTGTGTGTGTGTGTGGTTTGTTTGTGCTTGCGTGCGTGCGTGCGTGCGTGCGCGTGTGTGTGCGTGTGCGTGCTTGCTTGCTTACGTGTTCATGTCTATGTGCCTATGTACGTGCGTACTGCCGTCCACACATACGTGCGTACGTGCGTGTTAGAGGAAAACATAGTTGAAGAGCAACACAGTTCCACCAGCGGAGTCTTGGGAGCTTAGCTGTTCCTTTGATGTTCTCCATCGATAATCTGCAGGCAAAGACGGCGGGGCCTAGGGGACAGATAGCGAGAGATATATACGGTGATATTAGACAGATACATTCTCGGGGGTCTGGCTCTTAGACCCAGCAGTGGGTCCAGAATACACCCAACTTTGCCCGTCTGAGCTTTCTCCTCTTCTGTGACATTTTTTTCAGCGGTCCGTCTTGGGGATTAGCACGGAGTGGACATGTTTGGGACATACATTTTCCGGGGTGGACGTCACACCCATTTTCGTGGGGCGTCCTTTTTGGTTTGGGATTTAAGTTGGGAATTGTGATGGAAACTTTGGTCCGCAGTTTCGCACCGAACCCTGCTGCGTTGTTTGTGTGGGCTGGGGTTTTCGTCTGCGTCCTGCTGGGGTGACAATAAGCCTTGAGTTTGCTCAGACTGATATCTGCGATTTACTAGTTATTCTGCCGCCCAACACACTCTCCCTCCCAAACCCAATACCTCCCCCGCTCCTCCCTTCTCATCTCGCCATGAACTCAAAGGTGACAATCGCAACTCGAATGCGCGACAATATATTTATGGAAAAGTGGATGATATTAAGATTTAAACCTCCTCGTAGCAGTGTAGACTACCTCAGACTATAGTGATGTTTTTCTTTCGTCCTCTGTCGTAGTCGTCTTCGTTTCAGATCCTTTGCACACTCCCCCCCCCCCCCCCAAGACATCGGTACAACATAGCAGTAGGTGTGTGTGACAAAAGTCAGATCAGCCGCAACAGTAGAAATCCAACTCAATACAGAGCACAATACGAACAGACAGACAGACAGACAGACAGAGAGAGACAGAGAGAGACCGAGACAGAGAGACAGAGACAGAGAGAAGAAGGAGATAACGTCAACTGACCCGCTGAGGGCAAGTACCAAGCGAGGTCGAGAACGAAATAAAAGAATGGAAACGTAGGCTGACGTCTTATCAATGTGGAACATGACTTCCTGACTAAATTAGCGAGCACACAGGTTAGGATACAGTTACCGAGCACAGCGGTTAGGTTAGTCACTGATAGTATCCACGCATCAAGCAGTCATACATTCTGTTTGTGTTGATGTGACTGTATGACTAGTGATCGACGGATTACATTACGTTTACGGCAAGGTCCGTTTTGTGTGACTGACAACCAGTTTCCTTGTTTTTGATTTATTAGTCATCAAGACCTTAGGATGGGTGATCAATCAATCAATCAATCAATCCCACAAAGAGTTTAATTTTTTTTCTTAGATGTTGTTTCCAGGTGTTTTACCATGCTATGTTTTCGTATAGTCTGTACTTTTGGGTTGTACGTGAAAACGCAAGTTTTGAATATCAGAATTGTACTACGTTGCAAGCCCCTGGAGCAAATTTTTGATTAGTGCTTTTGTGAACAAGAAACAATTGACAAGTGGCTCTATCCCATCTCCCCCATTTCCCCGTCGCGATATAACCTTCGTGGTTGAAAACGACGTTAAACACCAAATAAAGAAAGAAAGAATATCAGAAAGGTACAGCAAGACACACGATCCGTTCAATTTTGCTGTTGACTTCAGATACCTGCGGTCACCTTTTGGCTTATCATTACTATTATTGAGTCACTTGAGAAAATGTGACTCTATGTAATCGGTCAGTGTTAGTCTGTCCGGCCGGCCGTCCGTCCGGCCGGCCGTCCGGCCGGCCGGCCGTCCGTAGACACCACCTTAACGTTGGACTTTTCTCGGAAACTATCAAAGCGATCGGGCTCATATTTTGTTTAGTCGTGACCTCCAATGACCTCTACACTTTAACGATGGTTTCGTTGACCTTTGACCTTTTTCAAGGTCACAGGTCAGCGTCAAAGGAAAAATTAGACATTTTATATCTTTGACAAAGTTCATCGGATGTGATTGAAACTTTGTAGGATTATTCTTTACATCAAAGTATTTACATCTGTAGCCTTTTACGAACGTTATCAGAAAAACAAGGGAGATAACTAGCCTTTTCTGTTCGGCAACACACAACTTAACGTTGGGCTTTTCTCGGAAACTATAAAAGTGACCGGGCTCAAATTTTATGTGAACGTGACTCATTGTGTTGTGAATAGCAATTTCTTCCTGTCCATCTGATGCCTCATATAATATTCAGAACTGCGAAAGTGACTCGATCGAGCGTTTGCTCTTCTTGTTCCTTTTTGACACGCTCGATCATTCCTTGGCCTCGAAGTCTGCTTGTAAAGGCTGGCCTCTCTATATAATTATCTTCAAGGCCAGCTTACAATACAAACCTGCAGAGACCTTTTGGTGAAGACGAAGACTGGGGAGGGAAGGTGAATAAGGGCCCGGCTGGGTGGAGGAATCCTTCGTCCTATCATGGGTAAAACGAGGTAAAGCCAGTCATTCATTGGCCAAAGTCGACTTCGCGAAGCTCGCTGCATCAAGCTTTGGCAGTGAATTTTCGGTTGTTTGTTCGTTCATGGGCTGAAACTCCCACGGCTTTTACGTGTATGGCCGTTTTTACCCCGCCATTTAGGCAGCCATACGCCGCTTTCGGAGGAAGCATGCTGGGTATTTTCGTGTTTCTATAACCCACCGAACCCTGACATGGATTACAGGATCTTTTTCGTGCGCACTTGGTCTTGTGCTTGCGTGTACACACGGGGGTGTTCGGACACCGAGGAGAGTCTGCACACAAAGTTGACTCTGAGAAATAAATCTCTCGCCGAACGTGGGGACGAACTCACGCTGACAGCGGCCAACTGGATACAAATCCAGCGCGCTACCGACTGAGCTACATCCCCGAATTTTCGGTAAAAAGACTTCTTGAAGTCTTGGCGAAGTCAACTTCGGGTTCAATTAAGGACGGGCCTTAAAGGAAGAAACATCTCATAATGCTTTGGTCGTAGCGGAGCGTAGCATAGACTTAACAATAACAACAATAACAATAACAGCACTTTATTGTCCATTAAAATACTACATAAAAATGGAAATTTTTCTTCGGCACACCCTGTCTGCCTGTAAACGATTATAACAACAATTGTATAGGACGACACACATAAAACATAAAACATAAAAGGGATACAATCAAATATGATATTGCACTATGTAAATTTACCCTCTCATATCACAGGAGTTGGGTTTCACAGCCGAGTAATCACATTGCAAATATTTCCCACACACCTTCACATGTACACATTGTTTATTTTTTTTATTTTTTTTACATATATTACGATCCCTGTTGCTAATCAGCAATACTAAACAACACATTAGCGAACGCCTTGGACTCGTGACAGATGTGTAATAAATATTATGTTGATAGACAACATTGCATGCAAACAGCGGAAAACGTTCACTCTCGGTTGCTGTAATTTAACTGCTGATAAATCATTTCTGACATTTTAATGCACGTCACCATACCGAAAACCGAGGAAAAGGAGCTTTGCTGTGTTTCAAAATAAATTAGTTAAGTGTAGCGTGATTCAAACTTTGTTCGTGATTGTCTGCTGTAAAGTCCACCGTTTTACATTGTATTTTCCTATCGCAACAATCATTTCTTTTAAGTATCCAGGTGTTCACGAAGTAATATTGAAAATACAAAAATGCTTGTATTCATAGTTCCAACTTCTGAGAACGTTGCTGTCACACTTTTGTCGGTTTTCATGTGACTGCAACTAGAACATCAACGCTTTCTCTCTTTTTGGTAACTGAATCTGTCTGTCTGTCTGTCTATATCTGTCTGCTTGTCTGTCTGTTGTCTGTCTGTCTGTCTGTCTGTCTGTCTGTCTGTCTGTCCATCTCTCTCTCTCTCTCTCTCTCTCTCTCTCTCTCTCTCTCTCTCTCTCTCTCTCTCTCACATAGTGAGTAATTGTGTGAGCCGGTGACATAGTGAGCCAAACAGGACAGTCGGACGGCGCAGACCGCATATTCAGACATTGTTGCAAGTTCTGCATGCCGCACCGGATCACTAGCCCAGGGGGTTATGGACTTCGTTTTTATCCCTTTTTTGTGAATTATCACAAACGTGGGGCGACAGCAAAGCAATAACAGCAATGAATATCTCCGTGCTGCCGACGCCCTGTCTTGGTGGACAGGTACTGTGCTTCTTCTGGAGGCGGTAAATGAATGCGATTGTTTCCGAGTAACATTTCGTTATCGGCTTCCACTTGTGTCTTAAGTGCTGGACTTGTTCACAAACGGAAACTCCCTTCCGCATGGTGGACATTGTGTGTGTATGTGTGTGTGTGTGTGTGTGTGTGTGGTTGTGTGTGTGCTTTTCGTTGGAGCTTCTTTGTTGGGGTTCTTGAAGTTTTGTTTTGTTCCCTTGCAGCTCATCTTTGTGGTTGGAAGAAAGCGCTTGATAGAAAAGTTAATTAATTCTTCCAAGTGGTTTACATTCCAAGGCCTCTTTTCTATATCTTTGAAGATGAAGGTTTTTTGTTCTCCCCTCTTTCTTTTATTCTTTCTTTGTGCGAAAGTTACGCACACACTTTCAGCGAGGAGAGTAGAAGGTAAATAATGTGTGTGCGCGTGGGCGCGCACGTTGATACTGTGCATATACGTACGTGCGTGCTTCCACCCGTGATTGTAATTGTCTGTGAGTGCACGTGTGTCTGTATATTTATATAGTTCTGCGTGTGTGCGTGCCAGTGTGCGTGCGTGTGTGTTTCGCGTTGGTTGCCAAAGAGCCGTTAGCAAGATGCATTCTCATTAATATCTTCTTTTTTTTTCACCAGCAGAGCTGTCTTTAGCAGACACTTCCTCGTGTCTAAAAATACAATTGCACAAGGCTTTCTGTCAAAAATGTTTACTGTGCCTGGCGTTGCTGGTATGACGATCACCGCATACATTGAGTAAACGTTTACTGGCAACGTCTACAACGTTCCTCATTCCCAGGGCCACCTCCCTCCCCCTCCCCCTCCACTCCGGCATCCACCCTCCTGTGTGGAATCTATTGAGGGTTACTGCTGTGTTGTGATTGCAAAGGATCACTATTTCTCTGTCACTGTTTCTGTCTGTCTGTCTGTCTGTCTGACTCTCTCTATCTCTCTCTGTCTCTGTCTCTGTCAGTCTCTCTGCACAGTCTTTCTGTCTATGTCTGTCTGTCTGTCTGTCTGTCTCTCACTCTCTCTCTCCTTCTCTCCCCCTCTCACCCTCATCTTTTTGTGTGGAGTCACAGACGATAACTGCTGTGCGGTGATTGCCAAGGTGTCGGTGCTATAGAATTGCAGGTGCACTTTCGCACGCCCTGCGTTTTTTTGTTGAGCCAGGGAGCGAGTATGCATATGATTGCTTTATGTTGGAGAATAAATAAGGAGAAAGGTAGGGTGGGTATGCACTCTTTTCTCTCTATGTGATGTAGGGAGGTCTGTCTCTGTCTCTTTCTCTGTCAGGGTGTCTCTGTTGGTCTGTGTGTTTCTGTCTCTCGCTCTGCCTCAAACACTCTCTCTCTCTCTCTCTCTCTCTCTTCTCTCTCTCTCTCTCTCTCTCTCTCTCTCTGAGAGGAAGGACCGGGATGGGGAAGATGGTCACAGTGCGCGATAAGCGTCTTTAAAGGTGCGTGTACATGTGTGTGCGTGTGTCCGAGTCCCTGTGCTCATTCGCAGCTTTTGCAGGTAAAACCCCACACAGGTGTACCCACACTTTATGCACGCACATGCTCCGCATTGGAAAACTCAACTACTGACGTAATCACACTTTTTAAACCACAAACAGTTTATTGTTCAAGATATGCAATTTACTATGCCTACATTCCTCCTTAAGAAAAAAATAAGGTATTTTCTTTTAACAGTTTTGATACTGTGGCCGCACACAGCGATATAAAGGCGAGGTCGTGCTCGTGTAATTGTAGTTTTATGTTTTGCAAGTGAAGATAGGGGGGCTTCGCACCTCACATTGTGGGAAGCCATGTAATGTTTCGGGTCACAGCGTCTGATCGGCTTTCTGTCTGCTTCATGCGTTCAAAACCGCGGTCGCCGCTAGAGCTATCTATGAGGATTTTTCTTTCTGCATAGCAATGTTACTTTGTCGTCGGTTCTTCCTCTTCCTATTTGCCCCCACCCCCACCTTCCTCCTCTCTGCATCCTCATCTCCTCCTAGCGTGTCGAGTTCGAGGGAAAGTTGATATTGACCAACTTAAAAAGAAAGAAAATTATGTTTTAATTTTCGACTTTTTTTTTCTTCTGATTCATGTTTGAATTGTTAAGCAGAGAGGACTTGGAGAGGACAGCACGTTTCGCCCTGCAGTCCGGACTGACGATCTAACAGCGAACGACAAGAAGAAGAAGAAGAAGAAGAAGAAGAACTGGGTCTTTTTAGGTATTCTTTTTCTTCTGGCGTTTCCTGACTTGTTTTCTCTGATTGGAACAGCGAATCCGCTGGTCGATGCGGTTTACACACATTTTGAGAGTAGGAAAAACGAACATACATTAAAAACTTACATGATTCAATAACCAATACATAAAATTGTTTGTTTTTGTGTTTGTTTTTGTGTTTGTTTGTTTGCTTGTTTGTTTGTTTGCTTTGTTCTGTTGTCGGTGTTTATGTAGGTATATGTATGAGAAGGATTCTCTCTGTCGGACAACTGAACGCACTGAACGATTCAGTTATTAATAACAGGCTGTGATTTCATCGACACAAACCATGCACGTGTTCATCAGAGATGTGAATGTCATTATGCACGGCATAGTTTTTTTTATATCCGCAGTTTGCCTAAGGGGTTTTGGTATTTATGACTTCTTTTTGTTGTTTTTCATGTAGGCTTGTATGTCTTTATGACGACAAGGCATGATCTATCTCACACCCACACATTTTTACTCCCTGAGGGTGTTGCATTTCTTATTATAGACTGATCCACGAGAGAACTACGGCGAATATTTATCATGATTTCAACAAGAACAATTTTTTTTCTAACTTAGTTCGAACCTACCGCTTCGATGGCGCTGATATAATTCACATATGATTTTGATTTAAAAATGTTCTGAAGCTTTTAGAAAAAGCCTGAAATGCATCTTGTGCGGATACCTATCATATATGCTTTTCCCGATGTTGTCCAACTTTTTATCCTGAATAAAAGAGGTTTTTGAAGGCTAAATTGGCGGGTGTGGTTCTGGGTTTGTCTGTTATTTTATCGTCTCCATGTTTGCTTGCCCACAGTACCATTTTAGTCTTTCATGCACTCCGACGCGACAGGATAAACGCTTTTCTTCCCTTCATGCACACAGACCACTTTTCTGCAAACGCCTTCTGCGGACAGAATGTTTGCACTTGCATTAAACCCCAGACACGCTGTCTTTTGAAAATCGCAGTATGTTGTCTGCTGGAATTCGGCAAAGCTCACGATTTTAGGATTATGTGCTGTATGTGTTATCTTCTTCTTTCGGCGTTCGCACTTAGGCTGATTTCATCTTGAAAACTTATTTGTCGTAGGATAACAGGCATGTAAGTCAGTGACGGACATGAACAAGCATTTCTGTTTCCTTGAAGTCTGCCGCTATGGCATTTTAATGTACTGGCCAATTGGCTACGCAGAAGGACATCATGTTGCTGTCACGAGAGTCAGGGATGACTGATATTGCGATTTTGCCGAAAGAAACACAGTCAAATGATGGCGAAAGAAAGTTAATTTGCAGATGTCATAATAAAATAAGTGCGTTCTCTCATTTTTGTCTCATGACACCTGGATTCATGTTGTCCTATTCTTTGTTTCTACGTTACGCAAGTTTCAATGTCTGTTCTCTTTTTATGCAGCTGCTGCTCTGACGAACACTTAGGCCCAAAAAAAAAAGAAGGTCTGTTTACGGTAACATAGGCCCAAAAAATAGGGTCGGTAGGTCGGGATTTTTATTTTTTTTTCTCCAAAAAACCATATTTTTACGTTATTTATTTATTTTTTTTTCCCCCAAATGCCAAAAAAAAGTCTAGGGTCGCGCGAAAAAAATAGGGTCGGTCGGGTTACCGTAAACAGACTATTTTTTGAGTCACTTGAGAAAAAGTGACTCTATGTAATCGGTCAGTGTTAGTCTGTCCGGCCGGCCGTCCGGCCGGCCGGCCGTCCGTAGACACCACCTTAACGTTGGACTTTTCTCGGAAACTATCAAAGCGATCGGGCTCATATTTTGTTTAGTCGTGACCTCCAATGACCTCTACACTTTAACGATGGTTTCGTTGACCTTTGACCTTTTTCAAGGTCACAGGTCAGCGTCAAAGGAAAAATTAGACATTTTATATCTTTTCTCGGAAACTATCAAAGCGATCGGGCTCATATTTTGTTTAGTCGTGACCTCCAATGACCTCTACACTTTAACGATGGTTTCGTTGACCTTTGACCTTTTTCAAGGTCACAGGTCAGCGTCAAAGGAAAAATTAGACATTTTATATCTTTGACAAAGTTCATCGGATGTGATTGAAACTTTGTAGGATTATTCTTTACATCAAAGTATTTACATCTGTAGCCTTTTACGAACGTTATCAGAAAAACAAGGGAGATAACTAGCCTTTTCTGTTCGGCAACACACAACTTAACGTTGGGCTTTTCTCGGAAACTATAAAAGTGACCGGGCTCAAATTTTATGTGAACGTGACTCATTGTGTTGTGAATAGCAATTTCTTCCTGTCCATCTGATGCCTCATATAATATTCAGAACTGCGAAAGTGACTCGATCGAGCGTTTGCTCTTCTTGTTGTTGTTGCTTATAGTGCTTTCCCTTACCTCATGCATCCGTATCTGTGAGCATCAGGCGTTCTCTTGTTTACAAGTAAATGTTTGATCTTTAACGTGCGCAACTCTTTGCTTGTAGTAAGTGCCTGCTGAGGTCATCTATGCGCGACGGGTCATGACGAATTTCAGCATTTTACCTTACGCTATAAGACACAGTTTTTGAGTCAGCAGCGGCTGGGAACCAGAACTTACAATCACAAGCTCACAATGCAATCGACACATCCTAACCACTATAACAGGCCCCCCTCCCTGTTATGTATGCAAGGCAGAGTTGCAAAGTGTACTGCCTAATGCAAGTGGATTCAAGTGCAATCCTTTGCCTTTATGCTTGTCAAAATAAATATTGTGCTGCGTAGAAGTCTGACTGTGGGTGATTCTTCTGGAATGGGTGCAACAGGACTATATAGAGGCTTATGAACTGAACGCATGCCGTTGTGATAATGGAAATAAATATAGAGAACTATAGTGTTTAAAAGTGTTGGAGCTTGTCCTCTTCGGATATCTTTCTTTATTAGATCAGAGAGGACCATTTTGCATGGTTGACTGGTGGCAAGTCTGAAAACAGTAAGCACCGTTTTTCTCGTCTGTCTGTCTCTCTGTCTTTCCTCTCTCTTTGCTTTCTGTCCATCTTTTGCTGTCTCTGTCTCTCTGTCTCTCTGTCTCTCTCTGTCTCTCTCTCTCTGTCTCTCTGTCTCTCTCTCTGTGTCTCTCTCTCTCTCTCTGTCTTTCCTCTCTCTTTGCTCTCTCTCTCTCTGTGTCTTTCCTCTCTCTTTGCTCTCTCTCTCTCTCTCTCTCTCTCTCTCTCTCTCTCTCTCTTTCCTCTCTCTTTGCTTTCTGTCCATCTTTTGCTCTCTCTCTCTCTGTCTCTGTCTCTCTCTCTCTGTCTCTCTCTCTCTCTCTCTGTAACTATCTCTTAGTCACCCTCTCTCACTAGCTGTCTCTCTCTGGCTCTCTGTAACTCTTTATCAATGTCTCTCTGACAGTCATTCTCTCTCTCTGTGGAACTCTCTGTCTCTGTCTCTGTCTCTGTCTGTCTCTCTCCCTGTGTCACACAAGTGACACATACTGCAGTGCCACACACAGAAATTTGCATGCACCGGAGCACTCAGACTTCCAACAGGTTTTTATTCACAAAGGAGAATTTAGGAATAAAGAAAGAAGAACAAAAATTTAAGCCGAGAGGAAAAAATCTGTGTTGCAACACTTGTACAGCGATAAAAACAATCGAAACAAAATCTGAGTCTCTGCATGTCACTCACAATACCGTCTCAAGTTTACAAATTCATCGCTATTCTGTTTCCCCCTTCAATTCTCTGACTGGCTGACTGTAAGTTGGTCTCCCCCCCCCCCCCCCCGACACACACACACACACACTCTCTGTATGCCTGTCACACACACACACACACACACACACACACACACACACTCTTCTCCCTTCTCCTCCTCCTCCTCCTCCCCACTTGGCGTCTTGACGCAAAACTGTTCATGAATGACCTCAGCTTCGCAGATCGACAGCGGAGAGGCAAAGTGGGTGGCATGGCTTTGAGACTCGCTCGACAGCTGTTGCGCAAAAGGCGCAGAGAGAAATT
Source organism: Littorina saxatilis (assembly GCF_037325665.1). NCBI lineage: Eukaryota > Metazoa > Mollusca > Gastropoda > Littorinimorpha > Littorinidae > Littorina > Littorina saxatilis. Next base: position 35,542,776 of record NC_090247.1, read on the forward strand.
GTGCATCCCTCCGAAGCGATTTAGCCCCCTGTGCACCTAATTAAACGTTCTTTTTTGCTGATGTGAAAGCTTTTGTGAATAAGAGAACTTTATACAAGATGACGTTTTGGATTTCTGTATTTGGAGAGGGAGCTGCATGTTTGTTTGTTTTCACTTTTTCAGTGGCGTACGTTTATATTACTTCGGGATAGTTTATTTTGTTAGCGAAGTTGAACAGTAAACAGAAAAAGGTGCTTTAATTGATTGAGTAATGAACTGATTGATTGATCAAACTGCTTGCATCTGGTCGAGTAACGCAGTGTCATTGATATCGAATGCCTTCACAGAATTTCCATTTGGTTTCACACAATAATCCTATGCTTTGGACCGAAATTCTGGAACTTCTTCTTCTTCTTCTGCGTTCGTGGGCTGAAACTCCCTCGTACACTCGTGTTTTTTGCACGAGTGGAATTGTACGTGTATGACCGTTTTTTTACCCCGCCATTTAGGCAGCCATACGCCGTTTTTCGGAGGAAGCATGCTGGGTATTTTCGTGTTTCTATAACCCACCGAACTCTGACATGGATTACAGGATCTTTTTCGTGCGCACTTGGTCTTGTGCTTGCGTGTACACACGGGGGTGTTCGGACACCGAGGAGAGTCTGCACACAAAGTTGACTCTGAGAAATAAATCTCTCGCCGAACGTGGGGACGAACTCACGCTGACAGCGGCCAACTGGATACAAATCCAGCGCGCTACCGACTGAGCTACATCCCCGCCCCAAATTCTGGAACAAAACCGTTAGTGTACAGGGCCGGACCAAATGAGTTGTAAGGGGGGGGTTCCTCCTTTTTTTTTGGGGGGGGGGGGGGGGCAAATCAGCGAAGTGGCGAAGCCACAAGCGCGCGCCTGCTTAGCAGGCGCGCGAAGTAGGGGGGTCCGGGGGCATGATCCCCCGGAAAAATTTTGAAAAACGGTTAAAATCTGTGCAATCTGGTGCATTCTGGGCCTTGTTTTGAGGGTTAAGGCCTGTCAGTGTGAGTTGGTGGGGAGTCGGATTTCACATTGAATAAAATTTGTTAGAGACACACACAAAATGTATTTAAAAAAACAAAACAAAACAAAAAAACACTCAAAGCAAGGTACATGCTTTTTCCAGGGGTGGGGTTCCGGAACCCCTGGAACCCCCCCCTGGGTCCGGCCCTGTGTGTACAACTGAATGCAGCAACCTGTTGTCACACATGCACGTTAAATCGAAGTGTTCCACTTTTGAACACCTTTTCTGTAACAAGTTGTGAACACAGTGTGATATAATAGAAGCAAAAGGTAGTACATGGTAAACACTAACTAGTGTTTACCATATGCTACATTTTGATACTAGAATTATGTACTACGTAAAACTGTGTTCGAAACTGGTTACAGAAATGGTGTTCACAAGTGGGACACTTCAATTTAGAGTGCAGGCGATCATAAAATTACGTGTGAATTCATGTGTATATTTCTGAATATACGCATAAACGTAAATGCACATTTACATGTCTTTGAACCGCCTTGTACAGTTAATCACCACCGGCAATAAATTATGCAAAATAGCTGTCACTTTACCTGCCACCTTCTTTTCTTTTTTATGTTTTAAGGCAGAAACACTGATACGAATGACGAAGCATGCTTGGCTCTTGATTTAAAACAGAAGAAAGCTGCCAACAGCAGTGTGTAAGATGTTTAGTTGTTGACGCCGCTCATGCTTTAATTAATGCTTGACTCATAGCTTCAGATCTATTAGCAGTTAGTGTATACCTATGTAAACAGTTTATTGACTTGTGTATGTACCATAAACATCATTAATGAGCAACGAAATGTCGTTCAAGTCTTGACCCTCAGGCCCTGGTTGCTGTATGCAATATGTTTTGCAGGTTCAGTGCGTTTCCTGCAGTCCGAATAATAGAATTAAATCAAACACATCTGAAAAATAGGAGGTCCTCTTGGCGTTGTGAGCCACCTCTCAACAACACGGGGACAGCGGCGGACAGGAAAGAAAAGGAGAAAGTATATTATGGCATTTTCTCACCTTCCCCCAAAACCACAACACTGAACAAGTGCAGTGTTGAGCTCTCGCTAGACCCTCGACGAAGACAGACACGTCCCTCTACACCTATGCGACCAGTGCAATAACATACCTTGATCTGATCTTAGCAGTCGTAAGGAAAGCTTTCTAAAGTTGAGGTAAAATCTGCTCGCTGATGGCAAGCATGACTCGCACAGGGCTAAAGTGTTGCGGACAGATTTATTGGACCGCTGATGGACCCTTTTCCACACCTCTACCTTGTAGTCTGGCTCCTGAGATCTGGCGGAATGCTCAACTTCTCTCCCTTATCTCTCGCCCGGACCCCTCATGCAAAAGGACTCTCCGCTTTGATTGTGATAGTTTTCCGAGTTTTATGGACTCTCGCCTTTTCTGGTGTTTGCTGACTTTTTTGTTTTTGTCTTTGAGATGTTCTATCCTCCCACCTTGCTTAGGGATGATGTGGTGTTAATGGCTGAGAAACTCGATGGTTCTGGGTTTTAACTCCTAGCTGCAGAAGCAGTTTTGTGGCGTAGATAGAGTAGAGGATTCTTCTTTTCTTTATTTGGTGTTTAACGTCGTTTTCAACCACGAAGGTTATATCGCGACGGGGAAAGGGGGGAGATGGGATAGAGCCACTTGTCAATTGTTTCTTGTTCACAAAAGCACGAATCAAAAATTTGCTCCAGGGGCTTGCAACGTAGTACAATATATTACCTTACTGGGAGAATGCAAGTTTCCAGTACAAAGGACTTAACATTTCTTACATACTGCTTGACTAAAATCTTTACAAAAATTGACTATATTCTATACAAGAAACACTTAACAAGGGTAAAAGGAGAAACAGAATCCGTTAGTCGCCTCTTACGACATGCTGGGGAGCATCGGGTAAATTCTTTCTCGTCCCAACCAATATGGGACTCCCCCTAACCCGCGGGGTGTGAGGAGAGGATGCGAGAGAGAGAGAGAGAGAGAGAGAGAGAGAGAGAGAGAGAGAGAGAGAGAGAGAGAGAGAGAGAGAGAGAGAGAGAGAGAGAGAGAGAGGCGGCAGAAGTCCTTGTGGGCGGCAGATGTAGCTCAGATCATCATAGTCTATCAGTTCAGTAGTCAGCATTGACCGAGGGGCAACAAGCCGGGGACAAGATTGCATGCAAGGATGTCCGTTTGGCAACGGCCGTCAGTCGCCGAAACGCCGAAACTTATTGCAACTCACTAAAGAAAACTATGCCGTTATGACAGTTCAGCAGCTCTGCCGATGCCAAGGCCATTTGGGCAAATGTGCCGAAGAAAATAAACCCAAGAAACATCCCTCAGATTGTTAAGTGAAAGAGGGTGCAGGAAGAACAAGTCGCGTAAGGCGAAAATACAACATTTAGTCAAGTAGCTGTCGAACTCACAGAATGAAACTGAACGCAATGCAACGCAGCAAGACCGTATACTCGTAGCATCGTCAGTCCACCGCGCACGGCAAAGGCAGTGAAATTGACAAGAAGAGCGGGGTAGTACTTGCGCTGAGAAGGATAGCACGCTTTTCTGTACCACTCTTCGTTTTAACTTTCTGAGCGTGTTTTTAATCCAAACATATCATATCTATATGTTTTTGGAATCAGGAACCGACAAGGAATAAGATGAAAGTGTTTTTAAATTGATTTGGACAATTTAATTTTGATAATAATTTTTATATTTTTAATTTTCAGAGCTTGTTTTTAATCCAAATATAACATATGTATATGTTTTTGGAATCAGAAAATGATGGGGAATAAGATGAATGTAAATTTGGATCGTTTTATAAAAAAAATATTTTTTTTACAATTTTTAGTTTTTTAATGACCAAAGTCATTAATTAATTTTTAAGCCACCAAGCTGAAAATGCAAATACCGAAGTCCGGGCTTCGTCGAAGATTACTTGACCAAAATGTCAACCAATTTGGTTAAAAAATGAGAGCGTGACAATGCCGCCTCAACTTTCACGAAAAGCCGGATATGACGTCATAAAAGACATTTATCGAAAAAATGAAAAAAAACGTCTGGGGATTTCATACCCAGGAACTCTCATGTCAAATTTCATAAAGATCGGTCCAGTAGTTTAGTCTGAATCGCTCTACACACACACACAGACACACAGACACACATACACCTCGACTCGATTCCCCCCTCTACGTTAAAACATTTAGTCAAAACTTGACTAAATGTAAAAAGGACCAGTTTTCTTGTCAGTCGAATTACCCATATTTTATCCCCCCCCCCCCCCCCCCTTCAAAGTGTCGAATGTTCATCGTCAGCGGATGAAAAAGGAACTGAGGAAATAGTCTTCGCGAGCGGACGATTATTATAAACGGATTACCTAGTGTACAGTTAGGGACCTTAAGGACTATTATTGTCAACGTCACCGCCATTTTAGTTTGATGGACGATGCAGGCTCAAAGCCAAGATTGTCTGGACGAAATGTGAAATGACATTTTTAGTGATTTCGAAAGGGTAAGTTGGTTTCAGAATTTGGAAAGGAGTTAAGTACGTTAACATTGAACGTTTTTACTTTTTGCCGCGCTCCTGTTCGTGCTGATCATCGTCCTCGTCATTATATATTCCTCTTCTTTCCCTTCATCTCTTCGTCCTTTTCCTCTTCATTCTCTTCCTCCTTACATTCTTGTCTTCTCCCTACACTCGCTTCCACAATTTATATTTGTGGTCGACATTTTTTTGATACAACGTGACTTGCATCTGGAAATTTACGGAACATGTTGGCGTTTGTTTTTTGAGTAGGCTGGTATTTTTTCTCGTATTTTTAGTGATGCGGCATTGTGTTTCGCTTGCTGCGTAGTTTACACCTCATCTAAGAAACTATAGGCGCTCTACAGCAGGAACTGAAAATCTTTCATGTGTTCTGGACTAAGATAGAATCAAAAACGTCTTCGTCAGATAAATTGGTGTATTATCATCGATCAAAGCAGAAAATTGAGTCGGTTCCGTATCTATTTGATTCCTGACTCGCTAAAAACCATCGCTACAACACACACGACTTGAACACTTCTATCTTCAGGTTTTTTCATCCGGTTATTTTTATTTGATAAAGATAACCGCTTCACTCAGAACTTCTGAGCCTTCCTCGCAATGGGCCCCAATACGACAGTACTTAGGGACTACTTCGAAATGCTCAGGAGCCATGAATGTTACCAGACAGAGCATTTCAACACCGTCATCTTCCTCTTCCCGACACCAATAGTAGCAGTCCCCTTTTAAGAACCACACATCGATTAACACTTACCCCTTTTTAAGACCTGGCTTCACAGATTTCTCTTCATAACCTCTGTAAATGTCCCTCCATTTTAAGACTCCCTCCATTTTAAGACCTGGTTTTCTCAGACTACTTTGAGGTCTTAAAATGGGGGCTCCACTGTCATAGCGTTGCTGTAACCCTGACCACCTGGCTGTGAGCGATTCCTCAGCCTCAGGTAGGCAGCACACGCCGCCGCACAGGTAAAAGTTGTGCGGTTCTCTGGATGAGAGCGAGAATAGGCAGATACATGTATTGAGTTAGGGAGAGGGGCCCCCTCAGCCAGCGTGCGTGAGGTGTCTGTGTTAAAGGGGCCGCAGGGAAAGGAGGGTTACGCAGGGCGGAGAGGTGAGAGAAAAAAAGACTGAGAGAGGGGTGAAACGAAAGTGGGTGAAGGATTGCAGAATGTTTGGGTTCGTTTTTGTCTTGTTTTTGTTTTGTGAGTTTGTTTTTGTTTGTGTTTGTGGTTTTCTTTTCGCTGTTTATTTTATTTCTTTCGGTCTACCTTTTTTTTTTCTTTTTCTTTTTTTTAGCTCATCTTTCTTTGAAGTGTTCTTCCTTCCTTTCTTTCTTTCTTTCTTTCTTTCTTTTCTCTATTTCTTTATTTTATTCAACAGCACTTTCTTTAATTCTACTATCCTCGTCTTTTCCCCCCACTGTTCGCTCACCACCTCTTTCACTTGTATTTTCTTCGCCGCTATTTTTCTTCTTCTCATTATTTTATAGTGCCATAGTATTACATGTATTTCTCTTCGTCCTCTTCTTTTCTCCCCTTCCCCTTTACCACTTTTTCATTTTTCATTAACTCTACCGATTGCACCAACCTCCCCTGTACTTGTTCTGAAGTGATTTTTCACCCGTGTATTCGTGTTCCAAGAACAGACACAACATTCGATGAAATAACACTGCCAAGTTTTCTTTGCACCCAGGTATGACATGTGTTTCCATTCCCCGTAGAAATAACAAACACGAATGTACGAACCAGTCAGCGAGTTGTATTCTTATATCTTCATTGAACGTGAAGGAAAAACAAAAACAAAGAAAGACAGAATAACAGACGTAAGCATGCATGCTTGCACAAACAGGACACAAAACACACACTGTCATTTCTGTATGTCTGTCTGTCTGTCTCCTGGCCAAAGTGAATTCTCAGCGAGAGAACCCCAGGTGCAAAAGACGAGCAGTAGAGATCTCCCTCCTCCCAGATAGACCCCAACAGTTGAAGGGCTGCACGCCTTAAGGTATTCGACTTACAGGTCTGCTTTCCGAAAGACAGGTGATGCGGAACGGGACAAGTGAAAACACAGGCAATACCTGTCTTCCGTCGATATCTCTACCTGCATACCTGCCGTTTACCTGTACATTCAGCTACCTACCCATACCTGCCGCTTCACCTAGGTTGTCCAGACTTTAAGGACATACCGCTTTCTTTCTATGAAATTACAAACAAAAACAACACTCTCATTGTCCATTAAAATGAGTAGATTGAAATGAACAGTTGTATTCGACGCATCCAACCTTCAGACAGGATTTCAGACATACATTTAGTAAGAATGACATATTATAGGATGTATATAACAGCGCCACAACACATATGTACAAGGCACAGTCCTTCCCGTGTAAACGAGTTCGCTGACTATCTGAGATCTGGCCAGGTTTTTACATGGAGTAGGACCATCCCTCCACTTGGACATATGTGACCCTCCACCACGAAATGAGTCGCATGTCACCTTTGCATGATTTTCATATTTTTACATTTTCATAAAGAGTTTGTTATGTTCTATCCAGTGGTGAAAAGAGCGAAAACCTATAAGTTATAAGCCTGTGACTAAGGTGACCCTCGATCACACTGTTACCAGACACTCCCCGGACTTATATCAAGCCTAGCGCAGAACCGCGCGAGGTGACATGCGACTCATTTCGTGGTAGAGGGTCACATATCTGATCAAGAGCCTGGCTGCTTTCTGTGCAGAGTGGGATTTCTCTATGAATTCATTTGTAATATTTCCCTGTCTCGATCTGTATCTGTCATTTCTTGCGGCGTGCCTTGCTGTTTCCTATTGTTAGGTGTCACTCTCACCTTATAGCCGTCTCTGTGAGGCGTACACGCATTTTTTCTCACTCGGAGATGACCCTGAGAGGTTGACAGAATGCAAAGCAACAAAGAACTAGCTCATTGTTTCTGTTCTTTTTAGTTTCTCTCAATGGACATGCCAGCCAGATGTAACGTCTTTTTCGTTCATTTTCTCTCCTGTCCCTCTGCTCACACACTTTTCACCAAGACTTACTTGACCAGCGTTCTTCTTCTTCATCTTCTTCTTCTTCTTGGCGTTCGCAGAGGTTACACGATCAGTCCAGCTAGCACTGGTGATAAATGTTGTCGTTTTCTCCAACTCCTGTCGACTGCCATACAGTTTGGTCTGCAAGGGAGTTGGTGACGGACACACTTCTTTTCGTTCCTCATCTAGTAGGGGACATCGCTGTAAGATGTGTTCCGCTGTTTGGTCTTCTTGACCGCAGGCACAGGTTGGTGATGGCGCCAGCTTGAACTTTCGGTTCATGTGAGCATTGAGTCTGTTGTGGCCAGTACGCAGCCTGATGAGGTTGACTTGCTGCTGACCAGCGTTGATCACATCCTACTCTCTCTCTCTCTCTCTCTCTCTCTCTCTCTCTCTCTCTCTCTCTCCCCCCCTCTCTCTCTCCCCCTCTCTCTCTCCCACCCCCTCTCTCTTTGTCTCTCCGTCTGTGTGCCTCTCTCTCTATCTCTTTCTTTCTCTCTCCTCCTCCCTCCCTCCCTCTCTCTCTCTCCCTCCCTCTCTCCTCAACCTCTCCCTCTCTCTCCCTCTCCCTCCCTCTCTCCCTCAACCTCTCCCTCTCTCTCTCTCTCCCTCCCTCTCTCTCTCTATCTCTCTCTCTCTCCTCTCCCTCTCTCTCTCTCTCTCTCTCTCTCTCTCTCTCTCTCTCTCTCTCTCTCTCTCTCTCTCCCTGAGGGCGGGGACGTAGCTCAGTTGGTAGCGCGCTGGCTTTGTAGCCAGTTGGTCGCTATCAGCGTTCGATCCCCACGTTCGGCGAGAGATTTATTTCTCGGAGTCAACTTTGTGCAGACTCTCTTCGGTGTCCGAACACCCCCGTGTGCACACATGCGCACGAAAAAGATCCCACGTTCACAGCGAAAGTCTCAGGGCTTGGAAAACACGAAGACACGCATGCATCATCTCGTCTCTGATTATCATGATCGTATTTTCGATACTTTGACGAGACAAACCCAATGCTGGTGTGTCGAAGAAGACAGCCACAGCGGGCTTGTTCGAATCAAAGCATCACACCATATCTTCAGCGTATTACCAATACCTGTCCCAATATAGACCAGTTGGTCTAAGACGACGTTAAACCCTAATAGTCAGTCAGTCTCTCCCTGTCCCTATGTCTTCACTTGCGCACCTATTAACCCTCCCCCATCTTTTTACCCGCGACACATTATTAGGGGGTAATCTGTAAAATGTAGAAAGTTAAGTCCTTCTGTGTGTTATTCACATTCCTGCAAACACCTGGGCGCCTTGTATATTAATTCTTCTTCACCTAAAAGGGTAAAGGGTGAAATATCCCACTGTTCTGAAAGTGTTGTTCCCATTTTCTATGTTGATCAGGAAAACAAACGGCGCACCTTCTTAACCACCGCATCAAAAATAGGTCAACCACGTTTAGAAGAAACTTCTTTGTTTCAGAAATCTACCTCTATTCCTTACCGAATCCTAAACCTGTAAAACTGAATATGGAGACTACCACGTGCAATATACATGTATCTTACCGAGTCATATGCCTGCACAATGTTCAACGGCATATTTTACCAAGTCCTACACTCGCTAAAATGATAGTTGCTCACGTGCTGGCTTGTTTATCACGCCCGTGCAGGTGTGTTAAACGCCCTTATTTTTTCAGAGATAATAGGATGATTGATAATCCTGCTATTGAAAGAACAAACAAACAAACAAACAAAAAATAACAAGGAAAAAGAGTTTAAACTTGAAAGTCGCATATAATTGAGAACAAAAAGGAGTTAGAAGGGTACAAAAAAAGAGTAATAATGCCCCCCCCCCCCCCCCTAACAAAAAAATAATATACAAGTAATACAAGTAAAAATCAACCAGCTAGCAAACAAAAATAAACAATCTAACAACGTTAACAACAACAATAACAACAACAACAACAACAACAACAACAACAACAACAACAACATCTTCGTTCCCCAAACAACGACGGAAGAGTAAAGCCAGAAGAGGAGCATTGCTTTCCCGATTATTTATGGAAGTGTGATGTAAACTTCTCACTGTCATAAAGAAGGAGCGAGGGGTGTTAAGACTTCGCCATGGTCGGACGTGAGTGTAAATTCCCGGCACAGAAGCGTGCGAGGGACTATAGAATTATTGGTTAAGGGGGCTTACAAGGTCACGATCGGCCGTAACTTTGGACAATTATCTGAGAGGAGAGGTATACATACAAGAATGATTGGTCAATATGCGAGAGGGTAAACTTATTACTCTGGCGAGAAGAAATCCAAAACATTCAATAATAAAAAAAACATAAAACAAAGAAAGTTTAATCATTGGTACCTACGTTTGGCGTTTTTCGTGTAAGTAGAAGTATAGGATGGAATTTCGTTCTTCTCTTTCCTCTGTCTCTACTCTTTACTTTACTGCCCCTCCATCCACTCCCTCCCTCCCCCGTCCTACTCTGGTCCCTCCCGACAACAGCAAATATCTCATCGTACAGCAGCAGAAGATCTTTGACAACATTGTCGCTTTTTTGTTCACTGTTTCACCTCATCCCCTCTTATAGTCTCCTATAAATCTTCTCTTTATTGAATTGGCACTGTATGTTAGCGAAGGAGCATCTAAACCTAGGAATAGAAAACATGTGTGTAACGTTCTGTCAGCCTGTAAAGGAAAGTCTATCTCTTTTTCCCCTCACAGTCGGTTAGAATATATGCCTTTGCATAATTATGTGCAATCTCACGTTTTTAAGGAAGGCGTTTGGTTGATGGACGATACCCAAAATTACGTTTCCCACCTCCTTAACAATTTCTCACAGTCAGTACATTTTTATGGAGGAGGCTAAACTGTATACAGCTTAGACTTCACAGCTGGGGCTAGTTAAAATCAAAGTCGGTATATATTTGACGTTCGTCTTGTTTTATTGTGGTGGATAGCCAGCATTGTCTACTTGAGACTGCACATGTGATCCTTTATCAGTATTTTGTATGAACTTGAAACCCGCGTGAGAAGTGTCGAACGTTTGCTTGGCATTATTTATAGGAGCACAAGAGCTTAGAGTCGGATACAGTGTATCTCGAAACGAGAAAATGAATCAGTTAATCTTTTTGCACGCATCACTGTTTGAACGATACCCAGGAGAGGGAGATAAGCCTATGTACTATGCTACATAGGCTACATCAGTTTTGTAATCCTGGAAGCAAACAAGAGCAAAGGCCTCATGAGCTGTCATTGGCAATAAAACACGATCAAACAGACACAAATTAAATCACTCGGTATAACACGCACAGAAAACAAAGGCTGAACGTAAAGACCGTATGCAACGGTTGCCCAGGATTGAAGGGTACAGTCGTAAATTATTATCGGGGTTAATTTGAATTTGAATTGCGATTTGGATTACAGTTTAACTGTTTTTGGACATATCATCTCCGAATTCTACCACAAGGGTGTGCATTAACATGTACGGACAACATTTATTTGTGCGTTTGAATGTCATTTCGCTCATCTGACTTGGTCTTTACTATTGTTTTCTTTATAATTTCGATAGCTTTCGCCCCACTGCTCCGGAGTATTGTATTGTTTTGCAGAAACCTTTTTAATAGAAATTCCTGATACTAAAGTGAAAATTCGTCGACAATTCCTTCTCCCACATTTTGATCTGTTTACTTGTAAATACTGCAAAATCGTTTTAACCTCTGAATGAGGAATGCAGGAGTCGACAAAAGATGACAGCGAGAAGAGCACACACGAAAAAAGTTTATATTTGATCTGATGTATACAAAGGATTACGGAGCAGACGACACTTCCTCAGTCAATATTTGGCTACAGGAATGCCACCCACGCTTACACACACGTACATGGCACAGTTGATTCATATATTACATACAAAAGAATTGAACAGCAGAAAAAGAAAAGCAGAAAAAACGTGTCATAAAAAGGGTCAATATTTGCGCGCGGACACGTACCTCACCCTAACCCTTTCCTCAACTGAATGGCGAAAAATCAAAATGGATCTTTACCAACACCGCAAATAGTTCCGCCTAAAACCACCAACTTTCCGCCCCAGCACGCGCCACACCCCCACCCTACCCTCGTTTGTGTGTGTATATAATGTAGAGCGGGTGGATGTTGCAGGAGGTACGTGTGTGTGAGGTAAATATATAACATTTGGTTTTGTAAAGTATCCTCTGCGTTTTCCACGAAACACTATGTTTTGAAAAGCCATTATCATTTATCGGTATCCGCTATTACGTTTCATCGGAGAATTCAATCAAGTTTGATTAACACGGACTTAGGTACCTATAGATACTCTTTGAACGAAGAAGAACCTGAGGGAGATAATTTAACAGACAGAACGATTCTATATCCATGTCTGTGGATATGTCCTTGAAATCTGCAGACACAGCACTCTGGCTGCTTTTAACTGAAAACAAAAACCTAGCAGGTATTATTGTAGAGCCATGTTGATATGGGTTCTGCAGACCTGCATTGAACGTTTCGTTCCTGTTGCAAACTCGATGAATGTTTCCGCAATTGCATAACGCTTAAAACGTATGTATTAGTAACACAGGCTAGGTGTGGAAAGCATGGCAGTCAGTTTCCATAATGTCTGTCTTGGCTGGTTCTGAAGCCTTACGTCTGATCTGCCTTGGCTACCTGTAGGCTCTTGTCTGGTGCGTTTTTCTGAATGACTGACTCAGCAGTGCGTATTTCTGAATGACTGACTCAGCACCACCGTGAATCAGCGAGCTTCAGTGGCTGATTTCATTGCGTATTGTTTTCGATCGTGTTCTTCCCCTGTTGGTCTCCCCTAGCTCCTCCTGTTTCTCCTACAAGCCGCCTTTTTTTTGTGTTTGAGTGAAAATTAAACTTAACTACTCCAAATGTGATGTTGATATCTTCTCTTCGTTGAGGTTTGAAACTTGTTTTCTTCTGCCCACTCGTCTAACTAATTATATACAGTTTACCGGACCATTCCTGTTCGTAGTTTTAATACATATTTGAACATTGGCAGTCGCGGAATTCTTCTAGAAGGAAGGCAACGTCTTACCATTGTCCAGTCCGTAGTTAATGTCCACTTGAAGAGATAGTGTCCGAGAGGCATAAACCTTTACTGCGAGTTTATCGAACAAACTCCCCCCCGACCGGTCTACCTTATTGACTTTTTACCGCCTTTTCGACGTCTAGCTGGTCTTTAAATATACGCTGTAAAACGTGTAACTGTTCTAACTAGGGATCTTAGTCGCAAAGAGGATAATAGGATTTGCCCGTGAAGCAGGGTTTAATCTCGTTTTACTTGTGGTTTTTTTCCTTTCCTCGTCTCTGCGTTTCCATTACCTTGTTCGTTTACCCGGCGTCAAGAGGACAATAAACCACCTGGAGATGTTTTGCAGTTAGATATCGGTATTTTTGTGTGCATTTACATGACACTAAACTAACTTGATGGCCATCCACCAAGCCCGAAGAGCAGCTGCAGTCGTATCTTCAACAGTTTCATCTCTGTCATTTCAGAACCTGTTATTCTGTCTCCTTCTCTCCAACAGGAAGCTTCGGGCGGGCTAGAAGAACCTAATTAGGACTACCCCCCCCCCCCTAAAGCCTTGTTTATTCCTCCTATTAGTTCAGATTAACTGCTCACCATCGTCTTGTCGCATGCACCTTCACTTTTCAATCCCTTGCCAGAGCAGTCCAACTGTTTCTGCAATCATTTTCCAGGACCCACTTGGCAAATGTGCATGACTGTTCCGGCTCTAGCTGTCTCTCAAGTTCTCCCTCTAGGAGTCAATGATTTGTAGCCTTCCAATTCCCACAACGAAGGCCACACAGAGAAAGCAAGATTCCAAGCAGCAGACGACGCTGGGTTCGTTTCCCTGCAGACATCCTGGCAATAAGAAACTGTCGAGGTCTCAGACACAACAAAATATACAGCACGTTTGTGTTCGCTTGGCTAGACGCCACTTTCCGCTAATCAATTCTCTTGTGTCTGAAGGTGTTCTATGTTGACAGCGCGCGAGTGACTTTTGAGTTTAACGCCCTGAAGGTGGTTCCTTTTCAACAATTTTTGTTCTGGAACTAGAACTTTTAAAACTCGTTCATCTTCGAACTGTGTTTGTGTGCATTACCTCGCTGGTTGCACCTCACGCGTGTAATTTTAGGAGGCTATTATCTTGACGTCTGTTTTAGGGTAAACTTGGTTTGTTTGTTTTTGGATTTGGAGAACGATTTTGCGCCTCATTGGAGTCAGTAACGTCGAAATTGCTGTAGGTAAGAGGGAAGGGATAATGTATGAGTAGTCTGCTTTTAAGAAATGCTTTCTTGTTACCTTTTGGTGTACGTTTGTTCTTGAAAATCACCTTTAGTTTCTTCGGAGGCTGCAGGCAGGCGTAATTGAATCCAGGGGTTGACGAGCTTGTGAGAAACGTACCTCCGAATGATCTCTTCGTAACCGCTCCTTGGACACGGCACTTCAGTTTTTAATCGGATGGCTGTGGTGAAATGGGAATTGCTTCTTACAATCTGTGGATCGTTCACTATTTATGAAACTGCAGTGATTTGACTTCTACAGATGTTATACTTCGCAGAGACAAGTTCTTGGCTGAACTTACTGCTTTGCTCCCAAAGGAATGTGCGTTTGTTTAGTAGAACGTTCTGCACTTGCGCTGTGCTGCTTTAGTTTCCTTCATGTTCATGTCCACAGGAGGTCTGGTCACCCCCCGCGGGTTTGGGGGAAGAATTTACCCAATGCTCCCCAGCATGTCGTAAGAGGCGACTAACGGATTCTGTCTCTCTTTTTACCCTTGTTAAGTGTTTCTTGTATAGAATATAGTCAATTTTTGTAAAGATTTTAGTCAAGCAGTATGTAAGAAATGCTGGGTCCTTTGTGCTGGAAACTTGCATTCTCCCAGTGAGGTAATACATTGTACTACGTTGCAAGCCCCTGGAGCAAATTTTTGATTAGTGCTTTTGTGAACAAGAAACAATTGACAAGTGGCTCTATCCCATGTCCCCCCTTTCCCCGTCGCGATATAACCTTCGTGGTTGAAAACGACGTTAAACACCAAATAAAGAAAAAAGGTCTGGTCACTCACTCTCTGTCGGTTAACAGGCAAAGCTCAGGTATATCAGAACTCCTTTATCAAGCGCACAGTCTACAGAAGCCTCACTCGCAGCATCTTATCGGCCCGCGAGTTAGCTCGCAAGGGAGTAAATTGTCGGCGAAATGACACGCGGGGGAAGGTAGAAAACCCGTTCTGGGATTTATTGCCTCCCCGTTTTGCCTTTAGCTGCGTGCATACATTGACCTGGTCAGGGTTTACGAGGAAGCGTGAGGAAGTAATGGGTCGTCAACGAGGGAGATTACTGGAACATTACTGGCAGTTTTTGGCCTGATTTCAGCTGCTAATGCTTCTCGTCGCATGAGTTCTTTCAGTGGGCTGATGAGTAGGTCTCCTGCTTTGAAGAACTGTGTTCTTGTTACCCTTTTGTCGTCGCGTTTGGGGTTAGGGTGCTGTTAGTTTGCTGATTAGTACGTGCTCAGTTTCCAGTTTTTGTTACGAGATATGTAACAATTACAGCAACACAGTTTTCGTGTATCTCATCAAGTGGTGGTCGCCAAGTGTTGACCTGAGAGCCAGGTTTTCTCGTACAGATAAACTTTTTGATTGTTGTTGTAGTTGTTGCATAGTGCTTCCGAATGTGTCAGTGAGCCAATAAAAATACCCTCGTTTGCCATTACCAATACCCTTTTAACCAAAGTCTAACGTTTGGTTGTTCGATTTTTTAGGCGTTCTTGCGAGAAAAAACCCACTTTGCCATGAAACTGCCAGTTTCTTTTTGTTTCCTGCAGCTTAAAACCGTAGATACTTCATGCATATCCAGATTTGAACCTTTGCTGTTTGTTCTATGCGTTTATTGTGAACTGAAACGCATATTCTGATGGCAATATTCAGCCAGGATCCAGGGAGTGTTCTCTGACTTGGTCTTGCTACTACGTTTCAGCGTATGCGGTCACTGAGTTGGGTATATATAGAGTGTCTCTGCGCAGCGCGCACACTTTTGTACACAGTGGGTGTACTGTTTATATGACTGACTACTCTAAAAAGAGACTAAAGACCGCAAATGTTACAGCATACCGCTAGCGACAAGGACCTTTGCGCTTCTTAATGAGTCACGTATCATTTGGCATTTACCCGCTTTGCCTCCAGTCTGTGTCGTTTCCCTTTCGTGCTAATTGATTGCTCCTCGGACATTTTAGCTTGTCTTTGCTCGTCATTTGTTACGAGTTGACGAAACATTCCTGCCTCCATGCGACCTATCGGCCCACACGACTTGTGAACAGTGTTCTGTCGATTTACTTTCTGTTCGCTGTTTTAAAACCCCCAAGGTGCAAAAAGGGCTCCTTCCTAAAACCAGACTGACGGTGGGTGCAACGGCTCCGTTTACTCCAGTCTTTGTGAGTCTTACGACAGAAACTTAGCGTTTTAGAAGCCTACCTCCCCTGGACCGTTGTATTTCAGGAGTTGTGGTTGGATGAATTTATTGGGGAGAGCTTCTTTCTAAGGCTGGACAAAATACCACTGTCTCAAGTTTCCTTCATCTCAGTCTCCCTGTATTTTGGGGTGGAACATAGATGTTGTGTTGTTGGAGAAACAAAAAGAACAAAGCCTTTGTTCGTTTAGATTTGCTCCAACGACTTTTGATAGTGTTTCCTGTCTTTTTTTCTTTATTAATGCCAGCATATTGTGTATGTGTTTTTAATTTGTGTATTCTCTTTAAAAAAAAAAGAAGTTTTTATACACGTATAGGCTGTACATTACAGGGCACAGACAAGGGAGCACAAAACATAACAAAAAAGAAAACACACGTTGGACAAGTACAACACACATATTGTTGTGCATGTTAATGGAAAGGCGATAAGCGCATGGATGGAGGCAGAGGGAGCGTGAAATTGTTCACAAACATACCGATGGTGTAAATCTGCCCTGCAGGTTTTCGGGAACATCGTAATTCTAGGAACGAACAGTAAACAAACAAACAACAGAAACCCGTTCAGCGTTCCCTTCAATCGTCAAGCGGAGAGTAATACTTGTCTTTTAAAAATGATGTCTCTTGTTCTTGTTCTTTTTATTATTATTTTCAGTACCCCTGCCTCCCTTGCCTTCCTTTCCTTCCTACCTGTCTACCTGCCTTGCCTTCTGTCTTTCTTTATTTCTTCCTTTCTTTTTTTTTTCTTTCTCCCTTCCATTCTTAATTTTCTGTGTGTGTGTGTGTGTGTGTGTGTGTGTGTGTGTGTGTGTGTGTGTGTGTGTGTGTGTGTGTGTGTGTGTGTGTGTTTTAGCGAGGTCTCCCATCCGCTCCCAGGCAAAGTTACGGAAAGAGCCATCTCGATCTTTGACGCCAATTTGTTTCCCATTCCCCTGAGTAACGCCATTCTTACTCTGTCTTGCACGTAACAGTGCAGTCTCATTTTTCTCCCATCGTGTTTCTCTCGATTCCTTAGCGAAAGAACAAGCGTGTGTACACAAGATCAAGTTGTCGTGATTTAAAACAGCTAATCTTATCGGGAGACGGTTTAGACACATCCGCAAAACAGCGTCTCGTAGTTTTGCGAAAATGTACGGCTTGTGTGGAGGGGGTGGAGGGGTGGGAGGTGGTGGAGAAAGAGAGAGAGAGAGAGAGAGAGAGAGAGAGAGGGGGGAGAGAGAGAGAGAGGGAGAGAGAGAGAGAGAGAGAGGGAGGGTGAGGGAGAGAGAGAGAGAGAGAGGGAGGGTGAGGGAGAGAGAGAGGGAGAGAGAGCGTATAGTCAAAGCGTGGACAAGAAATAAGTAAAGGGGGGGGGGGGGGAATAGATAGAGAGAGAGAGAGAGCCAGCCAGCCAACCAGCCAGCCAGCCAACCAGCTAGCCAGCCAGCCAGACAGACAAAGCGAGATGCGACCTTGCGGTCAATGACAATTGCATCAGAGAGAAGAGGAGGAAGCTGGAGAGGAATTTCTAGACATAAAAACTTGAACTTCTTGACACACAGCCTGTAGTTTTACGATTCCTAAAGGAAGTGTTTTCCCCCATTATTACATCGAAACGATAAAGCATGCGTAAGAATCTTTCACTTTTTCCGGTTACAGTGTGACCCACCTGTTGGTATCGTTAAGTCCATCCCCATCTTGTTAAGTTTGTATACTCAGTGACTCAGTTTAGTTAAGTCATTCGTGAGTGTCAGTCACTGAGTTATATATAGATATTATCTATAACTCAGTGGTGTCAGCCCTGGTCAATGACACAATTTTCACACGGATCTGTCCTCAGGAACAAAGACCCTACAGCACACTCGTTGTGTCCGAGAAGGGTTATCCCATTGGTGTTACGGGTGATGAATACATTGACCCAGAATCAGTTACGTATAATGGACAAAACACAGTTACCCTCTTGAGGATATCATAGTCAAGAAGCCATTTTGGAGGAGGCAAAGACAGTGTATGGACTAAAATACGGTCTGCAAAGCTTACCAAAACACAGCGTTTAAATTGAATATATAACAACTGAACGTTCAAACACTAGTTAAAAGGTGCTCCTG
Organism: Littorina saxatilis; assembly: GCF_037325665.1. NCBI lineage: Eukaryota > Metazoa > Mollusca > Gastropoda > Littorinimorpha > Littorinidae > Littorina > Littorina saxatilis. The sequence continues at coordinate 35,560,933 of NC_090247.1, forward strand.
GCCTGTGATGGTGTGTGAGGATAATCCTTTTAAGGTAGCTGTCTTAAGGTTCAATCAAGATTTGCCAGTTACGGTTCAGTTGGTGAAGAAATGTCAGTTACCTGAGAAGGACACCTCAACTTTCTTTTGAGATACCTGTCCTTATACCAATGCACTCAAATGACTCCATCGACCAATTTGACCTGACACACGGTTTTAAAGGACACATCCTTTTTCTGGAAGCTGTTAGCTTTGATCAAAATTAGGCAATACCATGGGCTGAATTTTCATGTTCTCTGTTTCATCTGTCTGATATACAATTTGACATGTGCCTCTCGATGCCTGTTGCCGACATTTTCCTTTCGCGTCTTCTTCGCCTCCCTCATCCGCCAGTTTGTTTACCGGCTCTTAAGAACAAGAATGATAACTTCGTAACAATTACCACACACTCTTGAGCTCGAGTCAGCGCTTTTGGGATTTCCGTCAAATGGATTAGAAGAGGTTTGTAAACAGTGAGCAGTAGGGGCCTTGCGTTTGTAAACATTATCTCTCTGTCTATAGTTGACACGTTTGAAGGCCTTTCTTGTGTGACACGACCTCTGCTCAGTATTATCCATTAACATGCTTTGTTCGTTGATATGAGCGAGGGCCATTTACTGGAATGAATTGTGAAAAATGACGACGGGGTATTTATCGAAGTGTTATTTAACAGATATGATGACATTGTTCGTACTCCGGGTTTTCCCTGGGTCTTGGAAATTATGCTGTTTGGCTGAATAAGATAATAACCCCTTTTACTGTACCAAGAACTGCTAGAGAAGATATTGCGAAAAATTCCTTTGATTCAGTGGTTTGAATTTTTTTTTTCATTTGTTGGGTCTTTTTACGTTAATGTTTCAATATAATGTGCTCCTTGTGCATCCTTTGTTTGGACGATTATCAGCGTTCTACATGTTTACAGAGTGTAGATCGGAAATCTGTTTTACTATCCCGCTGTTGGATTACTCACTCACACACACTCTTTCTCTCTCTCTCTCTCTCTCTCTCTCTCTCTCTCTCTCTCTCTCTCTCTCTCTCTCTCTCTCTCTCTCTCTCTTCATCCTTGTTAAATACAGTGTTCAGTTCAGTTCTCTTCTTTTCTCTACACCCTCCCGCCCCCAACCCAACCCAACTCTTTCTGTCGTGTACATTTGAATCTCATGATGACGAAATCTTGTAACAGGACCAATTAAATCATGCACAAGGGCACTACAGTATAGTACACTAACGTACGCAGAAACACAGCACAGGTACAAGCACTCTCTCGCGTCTAGAGGGTCTAATCGGCGGGCCGGATCAAGAGGATTACGCCGCTAATCCCAAGAACCGTCGTGACTCTGGATTACGGGGCCAGGGTCGTATCATACTCTTGCTGCCCCTCAGCCGGCCCTCCCTCGCGTTATGCTCGTTACGTCCAGTCCCCATTGGCCCGCACTCTGGATAATCACAAGGATTATGCAAGAGTGAGTTTGGGGATTAAGCCAATCAAATTTACACACGCTTGACTTTGCGAGTACGCTCCGCCGCGACGGAAAAGAAAGAAACCCTTGTTTCTCTCCTCAAAAGAAAATTGCTAACGAGAAAATCGACCGCTTGAGGGGAAATAATTTCCCTTGACAACTCTTAATATACAAAGCCTGTTTTCGTTTGTGAACCGACGCGGTAGGTTTGTTGACGTGTAGTTCTTGACAGGAACAAACCCAAGCGTTAATCTTACTGTTTCCGTCCGTTTAGGTTTTTGCCGTCAATGTGCGAAGCAGCTGTGTAACATAATAGACATTTTATAAGCTAGCTACCACTCAACTTTTCTTTCCGGATTTTGTGAAAGGATTAAAGAAAGAACAACTGGTATGGGGGGGGGGGGGGGGGGGGGGCAAGGCGAAAGACATGATTCAATTATAAACCGGTTTAAAGACAGCCTAATGCGAGACAAAGTTTAAACTCCCACAATGTCAGCTAACATGGAGTGAAACTTGATAACTCTCTTGTAGTTTGAAAATCTCTCTCTCTCTCTCTCTCTCTCTCTCTCTCTCTCTCTCTCTCTCTCTCTCTCTCTCTCTCTCTCTCTCTCTCTCTCTCTCTCTCTCTCTCTCTCTCCCCCCTTTATTCTTTGCTATTCTGTTCTTTCAGACGTGTGACTGATCCATCGCTGGAATTCAAAACATCTTCAAGATCGCGTTTGATGTTGTGGGTTAATCTGTGTTGTCAGCTCCAATTGTCATAAAAAGATTGATTTTTCATTGAAAATGACCTTGGATGTTGAATTCTGTCAAAGCAGAAAAACAAGACAAGAATAATAATGAGGCATTTTAACATTTTCCTTCTTTCAACAAAGAAAACCTTGTGTATGCTTCACACTTAAACTCTCTGATATTTCTCTGTGTGTGTGTGTGTGTGTGTGTGTGTGTGTGTGTGTGTGTGTGTGTGTGTGTGTGTGTGTGTGTGTGTGTGTGTGTGTGTCACTTGTGTGTGTGCGTGTGTGTGTGTGTGCAAACATCACCACGGTCTAGCACTTCATCATACCATACACACCAGGAGTGATGTCCTAAGCCTAGTGCGAGACCCTTTTATTTAGGAACAAAAAGAAATACCACACTTCTCGACAAAATCAGTTGAAATGATGACACATCTCACAAAACACGGATTAGTTCCTTCGTTGCCTGCACACACCTCTCTCTGTATTGTACAGTACGAGATTTTGATCGACAGTTCATCATTCCATCCATGTTTGACATTCCTATTCTGCACAATTCCTAAATTTGACTTCGTGGCCCGGGGCAGTGGCGCCTCCATTTTTTTATTGTTATTTTTTAATTTTTTTTATAATTTTTAACATTTTACGAATAATTGGATAACTTCAGTTGAGCCAGAAGCCAGAAACGCTTAAAAAAAGCTTGTCTCCGGGTACGACATGCTTGTTTGCCGACAACAAAAGAGAAGATGAAAAAATATTATTGATGTGCATTTTTCAAAACAAGGGTGGAAAGTTCACGTTGCAAATCCAAACAGACTCAACAGGCGTCGGCGGAGGATTTTTTCATGTGACGGGGAGAGAAAAGAGAGCAAAGTATAGAATGTCGTTATTGTCAGGCAGGAAAAGGATCAGCTGGCTCTTTTTGCACAAGAAGTGTTGGGGAAAAACACCCCTCTCTTCGTTTACACCATGACCCGCCCCCCTGCCTCTAAAGCTATTAACTAATCACAAAGCACAACTTTGTCCACGTTTCACCCCCAGACGCAATCTCGTTTGTCATTGAGCTACCCCACATATCGACGCCTTTCCCCTCGCCTCCACACACACAGACACACAGACACACATGCATCCCCCTACCCCCAACAAACACACATTTACCCATGCACTTCAGGGCTTGCCTCCTCCACAATCCACCCCCTTTTAAGTCCCCCTCCATCCTCAATCCCCCGGATTTATAAGATTTCCCTCGTCTTAAGACGTTGCTTATTCCTATTTTGTAACGTCGGTAACTGCACCTCCCTTTCAAATTAAGACTCCATTCTTTTTAAAACCCGATTTTCTGAGATTTTCTGAAATTTTTGGAGGTCTTTAAACGGGGGTTTCACTGTGTGTACTCGCCTCATCTCAGTCCTCAACCACGGGAGGTTGTTGAAGCTTGTTTGAGAAACGAGAGCCGTCCTTTTCTTTGCTGCAGCAGTTGTGCCGAAGTGTAGGAAAACAGTTTATGATCCGTTGGTGAATGCTTGCTCTCGGGTGACCTTCCCCCCTGCACTGAACCTTCTGCTGGCGGCTCTGGACCTGAATGCAAGGCCGAAGAATAGCATCACGATCACTCCGTGCTGGAACAGAAGTTAGAGCGACAGGTCCTTGGACAAACATGTTTAGAGATACGATTACGTCTTTTGTGATCATTTAGCTATGCTGTCATCCCCTACAGTGCTTGTGGCGACGCGCGGCTGTTTTGAATTATCACGTGTATGTTTTTTGGGGGGAAGAGGCCTGTAAAAGTTGTTCGCCTGAGGTGGACACTGGTGCTTTGGGGTGTGCTTTTTGTTTCTGGTTTCTTTTCTTTCTTTGTACATATCTTGTTCAGTGTTTTATTTTCTGCGTTGCCAGGGTGCATTGCTTTGAATTTGCTCCTGTCAGTTCCCATTATTTGTAGATTTGCGGCCTTGTGATGAAAAATGTAGATCGTGGTTTTGAAGTCACTTAGTGAAATGGGTCTTATCATTTCTTTTATGGTACATTGTTCTTTGAATTTACTTAAACCAGAGTTGACGTCTTGGCTTGTCTTTTGTATGTTCTTTTCTTTGTTTCTTTGACAAAGAAAAGCAACAACCAACACTATCAAACATCAATTTAAAGTTGTCATTATAGTTAAGAATGGTGACAAACAACTGCTTGCAATTCGAGTATGGTTTTTGTTCTTTTCATTCTTGCGTTTTATATATATTGTTTCTTATTCTTTCTTTCATGACCCAAGGCTGTACTGAATCTACACAAAGCACTGTCATTTCAACCGGCACGGTTGGCCTTGTGGTAATGCGTCCGCCCCGTGATCGGGAGGTCGTGGGTTCGAACCCCGGCCGGGTCATACCTAAGACTTTAAAATTGGCAAGCTAGTGGCTGCTCCGCCTGGCGTCTGGCATTATGGGGTTAGTGCTATGACTGGTTGGTCCGGTGTCAGAATAATGTGACTGGGCGAGACATGAAGCCTGTGCTGCGACTTCTGTCTAGTGTGTGGCGCACGTTATATGTCAAAGCAACACCGCCCTTCGTGGTCGGCTGGGCGTTAAGCAAACAAACAAACCGTCATTTCACGGAGATAAGAGAGAGGGTGAACGTTGTAATGTCTTGGGGTTGTTAAGCGGACAAAACGAACGGACATAAGAAGGGTGAGGTGCAACGGTTTATTCGGTGACCACATGGCAGGCTCTCTGTACCGAAGTATCAGTGCGCATGACTGATCCAAACATTGAACCCCGATAGTACATAGGTACCGTAGATACAATGAACTGGTCAAAGGGAGACAACAGCATGCTAGTCATTATAAACGTGCATTTTCTGTCCAGATCTCAGTTAAATACCAAACAAATTTTAACGACGTCTGGAGACCCTTTCTTCTTCATTAGTAAAACCGGTCCTTCTGGAAAGTGCGGAGTCTGTTGGGCGTGTTGCTGATGGCACTGTGACAAATTATGCGGTAACAGGACAGACATGTTGCGCTAAGTAAATTTGTTGTATGATTGATGCGTTAAATAAGGCAGTGCAGATCTGTTTGAAGAAACGAGCGTAGAAACGTGTTTGGCATGAGCGCAGAGCTTTATGGAATAAATCAATAAATCACGTACAATGAATCTTTGATGATCTTCATCAACACTTGTATCCAGGGTTTTTGTTCGGATAAGAAAGCCTTTTGGATATGCGATCCGTATAGATTTTGCCCTTGTATAATAATGATCATAAATAGCTTTTCCATCCAAAAGAATAGCACCAAGCGCTTTGAAACTATATATGCAATCGCCATTTTTAAAACATGAAATTACAAACATACGAATGTATGTAGACAAATCGGGGAATAAAATAAAACAAAGCACACATAGAACATGACTCATTCATTACAAACAAAATATGTGGTTGCAGATGCGGTTACGCGTGATAGGTAATACCACGTGTTTAAACAAAAATGATGTGAAAATGGGCCTTTTTACGAACAGGGTGTGTGGAATAGAAATCACAAGACTATGATTGTGCCGCGAAGTGTCCTACTGTCCCTGGGCTGCGAAACTTGATCGGCGCCTTACGGTCAGATTTTATGTATCTGGACTCGCTAAGCATTGGGTAATGCTTGGACACTAGAAGTCCTCTTGTGTTTCTCAGGAATTTTCCTTTTACTGGATTACAGAGTATTCATGAGAGCAGAGAGGGTTGCAAACTTTGGACGGTAAAGACTGGCAATGCTGCTACAAAATAAGGGATGAGGATGAAGAGCGGGTCAGAGAATTAGTAATTGACACGAACAGGTTTTAATTTTTACGTAACCGGACGGCGAGCGTTCGTTCGGTTCAAAGGCGGTGCACAAAAATAGTTTTCACTGCCAGGTTTGATGCTGGTTAACTAAGACGCAGAGTCATCCCATGAAACTGGTTTCAGATAATGTTTGCACACTTAATGCTCTATGACTGGAATATTTCAGGCATAGACACAAAACACTCCATGCTAAAGATGCATGCTTGTCCGTCTGTATTGCTTTCTCTTTGGCTGTAGCTGACGTGTGCCATACGGTGCATCCCTTGCTAGGAAAAGACAAATCTTCGTTCAGCGGTACTTTTTTCATTGTTACTTTTCATTTTGCTTTCTTAATTTCTTTCTTTCTTGCTCCCTTTTTTTTCTTTCTCTTTTTCCTTTCCTTTTATTTTCAAGCACCCTGTGCCCGCCGCTAAATGTCCCCCAAGAACACTAACCCATCCAATAAATTTGCGAGGAAGACAAACACAATGTCGCTCCATCATCCACAAACAAGTTGCCGCATATATTACAAAGGAACGCGCCAGTCGTTTTGCAGCCGAGCCCGTCTGCATGCTTGTGATTGTTTCAGGTGCCTAAACAACACGGGAAAAGAAATACATGTAAAACCGTTTCGTTACAGACGGTCATAATTTCTGCCATCTCTTCACTGTCGTCAGGTGTCGCCAAGACGCAGGTTTTACGCACAATAACGTCGTTGTGAAAAATAAGCAGATAAGAGGCCAGGGACGGCAAGAGCCATGATGGATGATGAACTTTATACATGCTAATGGCTGCAAAGCATTCTTACGGAAGACTTACAACACCAGTGAAGACAGGTGGAAGTCACAAGGAGCCAAGGAATTGGAAGGGAGTGTTTTTAGCACCTTCTGCAACCTTTTGGGCTGATGAGAAACGTCACAGAAGACTGTTTGAACGAAATACCCAGACGCTTTCGAGAGAGGCTGAATGTGGAGAAATCTGGGAATAAACTTCAGTTCCTGGTAGAGGGCTCGACACGGCGACATCAGATGCACCTCTGTTTGTGATCAAACATGAGATTTGTACTGAGATGAACGATTCGGTGAATTTCAAAAGTCCGGTTGGAGAATTAGTCTGCCTCCCCCCATCAAAATTAGAATTATAAACCACAGCTTTGCTATTTTTTTTAGTCATTTTAGTTAAAATGGTATTATCACAACGCCATTTCTCTGTGATGCATATAATCGCAGTCCTGCCTCATGTCACTTTGTGATGCTTCTGGCTGGCTGGCAAATCAATAAAGGTTCCATTGGAGAAGAACAACTTAAAAAAAAAGAGTCATTTTATCCCAACTGCTGTTTTTATCTTTACAGCAAGATAGGGTTGTGCATCGGAATCCCACACCCTACCCCCTCCCTACTCGCCACTTTTCATAACAGATGCTGGTGATAGTATTGCAGGATGCATAGAATATAATGAATGTGGAGTCGTACAGTCTGGTCTCTGTGTTATGATAAAAAATCAGCCAATCAAGTTAAATGTGGTTTCCCTTTTCTGTTGATATGGGTTCTTGTGATAATACATTATTGAATAAATAACATTTGACAAACTCGCCTGCAAGCACCAGATAGTACTAGTGCTGTTTCTTCTTGTTCTTATTGAACGCGTAATTTTCAGCGAAAACATGTCTATCGCCGTGAGATCACGTGCTTGTAAACACAACTAATAAGAGATATATGATATGAGCCAATCATACCAGCTATTTAGAAATAGAAACCCCCGGAACAGACGTTTATATGCATTCATGTAAAAGCAATAAAGACTACGTTCATGCTCCAGCAGTATGACATGTACCACATTACCTGACCAATGTAAATAGCTTCCCTGGAACAGACGTTTACATGCATTCATGTAATTCATGTTAACGCAATGCAGACTACGTCCAGGCTCCAGTCTTATGACATGTACCACATTACCTGACCAATATGAATGGCTTCAACTCATCCAACTGGACATTCCCACTACGTTCACAAATATTGTATCACCTATCCAGTCTCATAAAGAGTTTAAAGCTACACCCATCTCGTGTATGTACATACAACCATAGTTAGCACCACAGATCTGTTTGGACTTTTACACAGGATATAAGAACAACCTCTCGATTAGTTTAGACACATACCAAAAATCAATAGCGTAGTTGCATTCTCAGAAGATTGGTATTTTTTTTGTGAATCCGTTCAGCAAATGGACACAAATGTTTATATCGCATATACTTGCCACCCTGTATTTCTGTAATAAAATCTTGTTTAAATCAATGGACATAGATGTCACAAACTGATTAGTGTTAAAATCCTACTCTGCATACGAAGCAGCCAGGCTGTTGAATCTAGCCGCGTATTGAAGCTGAATGATGCTCTTATCCCGTGTAAAGGTCTGGGCAGAAGCTGTGGAGGGGAACACGATCGCCTACAAGAGTGTAACCGAGTGCTGAAACACTACGATCACCTCGGGAGGCGAAGTGCAATCAAACAGGATTGAAAATGTTAGGGCTAATTTCTTAGCCCTATAAAAACTGTTATGTAAACCCGAAGGTTTCCATGAACATACAGACAATCGGAAACCACCAGACCCCATCACAAACAGAATGCCACAATCCACCGGTGTTGACTTAAAGGCCAACAACTCGGGTGCAGAGTCTGTCGTGAAAGGAGCGGCAGCCTCCCCTGTCACAATCGCCCCCGTTTGAATGGACTTCGTCCCGAAGTTCCGAACCGGGAGACCACTGTCCATCCCAAGTTCGCAGAATGGGAACAGCACGAAAATGTTCAGTGGTCATATTATGCCATTACCTGAACATATCATGCCGAATCCCATCCCTGCTCGCAAGCGCCAGATGTAACCGAGTGCCGAAACACTACGATCACCTCGGGAGGCGAAGTGCAATCAAACAGGATTGAAAATGTTAGGGCTAATTTCTTAGCCCTATAAAAACTGTTATGCAAACCCGAAGGTTTCCATAAACATACAGACAATCGGAAACCACCAGACCCCATCACAAACAGAATTCCACAATCCACCGGTGTTGACTTAAAGGCCAACAACTCGGGTGCAGAGTCTGCCGTGAAAGGAGCGGTAGCCTCCCCTGTCACAAGAGAAAGACTGTAACTAAGCAAATAGAACCGCAGTCATTGCATCATTAAAACAACATCAATCAAGTATCCCAATACACAGCATTCAACAACGTGTACAAAGGCATTGCACCTGCAGACATGTTCCCAAGTATCGTATGGCTGATCCAGTCCCATACAGACTTAATCATTCATTCAGACAGCAGATGTGTTTATGTGTTAAACACCAAGCAACATATGTAGCCTGATCTACACCGTACGGCAACGCATAAAAAGGGATTCCACCTCCAGACATGTTCCCAAATATTGTGTCGCCGACCGAGTCCCATAAAGAGTTTAAGACAACTCCAGCCGCATATTCGCCCGTCTTTAAAAACAACAACGAGCAGAAGCAAGCAGCCTGATCTACAGCACAGAGCAACGTGTAAAAAGGGATTCCACCTTCAGACATGTTGCTGCTGCCACTGACACATTGGGGAACTCACCTGACGCCCGAAGATCTATTTTGTGCCCTTGGCTGTACGCTTGACGTGTGCCGGACATTTGTCACCACTCAACTTTTACCTCTGAGGTGTTTTCACCCTTGTGTGTACCGCGCAGAGCTAGCCTTGGTCCGGGACCTGTCTCTCAAAAGCACAAGTAGGCTATTTAATGAGAATTTCAGAAAAGACCGTTATATAAAGCAAGAAGCCACCGAGTTCTCTTTGGCAAATTGTGAATATTGTTGGAGAGTCTTGCAATGTGTGTACAACGCTGCATGATTTAATGTATTACGATAGTATTTACGATGTTTGTATCGATGCAGTAACAGAGAGTCTGTCACTGCAAAAATAGTATGCTTGATTGGTGTATACATAATGTCGTGTATCTAAATTGTACGTTGTTCTGTTTCTGTCCATTATTTATTTTACCTTTTAAAACCTTGATAATGAAACTGTACGTTAAATCATGTCACAAGGCTGAGACTGCGGACAGCTGACAAAGTAACGTACGGTCTCCACCTTAAATATAAATTTATGCTCTCACAAAAGACGAGGAAATGAAACAGACATGTTCGCAGCAATAAATGTCCTAAAATGGTTGCCTAAAAGCACACCCTCTGTGCATCTGCGCGGTTGTGCGACGTTTTGTGTCGTCTCGTGATTGTCTTCAGTGTGAAACACTTTTATTCCCCGTAAAAGAGGGTAAGGCCAAAAAAAAAAAATTGTCTGTTTAGGGTAACATGACCAAAAAAAGTAGGGTCGGTAGGTAGGTAAAGTTTTTTTTTTTTTTTTTTTTTTTTGTAAATGCTATGTTGGCTGAACATTCACTTCTTATATTTGATGAATACATGTTTCAAAACTAACGTATAAATAAAACAGAGAGAAAGTGAGAGAAAGAAACGCCAAATGTCTCTTTTTAGCATTTTTACCTCTTTTTTTTTTTTTTTTTTTTTTGAAATCAAAAAAAAGTTTTTGGGTCGGCGCCAAATCGATAGGGTCGGTCGGGTTACCCTAAACAGACAATTTTTTTTTTGTGGCCTAAAGCAGAACACACATCCAAAAACTTCCGCTCATAGGTACAGTTAGTGAGCTACACATTAAAGTGTTTCAGATAGGCAGTTCAACCTCAAATGCAGCTTTGAAGGTACGTGCTATGTGGAGCATTGAATTTGTTTTTATGCCGAAGCTAGTCAGTATTTTAGGCTCAGACAGTTGGATTTCATGGTGTAGGTGTCCACTGTGACGGACTTGACTCATGTCAGTTACCTGCATTTCCGAGGCACATTAGCCGGGTCGTGACGGGTAGTGGTGTGACATCCATTGCCCACTGTCGCTGGCCACTCTGTTGTGTAGAGAGCTTTTTGTCTGCGACAATGTTTTGTGAAATGTGTGTTGTTTCGTTTGTTTGTAGCTCTGGACGGAGAGGTTTTTTTCTGGGTGTTTATATGTGTGTGAGTAAACCTGTTTGCTGGTACGCTTAATTTCTGTGAGTAGGTGGGTTTTTTTAAAGGCTGAGTTTGTGTGTATGTGTGTGTGTGTGTGTGCGTGTGCGTGTGCGTGTGTTTACTCAATAAAAATGTATGTGAGAGAGAGAGAGAGAGAGAGAGAGAGAGAGAGACAGAGAGACAGAGACAGAGACAGAGAAAGACAGACAGACAGACAGATAGACATACTGAATGAGACAAAACCCCACAGAAACAAACCGAGCATGCAACTGCGCATACTATTTTTTATCACCTTTGCAAACACGAACGTGTAGTATGCTCATCATGCTCCCGACATTATTTTACCTGTAGCATTTTAGGCCAAAAAAAAAAATTGTCTGTTTAGGGTAACCCGACCGACCCTATCGATTTGGCGCCGACCCAAAAACTTTTTTTTGATTTCAAAAAAAAAAAAAAAAAAAAAGAGGTAAAAATGCTAAAAAGAGACATTTGGCGTTTCTTTCTCTCCCTTTCTCTCTGTTTTATTTATACGTTAGTTTTGAAACATGTATTCATCAAATATAATAAGTGAATGTTCAGCCAACATAGCATTTACAAAAAAAAAAAAAAAAAAAAAAAAAAAAAAACTTTACCTACCTACCGACCCTACTTTTTTTGGTCATGTTACCCTAAACAGACAATTTTTTTTTTTGGCCTTATCCGTGAACACGATTTCTGACGTCTATCTGGCGACACGTTCTCTCCGTGAACGCCTGTGCTAGCTTAATTCGTTTAGTTAGTTCTTAGTAAAGTGTGAACGTAAAGACACTACGCTAGAATATTATTCAGTTTACCCTCTGGAGGGTTGTTGTTATTTATGTTCTCTTGCCTCGACAGAATTCAAGGGTATGTTCCTGTTCTGAGTGTTCTCTGATATATTGAAGTTTTTGTTTCGTTATTTTTGGGTACACGTTTAACATGGAAAACACTCTTCGTATATGACCAAGGTTACTTTTGCATGTTGACTTACGAAGTTATTTACGCAAACCACATTCACGCATCATCGAAAGCAGCCAGACTGAAGAATGTTGGTATGTGTGCAAGCAGAAGGCTGGACAGATCTGTGGTGGTAGACCAGACGATGTACGCGGGAGGGAATGCATTTTAAGCTTATGCATATAAGCGGATTAAGCACGAGACAAGTATACCCTATACCGACTCTATCCTAGCATTCCTAATCGTATCCATCCCGCCTTCATTCAGAATCACTCCAGTCAATCAAAGGACTCTAAATGAGCCCCGAATCGTTGCTTTGCTGGCCAAACTAATCTGGAGAAGAGGCTGTTTGTTGGTGCGCCCTTGTCTAGTGTAAAGCAAGGCCTGATAACACGACATCTCTTGGCGGTTATCTGAGAGGACGTCGTCATTCTGTCGTCTGCTTCACCGCCCTACTCTTGAGATAACCCGTGCTGGTGGTGTCACACCTCTACGTGGTCTCTGTGCCGTTGCACAACTTTTAACAACATTACTGTTTTTATTTTTATATTTTTGTTGCTGCCGTAGAGAATAAGATTGAGGGCCGTTTGTGAAGGAAGTAAGGAATGGTTAGTTGGGAAGAGGGGTGGGTTTGAGAGAGACAGAGGAAGAGAGAGAGAGAGAGAGAGAGAGAGAGAGAGAGAGAGAGAGAGAGATAAAAGAAAGAGAGAGAGAGCGAGCGACAGACAGACAGACAGACAGACAGACAGAGACAGACAGAAAAGAAATGGGAGAGAGGGAGGGAAGGAGGTTGGTAAGGAGGGAGGTGACAGAGATAGAAAAAAGAGAGACAGAGCTTTGCCCCAAAGCAGAATTGATGGACTAGAATCTATTTGTAAGACATGTCTTTGTTGAATCTTGGATAATACAACAAGAGATATGACTAAAATGTCGCGTTTACCTGCTAAAACACGGACACTGTATACTGCATAACATCTATACATAAAAACCACAGCGCTCTGGACAGCCAGTTATAGGTCTGTTCTATAGACAGGACACCTACGTCTGTTTAAAGCACTTTTTTGTTCGCTTATTTTGATGTATAGCTGAGCACTTGACCCACAAACTACCTGCTGTGCCTATACTTACCCCACATTTTGTGTTTCAATTTGCATGGGAACCCAGATTGCTGAAAATGTGTCACAAAATTGAGCACAGAAACAGCAGAGTAAGAGATTTTGAAGCATCACATGACACCTCAGCGCATGCAAAACGCGCGGATATATCCTCAATTTTATACTCAGCTACAAAAGAAACGCGAAGTTTTATCCGTGTAGAATGGGTCACCAGGCGGGTCGAGGTAATGAATGACGATCACGTCTATTTAACATCACGCGGATGGCTCGAATTAAAACATATGTTTATGAAGTTTCCTTTGGTCATGGCATAGCATAAAAAGTTCTGTTTGTACAAGAATCTGTAAAGGAATACGGCGGGGAACTTTTAATTTGTTGTTGTTGTTGAAGACCGATGGATAATTCTGGAAGAAAAGATGAAACACCTGCCACTTCATAAAAAGCGGAGAATTCTTTCAGAATACTTTTTATTTCAGTGAGGAATGAAACTTAGAATGACGAGTGCTTTTAAAAGTAAGAATAAACTTTCAAGAACACACTTCATACGCGAGACGAAGAAAGACGTGAAGAAAACGAACAATCCAAAAGGAGGACAGCTTACCAAAAAGGAAACTTGTAGTAGTTACAAGTACTTGCGAAAGAAAACTGAAGACGATCTCTTAGTCTCACAAAATCAACTTCTTTTGCAACCCATACACCGATTTTCACAGAAAAGTGTCAACGCACTTGAGTTGTGTGTTGACAGCCACCCATAAGATGTAAGAGAAACCCTTTAACGTCCCTTTGACACATTTACATTAATCCTGTACACATTTAAAGAGTTGTCGTTCTTTCTTCCTTTCAGCCTTCGCCACAATACTGCACTTGCGGTGCATAAAATGAGCTATTCTTGTCAGTTTATAAAACTTTAATTCCTTCATTGTAATCAAGTGCCTCCTTAACCGGGGATTGAAAAAATCTTTAGTATGCTGTAGATTTTGTGTGAAGAGCTAGTTTGTTTGATTTACCGTCTCACATTTTTCACAGATTAATTTTGCCCTCAGTATAGTTTTTGTCGCTGTGTGTTTTGAAAGCAGAAAGAAAAGCCACAAAAGACCGAGCGTTGAACGAAAGGAAGAAAGAATAAAACAGCCTACAATCTGTTCACCCGTGGCATAAAAGCACGACCGAAACGTCTTTGAAAATGACTCCGCACGACGAGTTAATTTTTGACTGACACGTTGGTTTCCATTCTACCAAGAGGATGTTGCAGACAAAGCACCTGCGAATGTGAAAGGTCTCAGCTGACAGGCTAATGTGTCAGCATGATAGGTGTTTACAAAAAGTGTATCCTTTTACTGTAAGGCTGGTACCTAGAGTAAGGGTGAAGGACCCGAGACACAAAGGGTAAGGACAAATAGAAGAACGAATAAAGATAGGGATGGGACAATGGAGGCCGAGAAGTGAGAGAATGATGAAAAAACAAGACAGTTCGGAATTATATTGAATTTTCGAAACTCCAAACTTGCCATTAAGAAGGGACAAACACAGAGAGAGAGAGAGAGAGAGAGAGAGAGAGAGAGAGAGAGAGAGAGAGAGAGAGAGAGAGAGAGAGAGAGAGAGAGAGAGAGAGAGAGAGAGAGAGAGAGAGAGAGAGAGAGAGAGAGACAGAGACAGAGACAGAGACAGAGAGAGAGGGGAATGCAATTAATATTGGATTCCCCATAATTCTTTTCTCAGCCGAGCTTTTCCGCTCATGTCGAAAGGAATTGTTGTGCAGTTCTTGCTATGAACGGATGAAAGTGTCAAAAATGCCAAACTTAAACCATGAAGAATTCCATTATATTCAAGCAGATCAAGCCACAATGAAACCGCAACAAAAGGACGCGCACCCCTTCTGTGCATGGCATTAACAAGATGGAATGGACACACTGGTTCTGAATGTAACACAAAGGCAAGGCATAAAGACATAGCTTCTCCCCGAGCAAGCATCCTTCCTCTGCCTTTGTCCGAAGTCAGGACATCCTTTCGTCCATCCCTGGTCATTAAGCTCTTGACCTGCACCTTATGAATAGGCGTCGAAACGCTTTTCTTTTGTGCTCCCTCAATTCCTGTCTTCAGAATCTTTGTCTAAAAACACGGGGAGAGGATGGTCGTTGATAGTTTGACTGTATTGCGCACAGCCTCAGTCCCTGCTGCTAGATTCGAAGTTTAAAAACACGACGAGAAGATGAACTTTGATTGTATGGTATTGTGTTTCATCCATGGCGTCTCAAGATCGAATCAGGTCAGATACTGGACGAACAACTGGCGAAAATGGCTCAGGGCTGCGCCTGCTGGCCAGATTGACAGTCAGGATTTCAACATGCCCGCTGCATCACAATGGACCGTTCTCAATTAATTTTAATCATCACATCTGCACGCGACCTTTTCAAAAGCGCGAACTCCGAGAGGAATGCAGTCGACCATGGCATCATTTGACACGTGCGACGAGGAGAACCGGACCATTGTTATACGATGCAGGGCAGAGCAGGGCAGGGCAGGCAAAGTTACTGTGAGAGGTGTGCCACTGCTAGATGGACACGAGACGCTCCGTAGTGCCAGTGCGGTTGCCCGCGCTCATTTTGAAATCGTGAATGGACGCATGTACACGGTGCACTTGACTGTAAATAAAACACTGATTATTATTCGTCAAGGCTGTTGCTGCGTGGATGGTAGTCTGCCGGGGGTGTCAGAGATTGATGGACAGCCGGGACGTGATGACCATTTTGATTATTGATCTCCCACCGACACATGGCTACTGTAGGAAACTTTCTTGGATGAGTGTATTCATACTTGCGGAGCCTCTCTCTCCGGAGAGTATGCGAAGCTTTTTGTCTATTGCAATAAATATGTTCTTGAGCTGTCCCGTTGCAGCACACGTTTTGGACAATTGTACAGTCTCTGCATGCTGCTATATTTCAAGATACAAGGCGCGTGTTCTGGTGCCCTAAAACCAAAAGAACCCATTGGTAGGCAGAAGACTTCTTTGTCAGTTTTAATGTGTATTTGACAGTCAATCGGATCAAAATGGTGGCAGGCCAGCTTCGGGAAGAAGAGAACAGATCTGTCCGGACGTTTATCGATATCTTTTCTCAAATAGCCAGTGCTTTAGACAAAAAGGGTTAGAAGATCAAGAATGTTTTAGCATGCGCTGCAACCACAACCGTACTTCCCCTCCGCTAGAGCTGAGTAATAAACCTGCAGTGAAATACATGTCTCTGACATTTCTAAACATCAGGGCTCTTTAATAAAGAAGCAGTATCCCGCCACACTGTCCACGCAAAACCCACTCTCAGCACATTAGCAGACAGTGCACATTTCTCACATTTATACATTATTCCGCATAGCATCGTCTAGCCACCATAAACGAAGCAATAACTGCACACGGGATCTGCAAACACTGTGTCTATGGGACGAGAATGCAGATCTGATTTTATTTTCTTGCCCTCTTTTCTTTTCACTGCTTTGTGACAGACAAAAGGGTTCGCGAAAAAGGTACTAAAACCATAGTTTCAATATTTGCCCCACTCTGACAGCAGCGTTCAAGAAGGCTCTACCCGTGTGATAATGAGATGCAGAGAATAAACCCCTTCAGTATTTTCAAAACCGGCGAAAAATTCGTCGGGGGACATAACGGCAGGAATGTCAGAAGAGGCTTCGTTTTATTTCTCCGACTGCGTCTGCTCTAGCTGCACTCGAAAAGGTTTGGAAAGCTTTCCGCCCGATATGCAAGACCTGTGCATCTTTTGTGGCCGCAAGTGTGCTTGTAGGAAAAGGACCCACTTGAACCCTTTCTTCACATCAAACAAGAAGCTGACGATCTCCGTACGTTGCAGCGACGCCGTTTTGATCTTCAATAGCCTAGCTCACATCTTCCTGCTGAGTGTTCTACAAAATATAGAATTCGTGGACATACATAGGTACGAAGGCGACGGATACAGAGGTGTAGTACAACCGTAAAAGTACAACAAGATGTGGCTAAATGTCCAACTTGGTTTCTCAACAGATGGATACGGTTATGAGATCAAATCATACACATTATAATATATATAGATGTGATGCTCCATATCCTTTCAGTAGATTAGTTGATTGACGGTTAGAGGCACAGATCCCTTGATATACACGGATACCTCGTTCATGAGGACACTTGTACAGTACGCAGGAACAAAGACAGATCAAGTCACAGAGAAAGACAAAAGATATGTTTGGAAATAAAGTGAATGATTTGGTTAAAGAGAGACAAAGGCTTTGAGGCTGAGGATAGATAGACAAAGACTTCAGGCTGAGAGTAGAAGAGGCAAAGCTAGGCTGACGACATCTGCTGACCGAACACAGAAGAGATAGACCAAGCGGGCTACATTAATACAATCAGGGGGTGGAAAAGAACGATCGACCTTGACAAAGACAGACCAAGGCTATTTCAAATACCAACCAAGACTAGAAGAAGAGAACAGTATTGTGAAATGGCAATGAAGGCCATGCACGTAATCGGCTAAAACAACGGGTCGGTGCTCCGCTGAATCTTCACAGCTCCTCACCGACCATGCCCGATTAAATCTTAGCTAGCTCTGCTGCTGGGGTACATCGTAATTCCCTGGCACTTCAAGGTCGTTCAAACTACCTTCCTTACTATACCCCCTTTTGGGAATAAAAGAGTGGGTAGGCGCAACCACTATGATTATGAGCTTTAAACGACCAAGACGTAACTCCCTCCGTCTGGCCAACGTTTTGTGGGTGGTAAAGATTGAAAACAGGCCTATTCTCTGGACCTTTTGAATTGGAATATGAGAAAACAATTTTACTTGTTGTGAATGCTTGTGAGGGACTTCAGCGTACAACCTTTGCATTCAACAAGTTAATTATTTCAGCGACTACACAGTCGTTACGAACGCGTGTTCCCATCAGTCTCTTATCATGTCCTTCGTAAAGTAAAAAAAACCATGCTGCCGAAGAGGAGGAAGAACCTTAAGGAGGTATGGTACAGCAGTCTTTAACATGTACAGCCAGAAACAGTTTCAAAGGCATGCTACTACAATGTAGTCAGTTATCAACACAAATTGGGCTGACTTTATATCTCCCCGCATACTCTTTAACATCGTCCTTTTAATCCCGAATCTAACAATAAATATCCTTCTTAGCCGAGACTTGCTTACCCAGCGAAGCGATGCCAACGTTGTGGTTTGACAGAGGCTTAAAAAGCTGCGCACAGCAAGGCCTCTGGATAAGGCGACGTTTAGACAATGTCCATACACCGTCCTTCACAATGAGCGAGGGTGCGGTGGTTTCATCGCCTTTGCTCGTGCTCGCTCACAGGGCAGCAGCGAGGTCGGTGTTCCTTTCTCGAGATGTCATGTCTGTTTGGGGAATCTTTTTTGTTGCTGATAAAATTGTGTGTTGCTGCTGGGGGCTTAAGTATGATGACCTTGCTGTTCGGGCATTCATGTGGAGGTGCATGATTTATAAGGGAAAAGAGAAGCTAATGTGTTGATTTGAGTTGAAGTTTCTTCCAGCGATATCCTGTTTTGACGTTACATGATTCCCCCGAAAGCGGCGTCTGGCTGCCTAAATGGCGGGGTAAAAACGGCCATACGCGTAAAAACCCACTCGCGCGAAAACATGAGTGAACGTGGGAGTTTTAGACCATGAACAAAGAAGAAGAAGACTTAACATGAAACCTAAGAATGGTTTCTCTTTCTTGTTTTTCTGTACTTTCACTTGCAGCTGCTACTCCTTCTCTCTCGCCGTCTTCGTCGTTATTATCGTTGTCGCCATTGTTGTCTAGAATCTCTCATTATGTTAGCACATTGGCTTCTCGAGGTGCTGACCTTCGATATGATATAGTCTTCCTCTATCGTCTCATCACATTTTATCACGTCACAGTTTCTTGGTGTCATCGAGTTCTGTTGATAAAACCTTTACAACAAACGTAAAAGACTTCAAATTTAGTAAGCCTTCATGCCGTTTTGACAAATTAAAAACTAAATCTATCACTGATTTTGTCCCTTTATTTATCATAAATACATACATACATGAAGTAGAACTATGCATATGCAGAGAAACGAATTATAGGTCAACTAGACGACACTGAAGAGGTCCAGCCAGAGATATTTGATCTGACAACATGCATTACCCTACATGCATTTCGCCTAACCACTTGACCGAGCTGTTGACCCAGAAAGTATCCCGTGAGACAGTCAAAGTCTTCGAGGTGGTCGTTGAGATTTTCAGCTCACCCGACACCTGGCGCGATCCACCCGTCGATGTTTCATTCTGCTCACGGCATCGGATTCCGATCTCACAGTTTAGCACGTGTTAAGTGCCGTCAATTATAGCACGCGCCGATGCACGGGGAAGAGTCTTTCTTCCGTGGAACACAAAGAGCTCTTCCACTGACGGGACCCTGCCCATGAAGAGTGAGGGACTGAAGAGTATCCACGAAGCACCGTGAAGGCTCGTTCCCCTATTTACCGCTCCTAAAGCTGGGATAATTGAACTGATTGCTTTGGCTGACTCACATTAGATTGTTCCTCGCTTTTTTTCTTTTCTTCCTTTGTTGGTGTAGATTGTCCTTGCCTCTTAACTTCTTCTTTTGTTGGTGGAGGCGATTTGGGTAGAAAGCTCTTTTCAGCGTAAACATGACTTTTTGTGGTCAACCTCTTACCCCCCCGGGTGCTTCAAAAGTCTTGCCTGAAATTGAGGTTCACTCGCTTTTGTTCTCGCCAGTTTCTTACCCTTATGACATTAAGAATGGTTTGTTGTTGTTAAACCCACATGAACGGCTAAAAACAAAGCGTTAGCAGTCTATCTGTTTCGGTGTTTTGTTCCATCTCTTTATCAACTTCCATAGACTTGCAACTTGTACGCTGAAGAAAATCGCTCACAGCTGAACCTCAATCCTCAATCTAGGTTTTAAACAATTTTGCTCAATGTCCTGACCTCACCAGGGCCGCTAACACTTGAAGCAGAGAAAGCACACCAAATGACAGGAGCCAACTGGCTTCCAACAAAAGGCAAATTTGGTAGTCTTTATTTAGGGGGCAGGGCACAAAAACTCGGAGTATGCGGGGCCGGGGGTCTGTTCTGTAGCTTTCAATAGAGAAGTCGCTGGGTCATTGAAAGCTCGATGCATGGTCAGACTTGGCGTGGTCGTGCATGTCCAACTTGTGGCCTTTGTCAACGTGACTAGGGGTGTGACCCGATTGAAGATGCTTTAGGCTCGTTTCCGCACTGTTCCCCCCTCTTCTTCTTCTGGTGAAATCACGATTGCACGATATTTGAACCGCTCCACAGTTGATAGTTCTTGTCCGTTGACTGTGATGTTCACCTTAATTGGCTCTGTGTTGTTTGTCATCAGCTTTTTGTGAATAATCAGCACTAGAAATTAAATTTGTTGTGTTAAGTTGCTAGTTATTCGTTTATCTGTTCGTTGTTGTTGTTGTGCAGACAAGGCCTTTTTTACTTCTAAAGATAAGAGATAAAATGGCATAACCTTTTCTCTCAAATTAATGATTTCAATAAAAATGTGTCATGATCGTGATAAATGGCATACCAGTGAACTCCACGGGAAAGGTACAAAAGCGTCTTTGATTTATTCACCTCTGTTGTTCCAGTCATCATATTTCAATACCGATTCTTTGAATTCCGCGTTTTAGTTGAGTTGTCACCATGCTCCATGTGTTTAAGGCACCCATTGCCTTCTTGTCTGTTTTGTTGTCTGTACCCTTATTTACACACGAGAATTGAATGTAAATCTGCAGGTATGGCATTTTTTTGTATGATGTTTTTCTTCTTCATATTTTTTTATATTTTTTTTTTATCTTGTCTAACCTTATTTGTTTTCTTTTGTTCTATGACCTCAGTACCATTCAACCCTTCTTTTTTGCCCTTCCATTTTTCTTCGTCAGACCTTGTTTTTACGGTCTGAGTTAGCTGTTGTTGCGCTGTCGTGTTGTAAGGTTGGAGTTTTCTGTTCTGTTTTGAAGTCTGAACTTTTCACACCGAAATCCAGTTCTGGCATTCTCTCGTTTTTATGAACAGTGGTGTTTGCTGTTCCCTGGTCTTTGGGTGTGGAGTTTTTCTTTCTTCTGTAATCCTCGTGTGGAATCCGAACATTCTACACTGGAATTAAGTCAATAGGCGGAGTTGCTGTTCACACCCAAAAACCCCAAAAAATGTTGAAGTAGAGTAAATAGCAGAAATTGCGGTATTCGATTGTTCCTTTTGTGTGGTCGGGGATGGTTGAAATGTTTTTGTGATATATATACGGGTGGCCTTGTCACCTTGGGAAAAGTAAAGACCATCTCTTGTTATTAATCATGCGGTTTTTGTCTTCCCCCCGTAGGTTCTTTTGGTGTTCTAATCTCTGGTGTTACGTCTTTGTCCCCTAGTATTCTGTAATTAATCAAATTTTGATTTATGGACCATTTATAATTGATAAAGAAAAGCACTGGTGTTTGTTTTCGCTGTCGCTCTGAAAGCGCACAGTCAGGACGTGGCTTTTGACTTCAGAAACGCTCTCTTTCTCTCATTGTGTGTGTGTGTGTGTGTGTGTGTGTGTGTGTGTGTTTGTGTTTGTGTTTGTGAGTCCCTCTCTCTCTTCCTTCTCCTCCTATCTCTCTCTCTCTCTCTCTCTCTCTGTCTCTCTCTCTGTCTCCACCGCTGCCTGTCTTTTTCTACCTCTTCCTTTCTTTCTTTCTCTCTCTCTCTCTCTCTCTCTCTCTCTCTCTCTCTCTCTCTCTCACACTCTCTCTCAGTCGGTTTCTCTCCCTCCCCCTTCTCTCTCTCTCTCTCTCTCTCTCTCTCTCTCTCTCTCTCTCTCTCTCTCTCTCTCTCTCTCTCTCTCTCTCTCTCTCTCTCTCCCCTCACATTCTACCATACACATCGCGCGCACCTAATCCTTCCGTCAGTCTTACTTCGGGTTAGTGTCTTATTAGCTCGTGACTGTCCTTTGTATTCCTCCACAATATTCGACAACGCCATCGTTTCTTGAAGTCAACTTTTATGAAATAAGCAGCGACAGACAGACACAAAGAACGCTATCTATGCGATGCCGTCCACATTCCTGAAGACGACAAGAAAACCTAGGCCGCTCTCGTCCAGTGTTTACCACTGCAACCACCTCGGACAATTCAAGTCCTCCAGATCAATTTGAACTGACCCTTACACGACTCAAATAGATTATTATTCTGTTTGTATTGCCTGTTTGACTTTATCTTCAACTTCTTCTTCTTCTGCGTTCCCGGGTGTTCAACTGAGTGTCCTAGATTCTTGGCACTTACTGGAATGTGCGTGTCTTGGGAGAATCCTGTTGTTGTTCTCGTTTTTCCTGGGGTTTTTTCACACTATTCCTTACAGTTTTACTCTGGCTTGTCGGTCAAGGAAATACCTGTGCCGTCACTTGTGATTAATGCCGATTTTAGAACAGACAAGGAAGCTAGAAACTAAACACTCTCTGTGGATAAAATAATATCTAACTTCTTCTTGAGTCGACATTGTGTTGGTCGGTATCTATCCGTAGCGGACAAATTAAAGGAAGACAATTCTCACTTGATTCTTACGTCTCTTCGATTCAGAAGGGTACGGATCGACTGACTCACACACACACGCACACGCACAAGCACACACACACACACTAACACACACACACAAGGCAGAAAGACGCTCCACCCCACACACACACTCCCCCCCTTCCCACACCGCCTTTATCTCGTTTGCTCAGTTTCTCTGTTCCTCGCCCCACCTCCCCCTTCTTCTTTATCCCCCAAACCTCCAGTAAGTCAGACTGGTAAGACAATAAGATGGCGAGACAGTGACAGATCGGCATGTCACGGCCATTCAGCAAAAGCGATTTGCACTGCTTCAGCAGCAAAGTCAGCGTCAACTTTCCTTCACGATAACCATCTTGTAGAACAGCAAAGTACTTCCAGAAGATGCTATCCACTGTTTTGCGACACACTAGACTAAAGGTGACGGATGTACGTTAATATACGAAGGGAAAACGATTAAGTCAAAGATCGCGCGTGCCTATTTTCAAACCGGAAGCCGTGCGGAGTGCATGTAAAAATGAAAAACAGACACAGGACGGAAACAAAAACAACGGCTGTGCATGGACAAATTACAGCCTGCAAAGATTCCCGAAACACTGCGTTTATAATTTATATAATTGAACGTTCAACACTATTTATTAAGTATGCATGGTGTTTGGTGACATCATTTACACCTCAAACCGCATTGTGTTGCTGTGGGTTCGATTTGAGGCGGTTTTTGTTGTTCAGTTGCTTTAAAAAAAACAATTAAAAAAAACATTTGGGAGACACGAGACGTAGGAATTCGTCGATGATCACAGGAATAGTGCTGTGGAAGGACAATGAAGAGTATGCAGTCGTTCACGTACTTTTGATTTAAATCGTTGCAAAGCTTTTTCTTAAATAATGTACTTCAATATTATCTGGACACGATAACATTCTGAAGCTTATTTTCTACCCACAAGATTTTAGTTAGCGCGGGCTAGCATATTGAAAGCTGCAAACAAGTATTGTAAATTTAGAGTCAGAAGAAGAAAAAAAACCACCAACAACAACAACAACAACAACAACGACTACGATGACAACAACAAAAAATACAACGACATATACAACAACTACAAAAGCAAAAACTGCAAAGCAAAAAACAAATATAACATCATATTTCTACGCAGCAATTCGACCATCACCGACACGAGCCATTTATTTCGCTGAATGCATGCACTGTTGTGTCCAGCATTTACATACATACATACGCATCCCCGGTTCGCAGATAACGGAGATCAACACATGCAACGCATCTGGTACCTGTCGTGGGCAGTCAGATTCCTCCCAGATTTCCGTGTCCACATTATGGGAGGGGGGTATTTCAGGTATGGCGAGCCTGGATGGTCGCTGCTTTTGATTTCGGGTGTTTCTGGGCTAGCCTGTCACATCCATTTGCATTGTTTTTGGCAGAGAGGTCAAGTAAGAAATATCAAATCTAAACAAATATTTGACGTATACATGAGCCTGTGACTTTTCTGGTGGTTTCGGGCCTTAAAATGTTTGAATTTGTTTTAGTCATCTAGTATTTTTCTGTGTTTCTTCAGCATGATTGAGGTGCCACCCATTTTGCAAATGAACAAAGCTGTGTGAGAGAGTTTCTTATTCAGGAATTAATGATAAAACGTCTTCGTGATCCATATTCAATAACTTGAGATGTTCAGCTTTGGGTTGGCTTTTGTAAGTTCTCTCTGGGTATTCTAACATGTGACACTTACTGGTGCACAAATCAAATCTACGATCTACATCAAACATTCTTTTCAGAGTCTTGCTTTATCAGTACCCTCGCAACGAAGTTTGGTCGTGTGGGAAAATATTTACCTCGTGGTAATTCTTTGAACACTTTTTATTTGACAGCTGTACAGAAAACACGACCAGAGATCACGCAGGCATAATATCTGTGGGAAAAATCCTGACAAGCGACTTTTTGGTGCAACAACTTTGTCACCTGTGAGTCCCGGGTTTGCACCTGGTTCTGCCCAGGTATGCCGTTACTGTATTCACTTCTCATATTTATTTACACATACAGCCCTTAACCACAGTGTATACCTTTTGCTGCAGCGTTGAATTCGACTCGTGGTATTCAATGGATACGCTCGCGCTTCGAGTAACCTTTTCTGTTCGGCAACGTACGCTGTTACCTTTCACAACAATTAAGGCCTTTCGCTACTACAAGCGGAGAACCAGCTTTTTAAAAGCTGTCTTCGGGGAAGCACAGCGGAACGTAAGTCAGCCAAGCGTGGGCCTGGATTGTGATGGGCGCCAATAAATGCTGTCAAAGCGCATAAGCCTTGTCATCATTCACCCTGGCCCTATGATTAGACGGAGTTTAAAACCTGGACAAAGCCAGGAGTTTTGATCGCTAGTCGCCTACAACGGCAGGTTTTGACGTTTAGATGTGTGGTTTGCCATACAAGAGAGACGCAGGTGGAGTACCCGTCAGATTCCGTGCTTCAGAAGACACAGCTTCAAGGTCTTAAAGATACAGTCCTTATAATTATTAACGTGTACAGCTATCATTTTGTTATCCCAGCAACGCATTCTTTTTTTCGCCCGACGAGTTTGCTCTGAAAAGGTCCCTAAGTCCGCACCATAGAACAGAGTACTGCAACCTTAGAGCCACTGACTCCTCGAGTAAGCGATCATGTGTAGCACCACAGAGCTGTCCAAGCTGTCGTGTCGGGATGAGAGCTTTTTTCACTTGCATACAATACCAAATAGTAACAGCCTGGCCGCTTTCCGTGCAGAGTACGTTTTTTTTAATGAAACAAGTTTGCAGATTGACGTAAGAAGACATTATCAAAATTAAACATATCAATTACTCACTTTTCTCGTGTTTTGATTCTGGATTTTGGAATGTCAGCAGTATATCTGTTTGTGGATTTTTTCTCCAGATATACGTACATAAGAACTCGTGCATAGATGTCACTTACTACCGAAACTAATTCAGGGAATGACTCCAATTCCCGATGAGGCTGTAGATTTGTAGTGTGTCCAACTGCAAGTGAAACGATGCTGTTATTCCACGTACAAGCCTTGACAGCACTGTGATAGAGAACATGATCACTACCACGAGGAGGATGGTATCTTTACGCTTGAAGTGCTACTCTCTTTTGTGTTTTTGCGGGACCTTTGAGCAAAATCGTGGGGCGAAGAAATGAATGCATTGCTGTGAGCATGAAAAGCTTGTTGACTCTGATTCAATTAAAAGGCTGAGTTTTTGGGTCCGTGTCTTTCTTGACGGACGTGGGAACAGGCTATCAAGTATCGTTTATTTTGACATAAGTAAACGTTGTGTCCCGGTTGGACACTTCATATTATTATGCCTTTCTTGTTTGCTATGTTTAGTATGTGAGCAATGTTGCTCCTTTGGACACAGGTTCGGCCCGTAAGCTCTTCCTGTACGGTCTAGATGAACTTATGGTCTGACCGTCAGTACTGTAGAGAGAACACTTTCTTTTTCGCGTTTCTGTTTTGTCCATTGTGGTGGTTGTTGCGTTTGTGTCAGCCTCTGTCGAGAGGGGTTCACTAGTCCGAGGGTTCACTAGTCCGAGGGTCCACTAGTCCGAGGGTTCACTAGTCCGAGGGTTCACTAGTCCGAGGGTCCACTAGTCCGAGGGTTCACTAGTCCGAGGGTTCACTAGTCCGAGGGTTCACTATAGACGCTTGAACAAAGGATATTCAATTTGATTTGTTTTTATTTTGTGTGTGTATTATGTGCATGGATGTGCGTGTGCGTGCGTGCGTGTGTTTTTCACTACTGTGGGAACCAAATCGAAGAATATTCTCATAAAAACACTGAGTTGTTTTCATTCAAAAAGATAATGTGGTGTTTTATATTTGACTGAAGAAATCTCAGACTATTTCCCCCAAGAAACTTAGTTATTTATATTTTGACTGAAGAAAGGATATTAAATTTATCAGGATACCGCCCCGACTGGACAATTACGTGATCGAACTGCCTACAGTTTTTAGTCATATTATATAGCACCTCGGGTTTCCTTTTGCCCGTGAGGGTCAATTAGTTATCCCACCGACCTGAATTATGGAGAGGATCGAGCCTGGGTTGTACTACAGCCTCACACATAATTTCATTGAAATCGGTTCTCAAACATCGGATATCTATTTGCGGACAGACACACACACACCCACACCCACACACACACACACACACACACACACACACACACACAGACACACACACACACAGACAGACACACACAGACACAGTGAAACCTATAATAACTGAAAAATCAAGCGTCTATAGTGAACCCTCGGACTAGTGAACCCTCGGACTAGTGAACCCTCGGACTAGTGGGACGAACTGGAAAAGATCAAGTGTCTATAGTAAACCCTCGGACTAGTGAACCCTCGGACTAGTGAACCCTCGGACTAGTGAACCCTCGAACTAGTGAACCCTCGGACTAGTGGGACGTTCCCCCTCTGTCGTTCTGCGATTTGACGGGGATCATGGCTTTTTAAGGATTCTTCAACATCAATAACAATTTTTTTTCCTATCTGAAACGTCCATACTGGAAAAGCATTGCAAGTTGTGTACCGGAACGGTTGGCCTAGTGGTAAGGCGTCCGCCCCGTGATCGGGAGGTCGTGGGTTCGAACCCCGGCCGGGTCATACCTAAGACTTTAAAATTGGCAATCTAGTGGCTGCTCCGCCTGGCGTCCGGCATGGGGTTAGTGCTAGGACTGGTTGGTCCGGTGTCAGAATAATGTGACTGGGTGAGACATGAAGCCTGTGCTGCGACTTCTGTCTTGTGTGTGGCGCACGTTAAATGTCAAAGCAGCACCGCCCTGATATGGCTCTTCGTGGTCGGCTGGGCGTTAAGCAAACAAACAAACAAATTGCAAGTTGTAAAGAAAAAAACGGCGTTGGCTACATTTGTGACTTCTTTTGCGAGAAACAAGCAGACTTAGCACTGTATACTCGCTACACGCGAACCTTTGTTATCTTTTATTGGACAGTGTATTATTCGTATAATAGCAGGTACACCCAGACACAAAGCATTAGCTTTGACTCACTCCGATTCGTGTAAAGACAGTGTTGGTTTTGTAAGCTGGCATGCATGCGAGAACAGCGAAACACGATGAACGAACTTGTCAAATATTTGTGTAAGAACACCGGCGCTCTTTTTCTCGTAACACGTAGGCGTATATGTACACTAGATTTAGCAAACAACCTTTGGTCAACGTTGGCAGAGGGGTGCTAATTTCTGTGTTTACGTTTTTAATTGTTGCCATTTTTCGGACCTCTGTGCGAAACTAGTGTAGGCCCTAAACATTTTAATGCAAACTATACGTCCTGTGTTTATGTGAACTGTTTAAGAGTGAAAACATGCCTCCGTATACCGCGCACAATCATGTAGAAATCTGCCTGTCGTTTGTTTAAGCGTCTGTTTGTCTTGTTTGTTTACTAACTGTTAGCGGATTATTGTACTCCGCAAAGTCAGTTTTTGACAACTTTAGAAGGAAGTTTGCTCATTCTCTCTGTGTCTGCCTGTGTGTGTCTGTGTGTGTGTGTGTCTGCCTGTCTGTCTGTCTGTCTCTCTGTCTGGCTGTGTTATGGTGTGCGTGTATGTGTTTGTCTGTCTGCTTCATTGTTTTCTGGCTTTCTCTGTCATTCTGGACATACGCCGTAACAGCTGAGTTCGGATTTGTTGAAATAGGGACATAAAACGACTTCTCGATCGACGGATTAATGCATGAAAAGCAGTAACATGTTACAACAAAAGATACATAAATACCAAGCAGTTTGTGGCTGCTAGCATAAAAGACAATAGCTGACAACTATGGTGTCACATTGAGGTCAAGTATTCCTCATGAATTATTCATCACATGTGACTTTGTTCCGTGTTCTCAGTGTTTCCTTGATCCTCATTCGCGCACTATATTCACTCGGTGTGTCATATTCATGAATACGCGAACTTCCTACGCACAGTTGTCAGCAGAAAGCGTTGCCCCCGTAAGAAACATTTATTACAACACGACCTTGTAGCTCATAATCATGCTCTCTTCGTAAATTATCTCCGGGCACATGCATGCAGTATAATGCACACCCTAATTTCCCTTATGGAAATGTGAATGGGCGTACAAGAACCAAGGTATCTTCGTGCCTTGAAGAGACGCCTCGGCTACTTGATTTGTGACTGAAAAGCGTGTGTGTGTGTGTGTGTGTGAGAGAGAGAGAGAGAGAGAGAGAGAGAGAGAGAGAGAGAGAGACAGAGAGAGAGAGAGAGAGAGAGAGAGAGAGAGAGAGAGAGAGAGAGAGAGAGAGAGAGAGAGAGAGAGAGAGCTTATGCCTGTCTGTCTACCTGCCTCTCGCAGGGTGATTTTCGGCAGGTGTCTTGGCGAGTGTCTGTCTGTCTGTGTGTGTGTTATCACAATGTGTGTGTTCCCTGAATAAAATAGAAAAAAATCCCCTTGAGAGCAGGAAAAAAAGTTACAAAAAAGGTGAAAGGGAACTTCTACATTAAAGACTGATCAGTCATATGCTGTCAATCACCTCGAAATGTTGCTTCGGCCTCATAGACCCAGCTAAGCAAGCGTAACCTTCCTCCCTCGCTGTTACATCCACAAGGGACAGGAAAACTTTGATGTTTCTTTACATCCCGTCCTCATTTACAAAAACAACTTTGAGGTAACATCTTGCTCACACTCTTCACAAGGAGAATAAACATCAGCAAACATACTTCGAACTTATCCAAACCGGTCTCCCCAACCCTTGCGAAAGCGTGGCAAAACACTAGGTAGAGAAGTCGATAGTTTGTAGGAAGGATCTAGACCTCCAGGAGGGGAGATAACTCCCCGGAAGCGCGAGTAGCAGCTGAGCTATGCGCGCGCAGCACGTGGAGCAACATGACTGACATTCCCGCGCTGCCAGCGCCACAACTTCCGGCGAGGGAGGAAAAAAATAACGGATCGGAGCCGCCATTGTTATTTTGACAGGCCGCAGCTAAGGCTACAAAACACGGGTGGTACTGATACGGAAGGAATATCTGGTGTGGAACCGATCAGGAGTGAGAGAAAATAGAAAGTAGAGACGCTGGAACCGAGGAAGCCCAAACACTGAACAGGGAAGAGCTGGAAAAGCCAGCGAATCTAGACGCAAGAATTGTGTCTAGTCTTCTGCCAGGGGAAGAGACGTCAACTCTAGCTTTAAATTTGCCCGTTTTAGTGGGGTATATTTTAAGGAGGTGTGGATTTGGGTGGCTTATTGTTTGTGTGCCTGTTAATTTGTGAATTGTGTAGCCAGGCGCCAGGCTGTAGTTGGGTAATGAAAGTAGTCATTGTCATTCTTTGGGATGCTGTGAATGCAAATTTAAAAAATGGAATCGCATAGTCGTACTTCAAAGTAATAGCTTTCCTCGGATCGGCCCTTTTAGTCATATGCTTCCATCCGTTTAGTCCTTAATTCCTATTCTTGCAAAGCAGTCCGTCACTATTGGGCCCAGACACTGTGAGTGGCAGATATCTATCGTGAAATTGGATGGCCTGCCAGATATATGTCTGAAAGTGGAACCGTAATGTTTGCATGCAGGTCACCCGACTACAGCAGAGCTATGTTGAGATTTCGGTGTCCTTCTCAAGTAACCGACAGTGACACAAGGTTAAGCGCACTCGGCTCATACGCATCATGGTCGGGAAAGATCATGACGAAGACGCCGCTCTAGATTCGGCTGGGTATCAATATGACGGCTTACTAGTGCCAAAACCTAGGGTTACCATTTTCACGTGAAAATTAACTCATTTTCAGTTTTGCCTCGTTTTCGGTCACAGTAGTCCGCACTGAGAGGCTTCAACGTCCGGCAAACATCACTCTCACACTATTTCTGAAATATCTTTTAATAGAAGGCCTTATCGAGCAAGTTATCCGACGGGAAGATGCATGTAACAGTTTTCTGCAATAGCGCTTTCCTTAACGTTGTTTTGGGTATCTTAGAAAAGAATAATCGACCCCGAAAACTTTCGAATCGAAGCTGTTCGTAGCAGACGGACTTTTGATCGGCTGTGGTCTCTCACTTTCACAGATATCTTTTAATATAATTCCTTATTCGACAAGTTGTCGGGCAGACAGCCGTACCTCATAATTATTTGTTTCCACTACCACACTCATACATTTGCTTTGTAGTGTATTAGTGAAGGACAATAGATCCGAAAATGTTCGAACCGAGAGAGGAAAAATCGCGGCCGGCCGGACATGTGCTAAAGGTCCGACCACTAGCAGACGGATCTCTTCGGTCAAGACTCACACACTTTCACAAATATCTTTCGATAGAATTCGTTATTGAACAAGTTGTCGGACAGACAGTTGTATGTCACGGTTATCTGCACATGCGCTCAGCTCTTATTGTTAATTTGCATCGGATTAAAGAACTATGGACCAGAAAAGTTTCGAATCGAAGGATGTTTCGCTCTGGCCGGTGTAACAGTCGCACATGCGCATTGAGCCCCCACAGTCACGAGGCACATGAAAATTAGTAATTAACGCGTGAAAATTACTAATTTTTAGTTTTGGCGCTAGTAAGCCGTCATATGTCAATACAGTGGGCCTATGGAAAACCTGCACCATTACTTGCAGCCCAAACAGGTTGCGTTCACACTCACACAGACAACAGACAACAGACGTAACTTACACGGGGTCAACGTGTCTCAGTGACACCTTCAGACGTTTGTTTGGACAGAGCCCGATATCGTACGGCAAGAATGTACTACGTCCCAGAAAGCGGGTACGCAGCGCGTAGTATGCCGTAGTGACACATTTCTGCCTTGTTGATGTTGGACCGGCTCTTGGATCAGCACGAGACTCAGCATGACGTCATAACTTGGAGGGAAAACGGAGGAGAATAGAGTGCTCTGCACTGTCTGGAAGCAACAACAACAACTGTTGATTCAAGTGTCCACAAGAAGTTTGTGGGGAGGTAAAAGTCACACAATATACACCTCCCACTACCACCGCCAGCAGTCCTCACCGTGCTCTCTCTCTCTCTCTCTCTCTCTTTCTCTCTCTCTCTTTCTCTCTCTCTCTCTTCCTCTTTCTCTCTCGCTCGCGCAAAATAAGGAGTGCTTGAACATTGTATCTCAAATTAAAAACCGCATGTCCAAAACGAAGCGGTGTAAATTGTATGTTTAAAAAAGTACCTGAACATCGCATGTCAAATAATAACAGTTGACCAACGACGATGCTGAGCTATTTTTGGTTAACGGAACAACTTCACAGTGCACTGAGAAAACAAAGACAGAGAAAATAGGAGCGGAAGCTAAACAACACAAATGGGTGGAGGGGCTTGGGAGGGATGCGTGTCAGAAGTGCAAGGACTCCAACACTGGTCAAACACGGTGCACAGCGCGCGAGTCAGAGGTCGCAACATCTGATCAAACACCGGGATGTCGCCGCAATGCTTCCTGCTTCTGCAACAGTCCTCTCCCTCTTCCCTGCTCCTTGCACCTGTCTCCAGCGCCAGGGACACCCCCTTCCGTTTCCCCTTCGCCACCTCTCCCCTATCAGCCCTACCCCCCCCTCCACACCACCATCACCCTCCCCAACCCGCTCAGCAAACAGACATTGCCTCCACCTTGCACTACCTTGACCGTCACCCCTTGAAACAAAACAACGGGACAGGCGAATGTCAATGACCGTCAAAGACAAAAAGCTTTTTCGTCCACCGGATAGCAATGATCATTGTCTTCGAGTATGACATCTCCTGAAAGAGTGTTTGTGTGTAAATGCAGAATTGCCCCTGATGACTCTCGTAATTATTGTATTTCAATGAACTGCGCTTAACTTGAAACAGCGGTGTCGCGATGTGGGCGAGAAAACACTTACAGGAGGACGTATAAATCCTACTTTGTTGGTTCGTAATCGCAGCTCATCAGATCTTTTCTAAACCAATCTAATCTTTCGATCCTACTTTACCCCTCAAGACAATCAACCTGTTTCTTTCTTAGTGGGAGCTCTCATTGCTAAATAGGCGGAATGAGTACAGGACGGGATAAAACAAAATTTAAAAAAAAACTCCAGCCTGCTGTGTGTGCACTTTGTGTGTGCGTAAAGTCTTTGTTTTCCTTGCCTGTTGAGTAAAAAGCGCGGGGCAAACAGAGAAGCGAGCTCAGGGATTTGCGACACGTGGAGGCCGAAATTCTTTGTGCAGGGACTCCCGTTGCGCTCTGTCATGACAGTCACGTTGGACAGCCTAATGAACAAAACAATACAAGGGAAGTGTGTGTGTGTGTGTGTGTGTGTGTGTGCGCGTGTGTGTGTGTGTGAGAGAGAGAGAGAGAGAGAGAGAGATAGATAGAAAGAGAGGGAGAGGTGGGGGTGGATGGCTAAAAGCGACAACAGTGCAGGAACATAGAAAACAGGAAATACAGAAGAACAACAACAGGGAACGAACGCAAAATAGAGACCACTGGTGTAAAATACAAAGACATTAACTCAAACACCAGTACATACAGAGATGAAACAGAATATGTCATCATCAGATTCATTCAAGAACAAGAGCGAGTTCCTCAAGTTGAGACAGCGCTTTATTTTTAGATCAAAATGCAGCCAAGGAAATCGCCCTGTCTCCTCCTTAGGTCAGCTTCTCAACTTTCTGGTAATGCATTCGCTCACTTGAACAGCCAAAAGTATGTTTCTCATGTGCCTAGTGTCAAGTGTGTCGTGTTTGTCCTCGACAGACAAGTTACCTCCGTGCAAAACATCCTTGTCCCGTTTGCAATGTCCCACTTGCAATCGTCGTTGATAAGCACTCGTATTATCGGTTTTGGGAATAGGGTTCATTCTTGCTTCTTAAGAGCCCCCCAAAAAAACATCGTCACAGTCAGTTCTCGTCTGGGAATACCTCTGAGTTTTCACTGTTTAAGAGACTCTTCCTGGACGTCTTCGCTGTGTGAGAGAATTGTGCCGAGTGCCTCCACATCAGCAATAGCTAAGAGTGACTATAGCTGTCTTCATCCATGCACCTGTCACTTCAAACAAACCTTGTTACATCGTGTGACCTTGGCGCGAGGGTAGTCTTGGTTTTTTTTCGGAGAGAGCATCTGTTACTTCCATAAAATGTAAACTTTTTGTGCGCACAGCTGCTTCTTCAAAGTTGTGTTAAATCGTTCCGTCTTAACAGGTCTTTGTTTCGTTCGTTTGTTTAAAATGGAGCACGTGCCAATTAACTCAGAGATAGCTTGCTCGCATACGAGGTTCTGATACTCTTTGTCACATTTTGTTTTTGTCGGAAGCAAGTTTTGGTCTGTTTTTTTCTGTTTTTTCTTTTCTTTTTCTTCTCTTTTTTTAACACTCTACGTGTCTTCGTTCATCCTCCACCTGGTTTTTTTTCGAAACAAGACTGCAAAACAGTCGTTCCAGCGGGTTTCCACCCGATTAAAACTGTGTAACTGAGTTTTCACACTTCAGTAGCAGCCTTTCTTTGATCTACGCCCTTAATCTGACCACCTAGCCCTCGAAAAATACGGTCACTGAATTTGCGCATCTTCACACTTGAACCACTGCGTTTGTCAGTTCAAAGACAATGTGATAGAACGTCAACACCTTTTGACAAGTCTTCCTCGTTTTCCAGATTTCATCTGTGACTGCATCTGTTTAAGAAACGGGGTCACTATATCGTTCCATCTTCTTGTATCCACAGTGTTTGTCAGCTCAAGACAGTGTGACAGAATTTTCACATCTTTGGACAAGTCCTCTTCGTTTTCCATATCTCTGTCTCCAGAAACTAGGTCACTAGGTTTTTCCACCTTCTTCATCGTCCTTTCGTTCCTTTCTCTCATCCAAAGCATTTGTTCGATGCAGTGTGACAGAATTTGTGACAGGTTTGGACAGGCACTCCTTGTTTTCCATATCCCTGTCAACAAACCTGTCTGTTTGAAACGATTTTATTCCGTCTTCTTCATAATCTTTTTCGCCTTTTTCTCTCACACACAGCGTTTGTTCAACGCAGTGTGACAGAATTTTCAAACCGTTGGACAAGTCCTTTTCGTTTTCCATATCTCTGTGAACGCACCTGTCTCGTCAGAAACTGGGTCACCAGGTTTTTCTCATCTTCTTCATTATCTGTTTTTGTCTTTTTCTCTCACCCACAGCGTTTGTTCAACGCAGTGTGACTGAATTTTCTCACCTAAGTATTAGTCGTGTTATCCATGCACCTGTCGCTTCGCACAATCACGTACTGTTGCCCAATTGTCTCAGCGCGGCACTAGAATGTCTCGCTCCATCCTTCCACCTGCATGTTCGGGATGCTGCTAACTCCGGTGGCTTTCTCCGAGCGCTCTTCCGCACAAGCAGAAAACGCACGATGCGCTAGTGAGAGGAAGCGGGTCTAGGTCTAACTCACTTGGTGTAGTCGAGAATCCCTTGACACGGTCCTCGGAATGAGTGACACGGTCTTGCTCACTGGTCTTGAGTGTTTGGCGAACACTTGTCTCTTTCATTTTCTTCTTGTTTGGCGAGCGAATGGTGGCCTGTCTTCCATTAGGGCCAGGGGTTGGCCACTAAGATATTCATGGAACTTTTTTTTAAGGGGCTATGCGGAAAGAGAAACAGACAGACAGACAGACAGACAGAAAGGAAAAAAAGAGTTGTCGGGGAAGACAGGTTGCGCACTGTTTGTTCAGTAACATTTAAAGAACATGTTCTCTCTGTCTCTCTGTCTCTCTGTCTCTCTGTCTCTGTCTCTCTCTCTTTGAAGAAAAGCTTGTTGTATTGCTTATGCCACAATCCTCGAAAAATAAAAATTGATTTGATTTGATTTGATTTGATTTGATTTGATTTGATCTCTCTCTCTCTCTCTGTCTCTCTCTCTGTCTCTCTCTCTGTCTCTCACTCTCTCTCTCTCTCTCTCTCTCTCTCTCTCTCTCTCTCTCTCTCTCTCTTTCTCTCTCTCATATATGCCTTAATAAATTCTTTAATCTCTAGTATCAGGAAAAATAAACAATGCAACAGATTTTCAGTTACCATGCGGTCTCTATCCGCAGATAAGCGTCCAGTGAGTAGCGGATAATCCATGCATTGAATATTTGCTTAACATAAAACCCACAGCGAAAACAAAATCGTCCACGCCAATAAATGAGCGACATGGAGTCAAGTTCGTCTGCGAAAGAGAAACACGCAGGCGGGTAAGGCCAGGATAAACTTACCCTCCATTTACAAGTGACAATATTGACCCCCTGTAAACCCACACCCCATGACATCCTACTTTCTCCCCACGCTAAATATCCTCCCTGTCAATTGATCTTGCATTTCTCTCAGTTCTTTCGCCCCACTGAACAAGTCATATAGACCAGTTGTGCTTTTTTCTTGGCGCCCGTATAAACAACCTTTACAGACAGCACTTTATTCTTGGCGCTCCACTTGCGAGGTCGTAAAGCAATTATGTTTCATTTTTGGATGCCCGTTGTGGTCGTTCTACCTGTCAGTTATTTCGTCGTTGGTGTAACTTTCTTGTTTATCGTCGTAGGAGATTTGGTTATGTTTCCATTGACATAAAAATAGTGAGAACGGAATGTGGACAGATTTCATATGGCGGTGTAAAGCTCTGGGCGTGTGTATGACTTTCTATTGGTGTTACGGGAGAGGGGGTCACGAAAAATGAAACGCGGAAGTAGGCTTGTTACTTTAGCAGGACCAAGCCAACAGATTCAAAAGGCGTAACTATGTCTCTTTTACGACTTTTAAACAAAATGTTTATTGCTTATTTTATATCCCGAGAACACACACACACTCACTGTTTCCCTCCCTTGCTGTCATAACATAACAATTATCATAAAATGCGCTGTCATGCTGCGAGGAATCGAATTGAACATGCCCTAGTCATAGAGAAAAGTGAATACTGTGCGTGGTACTGGTAGGTTCTTTCGCAATTTCACGGGCGCTGTGGCCGAGTTGATAAGGCTTCGGCCTCTCAAGCGGGAGGTCGAGGGTTCGAATCCCGGTCGCGCCTGGTGGATTAAGGGTGGATACTTTTCTGATCTCCCAGGTCAACGTACGTATACACAAGCACAAGACAAAGTACGCAGGGAAAAGATCCTGTAATCCATGTCAGAGTTCGGTGGGTTAAAGAAACACAAAAATACCAAGCATGCATCCCCCGAAAGCTGCCTAAATGGCGGGGTAAAGACGGTCATACACGTGAAAATCCAATCGTTCAAAAAACATGAGTGTACATAAGAGTTTCAGCCCATGAACTCAGAAGAAGAAAAAAGAATTTTCGCAATTTGCTTTTGACATGCCATTTTTGGACGTGTTTTCTTCGTTTTTCATATCTCTCTGTCTGTATGACTGTTTCTCCAGAATGAAAAGGTGGTGACTTTCTTTCTTTATTTGGTGTTTAACGTCGTTTTCAATCACGAAGGTTATATCGCGACGAGAAGGTGGTGACAGTGGCATGGAGTTTTGTTTGCTGTGATCCGACCCTGCCTCAGGGAATGCAGTGATGCTTTGCTTATAATGTTAAAGTTTAAAATGTGTTTGTGATTTTTTTTCATTTCTGTTTGTCTGGCTGGCTTGTTGTTTTTAACAAGAAGAATTATTAAAGTATTTCCCTTGTTGTTTTGATAAAGTGGTGTGTGAGCGCAGAAGCTGCTGTGGTTAACATGCATCAGTTGACCATATCCTTCAACCTCTATTTTTGATTGAAAGCGGTTTGTTGTTGAAACGTGTCATTTCTGTGATAAGTATCTTCACGCCTGAAAGGTGCACAGATTCAACAACCAATAAGATAGTCTACCCTGCGTAACACATTCCATTGCAGACGTTAATTTGTAGTAACGGGGGCTAAAATAGTCCTCTCAATAAATGCTTTCAACAACAGTAAACGTTCAGCACAAAAGCCCCAACGCGTAATTGTACATTCGTTCAATAGATTGTGTTTTGAAAAAAAAGTTTTCTAAAGGTTGTGTTGACATGTGATATACTTAAAGCGATAGAATCTTTTTGCCTGAAGGCGTATGACGGTTGTTTGGGTGTTGTTCCTATTTTGGGAGCCGTTTTTGAGTATGACTAATTTAAGAGCTTGTATTCCCACGCATAAAACAGGGCCTTTGAGTTGTATGTAGTCCTTTCGTAAAGCACCAGTAGTTCGATAAGTGGGTGTTCTCATCGTTGCTGGGTTAGAAGAAAACAGTCTGTTTTAGCTGCTGAGAGTAATAATTGTTCAGTTATGGTCTGCATGTTCTTTCATCTATTCTTGTCATCTCCGTTGAATACAAGGAAATGTTTGCCAATTTTGTAGAGACCGAAGATCTGTAAATTTGCAATGCAAGAGTCGCTGTTTTGGTCTGGTTTGGTTTTCAAACAATGACTATGCTTCCCCACCCACACGTTACTGTATCAAACCAACAACGCTCCGCCCAAACACCCACCCACTGAATACCCAGCCCTGCTGACCGCCTCCCATCTTCCCCTCACAAACTGATATATGCATCTCAAATCCACAGAAAATAACGATGAATCACAGCATGAAATGCACATTCTGTCAGAAGAGACAGGCACCTTGGCTTTTCAACTGAAGTTTTTTGTATAAACGGATCAGGAGAACCGTAGACTTCACTTACATCTTTAAGTATTCATGTGTGTATTTTCTTCGTAAAAATACACGTGAGACAGATGCGGGTACAAAAAATGGCTGTCTAATAGCATGCTCAGACTCTTTGGTGTGCAATCATGTTCATCTTTATCTCCAAACCGCTTCAGTTTTACGCTTCAACGATCAAAGGAGCCGCCGCTTTTCATTCTGACTGCACACCTGTTTATAAGCTTTGGCTGTTTTCTGTCACTATCGAAATTACCTATAGATCTTTCCCTTCCAGTTTTCAAATACTGCGTTTCTTTTTTGTGTACTTTACATTTTCTTCCTTTTCTTGTTCTTGTGTCTGTTCTTTTGCTGCTTTGTAAAATCATTTATTATATATAGTCAAGTGCGTATGTGTTGCATATTTGCTCTGATCTTTACATAAGCTTCGTGTGCACTGTTTTGGGGCTAAAATTGACTGCCTTTCGTCAAGTGTTTTGATACGGCGTACATTTTCTCTGATCCGTTTCATGGTGCTTTAGATGTCTTTGAAGTTAGTGTCAGAAAGGTTGTTTTCTCTTCAAGTATTTACAGACCACAGATCCTTTCTCTCCTCTGTTTTTCCACCACTCCAAACTGATGCGCTGAAGAAGATCAAACACAAAAATGTTACGCTAAAGTTTGTCAGCTTCAGACTTTTAGGGCAAGCTTCACAATTCTGTCAAATAACCTCACGTAAGCGTTTCCGTTGTTGCTGAGTATACCTTTAAGGTTGGGTTACGTCGGAAGCACGTCGGCTGTCGCCCTTCTCTTCCAGGCTATTCAGAAGCGAGAATACTGCGGCTTATAAGGGGTACAGACATTTCTTTTCACGGTGTGTTTGTTGTTTTCACTATGTCGCACCAGTTCCACCCTCTGAGATGCGACGACTGATGGAATAATGTGTGCGTTTGGGGAGACTGGCGAATTGATGGTTGTGTGAAGGCGTAGGTTACAGCGGCAGCTAACCCCCTTCAACACACGGGAAGCTGCAGGAGCGTCGCGCGCGGTTAGCAAATAGCGGATTATCCTCCTTCAAAGGAAGCAGCGAGATGATAGGTGCAATGGTGAAGAGAGACAGATTAAGACTGTGTAAGAAAAAAACCCGCAACTATATCTCTTTATCTGCTTGTGATAGATATCCATATGGCCAAAACTTAACTGCACACTAAAGAACATAGATTATATCTGGACCACATGTATGATAAAATAACATATTTACGTCAATTGAAAAAAATTGTAAATTGGGCAGAAACATGGAAGGTAGCATTTAACCATGCAAAAACTGAATTGGTGAACTTTTGTACACAAAGAACCCCTGATATCGCAGATCTAAACTTTGGCAATACCACCCTTGAAAGTTCTCAAAATCACAAACACTTAGGAATAATAATACAAAACAACTGTAAATGGGATGAACATATAAAATCTCTTGTTGCAAAGTGCAGAACTCTTGTAGCTTGCTTGCGTACATACAAATATAGACTGAGTCGAAAATCATTGGAAATTATGTTTAAATCCTTCATTCTACCACACTTTGATTATTGCGACATAATATGGGACAACTGTAGCAAAACCCTAACAGATGAACTCGAAAAGTTAAACCTAGATGCAATACGAACAATCATCGGAGCTGTCCGCGGAACCAGTCACTTTAAGCTTTACGGAGAATCTGGACTCCAATCATTATCTGAAAGGCGTAACCGACATAAACTAACAATGTTCCATAAAATTATTCACGACAAGACCCCCCCCCCCCCCCCATACCTACAAGCAGCACTCCCACCTCTCGTAGCAGCCAACAACCCCTACCACAGCCCTTAGAACGAAGTATACCCCCACATCGAACAGAAACGTACAAAACATCCTTTTTTCCTTCGACAACAGTACTCTGGAACCAACTACCTGAACAAATACAGTTAACCGACTCCCTCGGGGAATTTAAACATTACTTAACAAAAGACGACACACAAATTCCCGTTTACTTCTACAGTGGCAGTCGACAAACACAAATAATCCACACAAAAATGAGACTTAATATTAGTGATCTAAAGAAAGACTTAGTTGAGCGACACCTTGCGGAAAACAGCGTATGCGACTGTGGTGATGGAACAGAAACTGCAACACACTTCTTACTAGAATGCCGTTTACACTTAGCTGCAAGAAACAACACAATCAACAAACTAACCAACAACCTCATACACACAGATATTCTACTTCATGGAAACCCCTCCTTGCAAACAAAAATTAACAAAAAAATATTTTTAACAGTGCAGGAATTTATTGGACAGTCCGGCCGTTTCGAACAGATAAACATGTAAAGTGAAAGCAAAATCGATACGTCTACTCGTCTTTCTCTCTCTCTCTTACTCTCTCTCTCTCTCTCTCTCTCTCTCTCTCTCTCTCTCTCTCTCTCTCTCTCTCTCTCTCTCTCTCTCTCTCTCTCTCTCTCTCTCTCTCCCTCCCTATCTCTTACTCGCTAACACCATAAATATTATATATGTATTCTTAAACGGATTTTTGTTTTGATGTACAATTTTCATTCAATTTTCCTTTCATGTTTGCTTGCTTTTCATTTAAACTGTACAATAGCCGCCATTTATATGTAATTTTCTAGAAAACTGTAAACACCACTATAAGCATTATGCTTGTTGTTGTTTACTCAATATACGTTTTTTTGTAAATAATGCACAAACGTTGAATAAAACAGTTTAAACCAATACAAATGAATCCCATGTTGAAGTCGGGCTTTCTTGTCTGACTTACAGAACGCAAGAGCTATCAACAACAGACTTGTACATGTATCTGCACTTAGCACAAATTAAAGGCGTAGTTTTCTAAATCAGGGGAAAATCGTAAGACGCCTCATACCTCCAACGCTCACAACCGTTTTAGTTCCTGTCGCCCAAAGGTCTTCCATAAAAGTGTTCTAATTATAGTCAGCAATTTTGGGATGCTTCGGATAGTGATTTTTATCTGCCTGAACTACTTTTTCTTTGTAGTGAACAAAATTGGATTTACTGCAATCGACAGCCAGTCGTCAGCCTCGACTGTGAAATTGCAGGTGTAGAACGTTGCAATGAAAACGTTTCTGGTTTGATGGACACACTGAAATAACATTAAGTGAAGGGAAAGGGTGGGACATAATGATATACTGTATTTCAGGCTCTGCCCTAGTAATCTAAATACTTTTCAGGGTGTTTTTCAAACAACAAAATTGTCAAAATGTCACAGACAGGTCGAGGAGATAGGAAATGACGTGTACTGCCTTTTATGTCCCGAATGACATACATCGTGTTTATATGTCCCGAGGCAACAGTCGAGACTGTCAGCGACATGTTTTATGTGTGAAACCGACAGAGGTTCAAATCATCCGCGCTGTTGGTTTTGATGATGTGAAACCCCACGATGTGATTATTGATTCGACTCACATCTCTTTTTGAACAACTCATAAAAATGTCTTGCTCTCTGCCTTTCATCATCTTGGCTTGCTACGGACATGGGTGTGTGGTATTCACAGTCTGCTTCGGCTACATTTTAGGCTTGGTCGCGTTTCAATGGAAGATTGAATGCCAAGTATTGTTCTGATGGAGTACGCATAGAGCATGTGGGGTACGGTTGGTGCGTTGCTGTAACATGTTGTCTTTTGAAGCGTGTAGAGTTTTCATTGCATGAGTACGTACTTTGAGGACTTAATTTAGAATTGCTGTGCAGAGCCTGTTATATACGAACAAACCGTGAAACGCCCGCACGTATACACGCACGCACGCATGCACGCACGCACGCACGCACGCACGCATGACACACACATACACACACGCACGCACGCACGCACACATACACACACACACACACACACACACACACACACACACACAAGCTGTAACAAGCT
The DNA here is from genome assembly GCF_037325665.1 of Littorina saxatilis. Classification (NCBI taxonomy): domain Eukaryota; kingdom Metazoa; phylum Mollusca; class Gastropoda; order Littorinimorpha; family Littorinidae; genus Littorina; species Littorina saxatilis. Next base: position 35,603,105 of record NC_090247.1, read on the forward strand.
GATATACTTGCGCACAAAATCGGAGACAAATTTAGAAACAATAAATACGCAAACTTAAATAAAATAAATATTTCAAAATCAAAAGTACTCACACTATTGAAACAACTTAAGCGGCAAAAAGCAAGCATTCAAGAAACGATTGAACTGAAACTTAGGGAGAATTGGCGACAGCTTGCAGTATACACAGTATCAAACTGAGTCAAGCCAGGTGGCTTTAGCGTAGAACAGGTCGAATCACTTATCCCCCTCCTGTTTCCCTCTTTTCTGCGGGTCCGGAACCAGGGCAACGCCGTTGTTGTTTTTACCCACCACAAAACACTTGACGGCTGACCCGTTACTTAAAGGAGTTTGCCTATGTGTGAAACAGACTTATTTTCTTGATGGCCTCAACTGCTTTGCGTTAAAATGTGATTTTGCTTTCCCCCAGAAATTACCTTTGTTTTGGACCTCCCACAGAACATGGGTTTAATATGTGTAGTATGTGTGTAGATCGAAGTCAGCTTGTTTTTGGACTGAAATCTTTTTTCGTGTGAAGTTCGCAAATGTTTGTTTAAGCTTGGGGAAAGTTCCACAAAGAAGATTTCTTAAAGAGTTGGACTGAACAGCCATCAGTGAGGTATTCAGTTTGTCGTTGTTGCGTTGAGGCACCTTCAGAAAGGTTTCTTCCACAGCTAAAGGCACTGCGCTGTGTTGCAATACGCTACAAGCAGAACTACGTACAAAACAAGAAATAGGTAACTGCCCCCGAGAGGTATGCGTACAGTTTTCACGTCGAACAAACTGTAGTGATTGGTCACAGGCAGGCCATGGATTTCTGATTGTCTGCAGTTTTCCTGAGGTCACAGAATGATTTAGCAGGGCAACAGACTCGACATTTTTCTCGTAACTGTTCCGTTTTCTTCAAATTGGCTGCAAGTAGGTCTTCCTTTGTTAGAAAAAGCTGCACGTTCCGGTTTGGAGTTTCTGGCAACAGTTGGTTCACAGACAAGGGAGACGATGTCCTTGCCTTGAGGCGGTAAAACTTAATGCGACTTCGTTTTTCTCCTCTTTCCCTTATTCCTCAAATTCTTAAAAAAATAAATATATTATTGGGTGACCTTTTGCGGTTAGCCTGGGTCTGATACAACTAATCAACTTCTCCGATTTCCCTGGCGAACGCCTTGTGAGGGATTAAAGCCTCATCGCACTAATTCTTCTTTTCACTAAGTATCCTCCCAACAATATAAATTCAAGACCATTATTCGTGGGGGACAGCAGGATGCAGACTATTTTGCACGTTTTTTGTAACAAGTGTCTCTGATTACTGTAGTGTACGCGTTAACAGCGGGACTACCTGCTGTGGTGAGGGATCTCTCGTGTAATCCTTGAGGATTTCGTTACTGTGTAATGATAGTTGCGTTGTCATAAACCCTTCAGTAATTGTTTTGTGTTCACGTTCTGCACTTTTCACTGCCGGGTTTTTCTCTTAACGCTACCCATTCTTATGCTCTTTCTTTCCTTTTTCTTGTTCTTTGTCCTCCTCTTCCCCTTGTTCGCGTATTCTGCTTCTGACTACAGAGTCTGTTTTTCTGTTTTCTGATCTCACGCCTCCGTTTTAATTTGTCACAGGTTGTGCTTTCTTCTTCTGACTACCTACCGCTCCTCCTCCTCTTCCTTCTTCTTATCATCATTCTCCTCTCTCTGTGTATGTATCTGTCTGTGTATCTCTATCTCTCTCTATCTCTCTCACTCTCTCTCTCTGTCTCTCTCTCTTTCTCACTCTCTCTCTCTCTTTCTCTCTCTCTCGCTCTCTCTCACCCTTTCTCTCTCTCTCTCTCTCTCTCTCTTTCTCACTCTCTCTCTCACTCTCTCTCTCTCACCCTTTCTCTCTCACTCTCTCTCTCTCTCTCACCTTTTCTCTCTCTCTCTCTCACCCTTTCTCTCTCTCTCTCTCTCTCTCTCTTTCTCTCTCTCTCTCTCACTCTTTCTCTCTCTCTCACTCTCTCTCTCTCTATCTCCCTTTCTCTCTCTCTCTCACTTTCTCTCTCTCTCTCTCTCTCTCTCTCTCTCTCACCCTTTCTCTCTCACCCTTTCTCTCTCTCTCTCTCTCTCTCTCTCTCACCCTTTCTCTCTCTCACCCTTTCTCTCTCTCTCTCTCTCTCTCACCCTCTCTCTCTCTATCTCCCTTTCTC
>NC_090247.1:35610275-35650275 GCF_037325665.1 Littorina saxatilis
AACCAATCGTCAAGACAGCGATCAGGGAACCCCCTACCCCCCAAAACATTTACAGTCTCCAAGACTAGCGTACCACAGGTGCAGCGTCCATTCAAATGTCAGCCGTGAACTAAATATTTGTTCTAAAAGTTGTGCGAACCACATCAAAAGCAGAGTATAGAGCTAAGCGAGTAACGGAGCGAACTTCAAAAAACTCTCTCCATCCGTCCCACTTAGAGTTTTAAAAGGAGCATGACGTCTCACTGTCTCGTCACCCACACCACGCCGCGCTGAAAATAGTCCCCACATAAAAAGCAGATAAAAAGGAGGCCACTCTGCTAAGCCTAATGCTAGCAATTCCCTCCTAATTTGCGGACACTTCCAGGCTTTTATCTCTCGCCAAATTCCGCCGTGGATCGAAGAGGCGGCGCAAATTTGCTTAACTGACATCTTTAGTCTCCTAAAATGCCCCTAGACATGATTTGTTGATGTTAATAAGGCGCCGTGCAAAACACCTATAAACGGTGCACAAAACACATACGCTCTCTCTGGCGAGTTCGTGCAAACACCTCAGCCAAACGTGCTAATGGAGCAAGCGCAAACTTTCCTTGTTGTATAGCAAACTACATATTTGAGTCTACCGCTGCCTTTGTTTTGTTAAAAAGGGGATGTCAAGTGGAAGTTAATTCCCCTTTCTCTTCGTCCGCTTAGCACCCACATATTTTGAATTCAAACAAGGAATGCAGACGACGCCCGTAGTGGCCTAATTTGTGAAGTTAAGCTTGTCCCTTGCCTAATTTCTTGGATGCCAACGATTGACCAGTTCTTGGGCTTTCCGGCCAAATGTTCAATTTACCGGCCATGTATGATATGAAAATGTAGAGCAAAGTCTGTGTGGGGTTATCGAGAAAACATTTACTGCACCTCCTCCTCCCCTCCTCTGTGCGATGATTAACCCCTTACTATTGTCAGTAATTACTCTTGTTTTCAGAACGGATCGTTGGAAAATGTGAGAAGCAACTTCTCAAGCGTGCTCCAGAAATCGATAAACAAAACTCTTCAAGCATCTTAACGTCATTCCTTTCACGGGCTAACTCTGTGTGAGTGTGTCCACAACCTTAAGTTATAACACCAAAAACGTCTTAACAAGACGTCGTTAGGAGGTCACCCACCCCATCGACAGGCCAAAACACCTACAACTTTCCCCTCCGGTGACATGCCACGTGTGTCTCGTGTGGTGGCTTTCCATTTCGCAATGGGCGTAAGTCTTCACCTGATTGGGGGCTGAGTGTCATAGATTGTAATCACCGCTGATCTAAGTTCCTCCGGTACAAACGAATCAGGCGAAAGGAAGGGCCATTCAATCGATCTACAGGCGAAAAGAAGGGTCTTTGATCGATCTGAGATCGGCTTTGCTGATTTCTAGCCCACCATATTTGAGATCATATGAACTGAAGACGAGGGTCAAGTGATAGACTAAAGCTCGTTTTGCTTTGATGTACGTTGTTCTTACCATAAAAAAAATCCTCATGCCTTTGGGTTTGAGTAGGAGTTTTAAATTTCGGTGATTACCGATTCGTCATAATCGTGTTCTTCAACATAAATTATTGACCTTATTTCATTGCAATTATCGTTGTTGTGGGCTTTGCCCTCGTCGGCGTCTGTGAGTGACATATTGCTTTGGACTTTGTCGCTCAGCTTGACATACAGAACTTTACAACATTGTCGTCGATATCATCATCATCAAAACCATCAATATTCATCATAAGTAATTGTCGCCCTTTTACCAGTTTGTCCACAACCGTCCTTTTTACATTTCGTCAAGTTTTGACTAAATGTTTTAACGTAGAGGGGGGAATCGAGACGAGGGTCGTGGTGTATGTGCGTGCGTGTGTGTGTGTGTGTGTGTCTGTCTGTGTGTGTGTGTGTAGAGCGATTCAGACTAAACTACTGGACCGATCTTTATGAAATTTGACATGAGAGTTCCTGGGTATGAAATCCCCATACGTTTTTTTCATTTTTTTGATAAATGTCTTTGATGACGTCATATCCGGCTTTTCGTGAAAGTTGAGGCGGCACTGTCACGCCCTCATTTTTCAACCAAATTGGTTGAAATTTTTGTCAAGTAATCTTCGACGAAGCCCGGACTTCGGTATTGCATTTCAGCTGGGTGGCTTAAAAATTACTTAATGACTTTGGTCATTAAAAAACTGAAAATTGTAAAAAAAAATATGTTTTTTATAAAACGATCCAAATTTACATTCATCTTATGCTCCATCATTTGCTGATTCCAAAAACATATAAATATGTTATATTTGGATTAAAAACAAGCTCTGAAAATTAAATATATAAAAATTAATATGAAAATTAAATTTTCGAAATCAATTTAAAAACACTTTCACCTTATTCCTTGTCGGTTCCTGATTCCAAAAACATATAGATATGATATGTTTGGATTAAAAACACGCTCAGAAAGTTAAAACGAAGAGAGGTACAGAAAAGCGTGCTATCCTTCTCAGCGCAAGTACTACCCCGCTCTTCTTGTCAATTTCACTGCCTTTGCCGTGAGCGGTGGACTGACGATGCTACGAGTATACGGTCTTGCTGCGTTGCATTGCGTTCAGTTTCATTCTGTGAGTTCGACAGCTACTTGACTAAATGTTGTATTTTCGCCTTACGCGACTTGTTTAAGCCTGTAGTGCAATGCTACACACCGAGGGACAAATCTCTAACAACAGCTCCTGGACAATCTTAGTTAACAGCCGTGAAAAACATTCTTGGCTTTGCTCGTGGTCAGCTATAAGAGTGCTGGACCCTGAGCTAGAGGTAATTAACTTGAGGTCATGGTTATTCTGGTGTACAATAGCAACTTACCTCAGATGACCTCTACCCTCCACCCACCACCCACCCTTACCCCGCCACCTCCCTACTTCCCCTTACTCCTCATACACCAAACTACATACACCCCTCCCTCCGCTCCTCAAAACACACGAGTCAAAATCCTAGGCAAACTTAGTCTTTGGAAAATCGGGTAAGCCAAGAAGGCGTCTTTTCTATAAGGGTGGAAACTCTAGCCCGCCCCCCTGCTGGCCGCTTGACCATCTGCAACCTTTGCTTGACCACACACACCGTGAGGGGTGACACGTTAGGTACTAACTTGCCTGAGGATTCTTGGCCAAAAAGTAAGACGTCGTATTGCTGACCAAAGTGAGGAAGAGAGAGAGAGAGAGAGAGAGAGAGAGAGAGAGAGAGAGAGAGAGAGAGAGAGTGTGTGTTTGTTTGTTTGTGTGTGTGTGTGTGTCCATGAGAAAGCGAGGGGGAGAGAGAGAGGGGAGAGAGAGAGTGTGTGTGCGTGTGTTTGTTTGTTTGTGTATGTGTGTGTGTGTGTTTTCATGAGAAAGCGAGCGAGAGAGAGAGAGAGAGAGAGAGAGAGAGAGAGAGAAAAAGAGAGAGAGAGAGAGAGAGAGAGAGAGAGAGAGAGAGAGAGAGAGAGAGAGAGAGAGAGAGAGAGAGAGAGAGAGAGAGAGAGAGATGCTTGTCTTCGGGAATAGGCAGCAGACTTCTGTATGTAGAGAATCATATGCAAACTGCTTACCGTAACTGGTAAACTTTCTATGATCTTCTTCTTTTTTTCTCTTTTTTTTACGTACTGAGTTCAAACGCACGGTGAGTCACGAGCACCAAACATTCGGTCCGTCAAGGTCAGCGTCATCATCGTCCTTGGTTTTTATTTTTATATTTTTATATTTTTATTTTTTACTCAAATAGATACCTTTCTCAGTGGCATCGTCCTGATGGGATCGTTTAGTGTGCAATGCAGTTTCAAGATGGAATCTAAACTATTAGCCAAGGCTGAATCAGATCCAGCTTCGTCCCTCACCGTCGACTCAGAGTCGACCTTTCTTTACCCGGGCAATATTCTTCGCGCTCTTCGCCATCAAGAGAGTAATCTCCCTTTTGTTGCAGAACTCTCCGGACGAGGAGGGACAGGTGGTGTAGTAAGCCAAAAGGGATTGTGGGAAGGAATAGTTTGGGCTTGTTAGGAGCGTCATTAGTGTCAAGAATCTGCTGTATGCCTGTATATTCCACAATCTCGGAGGTTCATTTTTTATTACCAGGCTTTAAGGAAGGCAATCAAAACGGTATTTTTATGGCGTGCATGTTTTCTTGGGACAGCGAGCGTGTACATCACGCCTCTTCTGTAACTAACGGAACGGAATGCCGTCTTCGGGGCCGTTTCAGACTGTCTGTCTGCCTGCATGCAAAGAGGTATATATATAATCTGAGATGGAATCGGGTACATCCTCGTTTGCATCGTCTGCTCGGGGTGTTAGTTTGATAGTGAGAAGGTAGGTGGTTGCACCCTTCTGGTAGTAAAGTGTGGATATGCTTTGTTTGTTTGTATTCAGTGCTTAGGCCTACTTGGCATCTTTTCGTTCGCGGGTTAGTAAATATTATGGGTGTGTGTGTATTTGCCTCTTTGTGTGTGTGTGTGTGTGTGTGTGTGTGTGTGTGTGTGTGTGTGTGTGTGTGTGTGTGTGTGTGTACGGTGTGTGTGTGTGCGTGTCTGTGTGTCTGTGTGTCTGTGTGTCTGTGTCTCTCTCTGTCTATCTCAAGTTTCTCTCTCTCTCTCCCTCTCTCTCCCTCTCTCTCTCTCTCTCTCTCTCTCTCTCTCTCTCTCTCTCTCTCTCTCTCTCTCTCTCTCTCTCAGGGCGGGGACGTAGCTCAGTTGGTAGCGCGCTGGCTTTGTAGCCAGTTGGTCGCTATCAGCGTGGGTTCGATCCCCACGTTCGGCGAGAGATTTATTTCTCGGAGTCAACTTTGTGCAGACTCTCTTCGGTGTTCGAACACCCCCGTATGCACACATACGCACGAAAAAGATCCCACGTTCACAGCGAAAGTCTCGGGGCTTGGAAAACACGAAGACACGCATCTCTGATTATCATGATCGTATTTCGATACTTTGACGAGACAAACCCAATGCTGGTGTGTCGAAGAAGACAGCCACAGCGGGCTTGTTCGAATCAAAGTATCACACCATATCTTCAGCGTATTACCAATACCTGTCCCCATATAGACCAGTTGGTCTAAGAGGACGTTAAACCCTAATAGTCTCTCTCTCTCTCTCTCTCTCTCTCTCTCTCTCTCTCTCTCTCTCTCTCTCTCTCTCTCTCTCTCTCTCTCTCTCTCTCTCTCTCTCTCTCTCTCTCTCTCTCTCTCTCTCTCTGCGAGGGAAGAAGTGTGAAAGACAAGAGGGAGGATGTTTTGTGCTTCAGCGATCGTAAGGCTTGTGCACAATAAACACCTTAGTAAACCCCAACTATAGTACTCGTATCACCGTTGCCAACATTGTCCGCAGATGACACCCCAACAAGACACAGGGGTAACGTTTCATCCGGATTTTAACGCCTCCGCTACAATGCTACCCGTAACCCCAACCAAGCCCCCCACAAAAGATTCTCATCATTCGCAAATTAGTCAAGGAGGTCTTAAGAGGCTTCTTCTACGCTACTCGCAGCGAAACAAGATCCTTGTCATTCTGAAGCGAGTTTCCTCCCTCCGGGCTCGATTTCACAGGTGTGACGTTTAGAAGAATACTTTTTTTCTTACAAGAATGCTTTTTACGCGCCCTGTGTCTATGTGTCTGTGTGTGTAGGTGTGTGTGTCTGTGTGTTTGTGTGTGTGTGTGTGTGTGTGTGTGTGTGTGTGTGTGTGTGTCTCTCTCTCTCTCTCTCTCTCTCTCTCTCTCTCTTTTGTCAGTCCCTACCCTTTGCCCTAAGTGAATCACCGTTACACTGTTGAGTGTTCGTGGCACATACATCACCTGTGCTAATTTGCAATGAAGCCCATTTTGTTCGCAATTGAAAAAGACGGAAACAAGCCGCATGTTTAATGAGGGAGTTAGGTGGTGTCGTTAAAGGCATGGTTCTTCCCCTATATACGTAAACGATTCGACTCACCTTCACAGATCTTGCCAAGCGTTTAAGTACGATAAGACCACATCTCCACTTGGCCACTTACGTACAATCAACATCCTGATGGCGCGCCATCCTCATTGTTTTCCGCGGTGACAAGTTCATTTCCCGGGGCGGGGATATAGCTCAGTTGGTAGCGCGCTGGATTTGTATTCAGTTGGCCGCTGTCAGCGTGAGTTCGATCCCAGGTTCGGCGGAAATTTATTTTCAGAGTCAACTTTGTGTGCAGACTCTCTTCGGTGTCCGAACCCTCCCCCCGTGTACACTACATTGGGTGTGCACGTTAAAGATCCCACGATTGACAAAAGGGTCTTTCCTGGCAAAATTGCTTAGGCACAGTTAATAATTGTCTACCTATACCCGTGTGACTTGGAATAATAGGCCGTGAAAGGTAAATATGCGCCGAAATGGCTGCAATCTACTGGCCGTATAAAATTTCATCTCACACGGCATCACTGCAGAGCGCCTAGAACTGTACCCACGGAATATGCGCGATAGAAGCGTCATTGATTGATTGATTGATTGATTTCGTTTAAGCGACTAGTTTCAATTAAGAAGTCAAGTCATCAAAATGATTCTACTCAGCACAGAATGCAGCCAGGCTATTCAGTTGTGGTATGTGTCCAAGTGAAAGCATGCTTTTATTCCGTCTGAAAGCATGCGCAGGTCTGTGGCGGTAAAGATGATCGCGTACGCTGGAAGTGCAGTACCTTTAAAAATAGCGGTGTGTTTAATAGGAGAGTTAGGTGGTATCGTTAACCTGTTGTTGTGACACTGAGGCGCCAGGTATATATCGGAATTCTGCAGTGGCGACAACAAGAGCGTAATAAAGAGAAAATGGGTTGCAAGAGATTTAGGTAAACGGCTGTTAAAGAAACACAATGCCTGTAAGGGCTTATGTGAACTTGAACTCAAAGTATGCTTGACATTTTTTTTTACTATCACAAAAGCAAATAAACACAGACAGGATGACAAGAAGGCAGATATACGGACAAACAAACGGACGCACGCACGAAAGCACGCACTCGAGCGCGAGCACACACACACACACACACACACACACACACACACACGCACGCACGCACGCACGCACGCACACACACACACACACACACACACATGTTCTAGCTTTCCATTGCTCTTTATGCTGCTGTCATTGTTCCTCTTATTCTTCCTCCACCTCTCCCCTATTCAAATATCCATTCGATGTTGATCAGTTGTTTCGACAATGATTTGCTGTTAAAAAAAAACCCACGTGTGAACAATATTCGTCGCCATTAACATTGTCCTCACGTCTACTGTCTGTCTTCCGTCCGGAGACACATCTTGAATGTCCAAAGTAATCCCTGAACAGAAGGCGTTGAAATGAATGAAAATACTCGAACGGTAACCGCAGATGAAATATTTCAAGTTTCTCTGTCACGAAAGATTCTGACACTGTCTCGTCGCCTTGCACCCTGTGGGGAATATGAAATCTGAGCACCAGAGGCGCTATCGGTGATCCATCATGCACAAAAAAACCATTTGTCTCAAACACAATGTTGTGTGTCTCCCTTGCAACAGGAGTTGTCGCCCTAGCAGTGCGAGTTATCCTTCTTACCTTGCGAGGTTGACCTCCCTTTGGTGTCGAAATTCGAGACATCTGTTCGGCTAATTTTCTGTCAGAAAAGATGTCATGAACTTTTCATTTTGAAATTTCTTTGGAATAAAGATGGTACGAGTATTGGGATTTCTTTTGAAATTATAAGTAGGTATCGCTAAAGTAAACGGAAGACTGAGAACTGGTGGCTGCTTAAACTGCAAGATTCTGCTCTCACTAGACCCCTCTCTCTCTCGCTCTCTCTCTCTCTCTCTCTCTCTCTCTCTCTCTCTCTCTCTCTCTCTCTCTCTCTCTCTCTTCTCTCTCTCTCTCTCTCTCTCACTCTCATTTGACAACATGTTTTAATCTCTCTCTCTCTCTCTCTCTCTCTCTCTCTCTCTCTCTCTCTCTCTCTCTCTCTCTCTCTCTCTCTCTCTCTCTCTCTCTCTCTCTCTCTCTCTCTCTCTCTCTCTGCGCGCGCGGCGTGTGTGTTTCCTTTCCCCCCCTTGTTCTGAAACAGGTTTTATGTAAATGTTTAACGATTTTCGACCGGCTAACCCAAAACAAAATACATTGTATACTCTAGCTGCATGGTTCAAGTTTCACGGCGGTTTCATCGAGTATGCAATGCATCTAAATTTATTACACGATTGTGTCAAGACAAAATACCTATAACGCCTTCCCATGTAAGATCACATGCAAATGAGCACGTATGAACCCACCAGTTGGCTCTGTGGTACATCCTCGAACGCAGCAAAAAAGGTGTGATATAGTTGTTTCTCTATTTAAGATCGGGTTTACTTGACACATTGACTCTCGCTGTTTGGGCGATGTATGTGTGCACTGTTGTTTTCTTGCAGGGTTTCTTGTCTTGGCTTGGTTTCAATTACAGAGAATGAATGGGGTGTGTGCAGGGTGCAGACTTCATTTGATATCTCTGCAGCCCATATTAAAGGTCCTTGTCTACATTTTTATACCGAAATCGCTATTTGACCATTAAAATGCAGAGTCTATTATCTACAAATATCAACAACTAGAGGTGAATCGCGAGACAGAGACAGACAGCGTGGCGGTTCACCACATTCACCTTTGAAGGCGAAGTCCTGTCAAATGGGATTGAGAATTTTAGGGCTTATTTCTTAGCCCTATATTATCTGTTGTGGCTTCTCAAATGCCAGAACATACAGACAGACAAAAGCCGCTAGACCCCATCACAAACAGAACTCTACAATCCACAGGTTTTTGCCCACACACACACACACAAACACACACACAGAGAAGCCGTATATATATATATATATATATATATATATATATATATATATATATATATATATATATATATATATATATCACCTCCTCACCTCACCTACGCCTGTGACCCCGTCTGGGGTATAGGCCGCCAATCAGCTTATATATATATATATATATGTATATCTATATCTATAAATATATAGAGATAGGTGAGAGTGTATTTTTCGCGTGGCTATAAATTGATTCGACCTTTTCACTTTGACAGTAAGAACAACTTACGGGTGCAAGGGAAGCGTTCTGGACAGCGCAGTGACATTCTAAAAATAGTAACTCGGAAACAGGAATTTGGGGTGAACGGCGCGAGACAGAGACAAACAGCGTGGCGGTTCACCACAATCACCTTTGAAGGCGAAGTCCTGTCAAACGGGATTGAGAATTTTAGAGCTTATTTCTTATCCCTAAATTATCTGCTGTGGCTTCTCACATACCAGATCATACAGACAGACAAAAGCCGCTAGACCACATCACAAACAGAACTCTACAATACACAGGTTTTTGCCCACACACACACACAAACACACACACACACAGAGAAGCCGTATATATATATGCATATCTGTATCTATAAATATATAGAGATAGGTGAGAGTGTATTTTTCGCGTGGCTATAAATTGATTCGACCTTTTCACTTTGACAGTAAGAACAACTTACGGGTGCAAGGGAAGCGTTGTGGACAGCGCAGTGGACAGCGCAGTGACATTCTAAAAATAGTAATAGTAACTTACAAACGGGAAAGCCACACGAAGGAAGGGAGATAAACGCCAAACATGAGATACTTATAATGGTGAAATGAACACAAAAACCAAAATCAGTTCAGCGCTGCGCGCTGAGAGCACGTGTTGAAATATCTCATCGATGATATTGTGTCCGGGGTGTAGCTGAATACGGTGTCCAAATTTGAAAAAGATCCAGCGAGAACTTTGGCATTGTGATGTGGTGTAGCGGCTTTGGTGTGTCGGTATAGGGGCCCGGGTAGCTGAGGTGGAACCAAAATAGCTGAGGTGGAACCAAAATCGGTTCAGCGCTGCGCGCTGAGAGCACGTGTTGAAATATCTCATCGATGAGGTTGTGTCCGGGGTCTCTCTGAATAAGCCCACCAAATTTGAAGCAGATCCATCGAGAACTTTGGCCGTGCATGGCGAATACACAAATACACAGATACACAGACACACACACAGACACACAGATACACAGACACACACACAGACACAAGTCGTATATATATATATAGATACACCCCCTTTCGATCAGGAAAGACGAAGCCAGTGTAGCCGTTTGAAAATTCATTGTAGTATTCCAGCGTAGTACTCATAGTAGGATATCCTTATTTGGAAAATGCCAAGCGTAAAACTCCTCTCAAATCCCGTGCATTTCGTGCGTTTAAAAAAAAGCGTGGACATCGCTCCAGTGTCAAACTGTTGCTGCATTTGTTTGGGCGTGGCTATAAGCATAGTAACATGAATTTGGTTGGTCAGTATTTTTAGGCAAAGCACATGTTCTCAGCAAACAGAAAACAAAATATTGGAAGCGTGAGTCACGCTACCCAAAAATAAAAAATTTTTGACATATATATTTTTTGTCTATAACTTTTTTCCCCATGGTTCATTCGTCATCTGACATAACTTTTTAGCGAAATCTAACCATAAGATTATTGAAAAAAAGCAAAAATGTAGACGACCACCTTTAAATCGGTGGTCTTCGAGGTGTTGGTGGGGTTCGGAATGTTTCCTCCGCCTGTGAAATAAATCTGTCTGTCTGTATGTCTGTCTTTTTTTCTCTCTTTGTCACAAACACACACAGACACACACACACACACACACACACATACACACACTCACACGCACACACGCACGCATACACACACACACACACACACACGCACACATACGCACACACACACACGCACGCACGCACGCACACACACACGCACACGCACACACAGTGAGGCCACTGATGTACGCTGGGCTCAAGATTTGTTTGTAATACGGAAATAAGATAAAAACAAGTCGCGTAAGGCGAAAATACAACATTTAGTCAAGTAGCTGTCGAACTCACAGAATGAAACTGAACGCAATGCAACGCAGCAAGACCGTATACTCGTAGCATCGTCAGTCCACCGCTCATGGCAAAGGCAGTGAAATTGACAAGAAGAGCGGGGTAGTAGTTGCGCTGAGAAGGATAGCACGCTTTTCTGTACCTCTCTTCGTTTTAACTTTCTGAGCGTGTTTTCAATCCAAACATATCATATCTATATGTTTTTGGAATCAGGAACCGACAAGGAATAAGATGAAAGTGTTTTTAAATTGATTTCGAAAATTTAATTTTGATCATAATTTTTATATTTTTAATTTTCAGAGCTTGTTTTTAATCCAAATATAACATATTTATATGTTTTTGGAATCAGAAAATGATGGAGAATAAGATGAACGTAAATTTGGATCGTTTTATAAAAAAATATTTTTTGTTTACAATTTTCAGATTTTTAATGACTAAAGTCATTAATTAATTTTTAAGCCACCAAGCTGAAATGCAATACCAAAGTCCGGGCTTTGTCGGAGATTACTTGACCAAAATTTCAACCAATTTGGTTGAAAAATGAGAGCGTGACAGTGCCGCCTCAACTTTCACGAAAAGCCGGATATGACGTCATCAAAGACATTTATCAAAAAAATGAAAAAACATCTGAGTATATCATACCCAGGAACTCTCATGTCAAATTTCATAAAGATCGGTCCAGTAGTTTAGTCTGAATCGCTCTACACACACACATCGACACACACACACATACACCACGACCCTCGTCTCGATTCCCCCCTCTATGTTAAAACATTTAGTCAAAACTTGACTAAATGTAAAAAGAAGAAGACTGATTTGAATTGACATGAACACTTTGGCATACGTAAGAAAAGCGTGCACATTAGCAATTCAGACAAACCAACGGCATGTTACGACAACAACATCGCGCCACAAAAACCGCAAGTGTTCTTTTTCCCACACTGAAATGGACAGCAATGCCTTATGCAAAACGCTAGCACCCTGTGCGTTAATGTAGTGTTGTCGTTTGTGAGAAAAATAAAGACTCAAAGCATGAGAATCCTTCTGCACTGCTGCGAGCATTCAAGCATTATAAACGGCTTGTTTGGATGACCTGTTTGTGGTCACGGGACCTTATGGCACACAACTGTTAAAGCTACATTCCGTCCCGTTTAGACAATCTAGTAAATCACCAATAGAGCAAAAACAAGACCCACCAGACTTTTTTTCGCATGAAAGTCAGTCGCAATTGTCCTGGAGTCCATAGGTCAATTCAGACGTTTACATGTGGCAAGAGTTTGTTTGTTTGTTTGCTTAACGCCCAGTCCACCACGAAGGGTGATATCAGGGCGGTGCTGCTTTGACATTTAACGTGCGCCACACACAAGACAGAAGTCGCAGCACAGGCTTCATGTCTCACCCAGTCACATTATTCTGACACCGGACCAACCAGTCCTAGCACTAACCCCATAATGCCAGACGCCAGGCGGAGCAGCCACTAGATTGCCAATTTTAAAGAGTCTTCGAACCCACGACCTCCCGCTCACTGGGCGGACGCCTTACCACTAGGCCACCGTGTTGCGGTATGTGGGAAGAGCATCCTTCTGCTTGGAAACATACCACAAATCAGCAGCCTTGCTGCGTTATGTGCAGGCGAGAAAAGTGTCCCTGTATTCACTTCGTAACGGACACCAGTGTTAATTTCAGGGGTGGAACTTTTCCGCGAATCCGCGGATTTCCGTGGACACAATTACGAATTCCGCTTGAATAATCTATTTTTCCGCGTCATACTATTGCCAGCATTGGATTATGGATATATGGTTCATTACGTAAATATGCACCATTACAATGCTATCAATGTTGTGTGAAAGTGTTCTTTTTGTTTGGTTGGGTTGTGTGGTTGTTGTTGCTGGGGTGGGATTTTTTTTTTTTTTTTTGGGGGGGGGGGAGTGAGGAGAATGTCTTTTTTTACCTGATCCAAACAAGTATAATTTTACTTTCAGAATGCACCAGATTGCACAGATTTTAATGTACCATTTTTCTTTTAAATCGCTCTCGAAAAAAAGGTATTTCTTCTTTTTTGATCACACGAGAGTCCCACCCCTGTAATTTACCAAATTGTTTCAGCAACAGCAAAGTCCGACTTTGCATCGAAATCAGTCAAGCTGTTGGTAGTTGGTATGTCACCAAGTGGAATGGCGTTTTTGTTCCTAATAATGCCTGCACTGATCTAGAATTGTTTACACGATGGTTGATCCGGTAAGAGGAATTATCTTTTTAAGGAAAGAAAAAAATTGTTCATCTCTGCATTTTTTTCTAAATATTGTCTCTTTTTATGACATCGATAAAAATGACTTCTAAAAACTCGGGATTTGTGCGCACCCGTAATACTGTTTTCTATTTTTTATTGTCGATGGGTTTTGTCGAGAGTTGGTATGGCTTGCGGAGGAACAAGGCGTCGGTTGTTCGCTATCAACAAATGTATAAGTGTTTTCAATGCAAATGGCGTTTTGGGCGTCGCCCACTATTCGCTTGATGGCATTTATGACATGCATTTTTCAAATGTCTCGGATTTTTGTTGCTTAAATATCTATCTCATCGTTGTGAATTTTAATTTTGTGTTTGATGTCGTTTTTCACAGGTGTTTATTATCATCACCATCACCTGTTTTTCTGTTTGATTTCATTGCTGTTACGTGAAAATTTATCGTCCGTTAAAATGTGTCCCTCTGTCTCGCTTATGTTTCTTTTTCCCAATAGATCATATCAGTACTGTCGATGCACAGCGCCTAGCGGGCCGCTTCAGCTGTAAAGATGAAAGCAATGGTATAGTTTACTTTGCTGCACAGGTGTTCATAATTATTCAGGCCCCTGAGTCGAAATCACAGACAATAATAACCAACCCTTTTGCCAAGTTTCAGGTTTGCTAACATTCGTAAGGGTAAATCAAATATTAATAGCTAGTTTTGTCGCTACCATTTATTAATAACCAGCACCTTTGGCCAAGGCTTACAAACACCCAAATTCATAAGGTCAATAAAATATTCACAAAAAAATAGTTCTGTCGTTGTCAGGAAACATTCGAATGAAAAGCGTTCCATGACGCTTCTTTTTCTAGGGTTATGACAAAAGCTGTTATGCGTATCTTTTCACATACATTTCAGCGTGATATTTTTCTGTAAGGCTTTCACAAACAAGTTGTAATGTTTCGATTTTATGGCTGCGAGTATGAGTGAATAAAAGTCAAGTGCGCGAAAAATGCAGGACATTTATGCAATGTATGCAGAGAATTTATGCAAACAGCGCCTTTAGTGATGTACGATACATGAGACTTGGTGTGGAGCAATTTGTTGTGGTTCAGGCGCCGACCCGATTGCTATGGTGACATTTTGATTTGTGTCCCGTCTTCTTCTTGTACTTGTTCTGGTTCTTCTTCTTTATTTCATTCCTTAAATACCCGTTTGTTTTCCTCCTCGGTTGTTTTTATTTGGTCTGAAAATTGCACTTTCTCAAACTCACAAACCTTGCTGAAAAAGGTGTTCGTCCAGGATCCCTGTTTCTTCTTTTTTTGCCGAAACTGTTGATAGTATTTTATACCACCATTCACGTTTTGCTTATGTGGGGTTTTATTCGCAGACCGCGGCGACAAACTGACCTGTGATTTATGACACACGCTAATGTCCAGCGGTGTGACTGTCCTGGTCTAGCCTTAACTGCGGGGTATTAGACTGACCCCCGTGCTCATTTATAGAGCTCCGAAGTGAGACGACAGGTCGCTGATGACACAAATATAAAGAGGTTGCGAGGAGAACAAGCGAATTCTTAGTGCGGGACCCAGACAAATGTAGTCTCATTTTTCTCGTCCAAGGACTGTTCGTTGGTGTAACACGCGTTCTGCTCCTCCCTCCCAGAATGTCCCCAGGGGGACGAACTGATGTGACCACACGGGATGTTACACAGGCATTCTGAGACAAGATGAATGATAAAATATTTGTATCGGTTCGGTACTCAGTATGTGATCGTATTTCCCCAAAACTGTGTAAAAGGAGTGTGGAAACAGGCCACGAGTTCCGTATGACATCATACAGGGGCGCAAGGTTTTGCTGGACATACGGGTATATTTTTTGTTATTTCAATTTTACTACTGCTGCACTGCTGCTGCTGCTACTGCTGTTGCTACCGCTCCTGCTACTGCTACTACTACTACAATTATTATTATTATTATTATTATTATTATTATTATTATTATTATTATTATTATTATTATTATTATTATTATTATCATTATTATTATTATTAAGGAGATTTCTATAGCGCATAACTAAAAGCACTATGCGCTTTACAATATCACTAAGTGTAAGCACACGCAAACATACTCTGATTAAATAGAACTTAGCTTAGCAAGACATACTAAGAACACTAAACATTTGAGTTCATACAAAAATAGAGAATTAAATTAAATACTGGACAAGCGATTTAAATAAGCTTAAGGCCTAATTAATGTGTATTAATTACTACTACTACTACTCTACTACTACTACTACTACTTCTACTACTACTACTACTACTTCTACTACTACTACTACTACTACTACTACTACTTCTACTACTACTACAGTGGAACCCCCTTCTAAGATTCCCCAATTTAAGACCCCATCCCCACCCCACCCTCTTACTTTGTAAGTCCGCACAGTCCTCGGGAGTCTGGTCTCGCTAAATGTGTTATGCATCCCGGGCCTGGACGGTTGAACTCTTATGAAAGTCGGCGAGCTACTTCAAACTATGCACACGACGACAACTTTCAAACAGTATTTTGGTGTGTTTTTTAACCGACAAAAACGTGTGTAGAAATCTACTGTAAGTCGGCTGAAAATCGGACAGCGCTTTCCTCAGAACACACGTTCAATAATGCAAACTGACCAAGTTTCAAGCTGAGTTAACCGCGTGGCCCTCTACGGCCAAGCCGGGTCCTGAAGGCCTTTAAAAAAGGACTTTGCTGGTCAAACTGTGCCAACGGTCAGCCCGTTGTTGGCTTTGTTGGATGGCTTATGGTAGGCATTGTCGTGTAGTTTGTTCAATCGCCTCGTAAAGTTCTTGTTGAGTAAGCGATTCTTGCTGCAACTGATTAAAGCGACTAGCACGTGGGTCTCTTTTGTAGCGGGGCTAACAGAAGTATTTGGTGTGTCGAAGGAAAAACGTTTGAGTTGAAAACACATCTTTTGTTCATTGAGCACGTTCTCTTGTCCTCCTGCAAGTTTTCTTTTCTATTATCTGTTACTGATGTGTATTAATTAAGACTACGAGGAGGATAATTTTCACACACACACACGCGCGCGCGCGCGCGCGCGCAACGTACGCACACACGCACACACAGATACGCACGCACGCACACACAGATACGCACGCACGCTCATACACACACACACACACACACACACAAACACCCCCACCTCCAACACACACATACATGCACGTCCTTCCTTTCTCTCCCTTCTCCCCTTCCCCTCACATCCAAAACACACACACACACACGTAAACACACACCCTTCTTTCTCCGTTTCACACCACAGTAAAACGCAAGAGCAATACTGTTCGCAAAGGAATCATTTTTATAAGTTTTATTGAAATACCTTTTAGCTGCATGTACATTATTGATTGGTGGCAAAGATACGTTTCAGGCAAAAGATTGAGTGAAGTTAATTACATTATTCCTGTTTCTGTCTCTCGTAAACGCCTTTCTATACTATCAAACCGATAAATGTTCTTTCGGTATCCATGCTGCGAAACAGTTTAAAACCACGGTAGGAGAAGGTCACGTGGAGCAGAAAGGTTAGAAACGGAGGGGGTAAGGGGGGGGGGGGGGGGCTGAATTAGGTGAATGGGCGATGAAAGCGATAGGAAGAATGTGAAGCTGTTTTAATGCTCATGCATTGCGTTTTCCATGATGTATTTCTGGTTCAATTTTCCCTCTACCGCGATGTTTCTCCTGCTATCCTCCATGCATGTCAGACGTGTGATCAGATAAACACTGCCGAGTGTAAGGGATGCTGAAAGTGCATCGGATGTATCGGATTGGCTCCCGCCATGCATGCTATCTTATCTTTGACAAGCGCACATAGAGAGAGAGAGAGAGAGAGAGAGAGAGAGAGAGAGAGAGAGAGAGAGAGAGAGAGAGAGACAGAGAGACAGAGACAGACAGACAGAGAGAGAGAGAGAGAGAGAGAGAGAGAGCACGCGCGCGAGAGAGAGCGCGCTAGAGAGAGAGAGAGAGAGAGAGAGAGAGAGAGAGAGAGAGAGAGAGAGAGAGAGACGCCGACATACACACGGACGCATAAAGCGACAAATAGGAGAGAAAGGTGCAAGAGCAAGTTCACGGGTTTTCCTCTATTCCAGAATCGCTTGATGCTGATGGTGATGGATGGGGATGTCGGATCCTATCTGCATAGGTTGTCAAGTGATGTTTCTAAATTTGCAATGTTTGTGTACATCTTGCTAGTGCACGCACGCGTCGACACCGGTTCTTGTGCATGTCGGCAAAATAAGTCTAAATCCATATTTCTTTAACGTAGTCAGAAGAAAGGATGTATGTTGTCAGGATGGGTTAGATTCGTGGGTGTATGTTTGTTGCACTCTTGCAACTAATTGTGCACATTGAAATAGACTTCGGAATGCTTTTCTTCTTTGTTTCTTCGTTCTTTCTTTCTTCTTCTTCTTTGTTTTAGTGCTCAACAAGGATTCAGTCAGAGGTCTGAGATATCATACTTAAAAAAGATTCAAATTCAAAATAAAAGACACTTTCTCTCTCTGTATGTCTACACCCGCTCCCCCTCTGTAGAAGCTTGTTATGGGTGTGTGCATGCGTGCGTGTTTCTAAATGTCTGTCTGTCTGTCTGTCTGTCTGTCTGTCTGTCTGTCTTTCCGTCCGTCCGTCCGTCCGTCTGTGTGCCTGCCCCCCCCCCTCTCTCTCTCTCTCTCTCTCTGTCTGCTTTTATATTTGTGTGTGCAAGCGTGCACTGCAAGGGGGGAAAACAAAAGTCATAAATCGTACGATGAATTTTCTTCCTACCCCCTTCATGACTTTGAATTAACACGATGGCTGCTGAACAGTTAGCAGATCAAAGCGTTTTGACAACAGTAGGTGTTTCAGTACGAACACTCGCGGCGAAGATCCGATAGGAAAACAACAGGGTGTCTTTCTGGCTAACGTTCTGGCTAATTGTTTCCTGCGGATATCTGAACTTTACGAACAAAAACAATAAGACGTCCGTCCTTTGATTTTACCCTTGGAATATAGTTTGTTTTGAGGTTTGCTTGCCTTCGATGTCCTTTCTCGAATGAGTACTCCTTGGGACCAGAAACCGCTATTAATCAGAATACTAGATTGTCCTTTGCACTAAAAGGCATGTTTTCTGTCTTTGCGTATACGCTGGGGAAGAGAATGGGTGTTTTTTTTGTTGTTGCTTGAAACATCTTGTTGAACGTGTTCGCGTCGGCGATGATTCGTCATTTCATTTATCATTTATATCATCCTCCTTTATCGCAGCTTGTCCCACCCTCTTTTTTCTTGTATCATCGATTATTCTCTGTGCTCTTTAGTTTATTCTTAATCGTCTGAAAGAGGAAGACTCTTGGCGCCGTCAAATTTTAATTTGGTCTCAAAGCCTTTTGGTGCCAAAAACCTGAAGATACAATCTTGCCAAATCATGTTTATGGAATCGCAAGTTGTAAGCAGCGTTCTTCGCTTGGCTCGGAGACGTCTTTGTGATGAAAATAACAAAGCACTGCATGCAACTACTTTATTCTTATGCTATTTTCCTTGCTGTTGCAGTGGTTGTCGGTGGGTCCGAGGATCAAACCATGCTGGGGGTGATCGTCACGGCCAATATTAAGGGAACCAACGATTCCACTTCCGTGGGAATCTTTGATGTAAGTACAACGACTATCGTAACTTGGATAAGTACATGTATTATTATTTGCGCGGCATCTGTGTGTGTATGTACGTGTGTGTGTGTTAGTGTGTGTGTGTGTGTGTGTGTGTGTGTGTGTGTGTGCGCGTGCTCGTGCGTGTGTGTATGTTTGTGTATGGATGGATGTGTTCGTGCGTGCGTATGTGTGTGTGTGTGTGTGTGTGTGTGTGTGTGTGTGTGTGTTTTCAATATTTTCCTTTATTTTCATTCATTTGAATTTTCATCAATGCCCTAGGATTTAGTGGATCCTCCTTTACAAAGGCACATTTTGTCCAGGAGCGTCTATCTCTCTGTGAGCGTTAGAGATACGTTGTGGTTTTAATCGCATCCTTCATTACTTTGATCTTGAGGACTTGTGTTTTTCTTTTATTGGCCTCCGTGCAGTAATGTGTGTAAATTAACACCATATGCACACTCGCAAAGACGCGAGCGGTTTAAATGTAGCTTTTACTGTCACTTGAACAACTAGTAAACACATTCAGATTTTTTAACGAACTGCAATTAACTGCTCGTACAAATTAGCGATCCTCAATTGCATATCCTGTTTCAAGAGCCACTTCAAAGGTTTAATAAAAGAAAGTAGCGGCTTTGAGTAAAGTATCTAAAGAGCGGATATGATCTTGGCACTTTGTAGAGAAAGAGAAAGGTTAACATCTCGCATTTTTACGACTTATTCGACATCAGTGAAGGGATTTCCGGTGAAATCTTTTCAGATAGATCTGACCTTTTTTATGAAATTAACTGCTCTGACCTGATGTTTTTATTTTAAACTATGGCGGAAACAGGATGAGGAGTGGAGTTAAGTCGTTTCACTCTCGTTGCGATTCCTTTGATACGTTTTGCTTAATTGGTTCTTGGCTTTTTATGCCTTTTAAACCAGGCAGGGTCAATCAGAGACGGTTCACACTCTCTCTTTCAGTATGTTTGAAAATCTCGTTGAAACATAATTGTATTCATTGTCAGTGTGTATCATGGAGGGGGGAGCTGCTTATTTTAATATCTGTACACAAATTTCAAATACTAGATTGAAACCGCAAAAACGCCAACGTTTTGCTTCAGCATCATTTGTTGAAATGCGGTAAAGAAATTTTATGCCGGGTATAGGAACACCAGCATGAGTTAGACGCAATGTTTGAAGAGTCTATAATTCGAATAGGAGAAAGTAATCTCTGACCGGTGTTTATAACTATTCAAAGCTAAAGAGATCAAGCGCGGCTACCGACGACAGTCCCCCCAAATATCACAGTCAGTTGGAAAAAAAATCTCACCGTCCACAGTAAGCAGGCAGACAGATCGTAAAAGAAAGTAAATTTTAAGGGGCTTTTTGTCCGTCAGGTCTTAATTGCCTATATTGGACATGAATTGGTTTATACGATTCGAGTTTTACGCCCTCACGGCTTTTGATGTATGCGTGTTTAGGTGGTATCAGCCATCTGCACTTATGGTAGAATGACCAAGATCTTTAACGTGCCATTGTGGTGACACGGGGGTGGGAGATGGATACCGTCTCTGGGTCTGCACATAAAGTTGACCCGTGTCCGTCCCGGCCCGGATTCGAACCAGCGACCTTTCGATCACAAGTCCAGTGCTCTACCACCTAAGCTACCCGGGCCCCCAGACAGATCGTAGTGTGGTGTGTACAATATATTTTCATAGGCTCTGGTGAAAGTGATGGTATGTCAAGAAATGTAATCGCGTGGTCAACGTGAGGCATAATCGCGGACGCATAGTGTGACATGAACATTGGTAGTAAAATCGCTGCGTCTAAAATAGGTTTTTATAGCAAATGTAAGATCCTGGAGAAATATGTGATGCTTTACATGATCGTTAACGCGAAGAGAAACGTATGTTTAACCCAGTCAGCGGTATTTATTATCACATTCCTCCTGCAGGGATTGTATCGGGCATTAAAACTGGCAGTTTTAGCACAGTGGCGTAAAAAAAAATTGAAGTGCCTGAGTAAAACGAATGGCAAGCAGACAATTAAAGCCGGTTTTCGAATGTCTTGTAGGACATCGCGTTCATCATCTTTCAAAAAAGTCCGGCAAAGCATAACCTTGACGTCTTGCAAGTGATGCCGTACGTTATATTTCCAACAAAGTCAATAGTGACAGATTCGAGAGTCAAAGTCTTTTGGACATTTTCACATGAAAGAAGACAAGAACGAGGAGAACGCACAACCAAAACAATCATCGCGTTCATTATCTTTCCAAGCAAGTCAAATTTAACGGTTCCAAGGGTCTTGCTCTTGCAGACGATCGAGAAAAGACCTGAAGCAACAGACACTCAGCAGCTTGGCTTAGTGCAATTTTGTTGCGAAGTTTCCTTGCGAAGTGCAGGCGAATAAAGCAGAACCTTGAAGCTTTGCCGATCATTCCGTTCATTACCGTATCCAGAAACACAATAGTGACGGTTTCTAGAGCAAAACACTTGTGAACGTTTGAGGAAGCCTAAAGCAACAGAAAGATAACAGCTGGGCTTGGTGCTACGTTGTCGCGAAGTTCCTTTGAGACGAGCAGAGCAATATAAAGGCGAACTTGGAAGTAGTGAAAGTCATCGCGTTCATTATCTTCCGGGCAGAGCCAGAAGTGACACTTTCAAGAGCCAGAATGTTTTGAAGAAGGAGGGCAGGAATTTGAAAAACGGTTAGTCAAAAGGATCGCGTCCATTATCTTTCCAAAAAGGTCAGCTTTGACGGCCCGAGAGAGAGGGTCTTACAGCAGCTGAGCTTGGTTTCCTTGAGAAGTACAGACCAATAAAGCCAAACCTTGAAGTCTTGCAGGTCATCCCGTCAGTCACCGTCCCGACAAAGTCAATACGGACAATTTCAAGAGCTAGAGTCTTGAAGATGTTCGTAAATCAAAAGAATGGTCAATCAAAATGATGGCATTCATTATCTTTCCAAGAAGGCTACTTGGACTGTTCTGAGGATGAGGCTGTTCCGAACGTGCACGGACAGACACGTAGCAACAGAAGGGCAACATCTATGCTGGGTGCTACATTGTCGCGAAGTGATCTTGTGATTTGCAGACTAATAAAGCAGAATCTGTAGGTCATTGCGTCCATTGCCTTTCCGACAAAGCAGTGGTGACGGCTACAAGAGTCAGACTCTTGAAATACAGTAGTTAGAGATTGAGACGCATAGCAGTACAGATCCAGCGGCTGAGTTTGGTGCGATGCTATGTTGTCGCAGGCTCTTCTCAAGAATAAAACGCAAAGGAGCAGAATTCAAGTCTGTATGCGAAGTACGAAGAACCAGCTCGCCATCAGTGCATGCCGTTAGCAGGTCAGTCAGGGTGAATAAACGTTAAGCGGTGTGAAGTGCTAAATCTGTGATTGAATAATATTCTTCTGCAAGAGCATTTAACGACAGCTTAAAGAGCGGCAGTCAAGAGTTAAGTTAATCTTTTGTGGGCTCTTGGAGAACTTTAAGTGGAAAGGTACACCAAATGCAAGAATAGCCGTATCATTTTTGGAGCTGTTAAGACTGATTAGCGCTCAAGAAATGTGCGAGTATTTTTTCACAGATTTAAGCTTCCTTTGCGATCATCTACCATGCATTCTTCAACACCCAATGTATCCATCACGCAAGAAGGAATGGGAGGCGAAGGAATGTGTAAAAACGATGTTGCTCAACTATAAGTGCACGGGCCATAGTTGAAGCTACAAGCCTTGCTTTAAAGGACGCCCAGCAGGAACAAGGTAGGAACCCACGAAGAAACGTGTAAAAGGAACTGAAAACAAACTTATTAAGAACACGAGTTTGTACTGATCTGTTTCAAAACTGTGCATTCAACACTATGAAGCCTTCAGAAAAAACCTCAAGTTGGTAATTTAGACAATATGAAGTCTTTGGGTAAAAAACCGACACACAGTCCTTATTTTAATATAATGAAGCCTTGGGATAAAAGCGTAATTGAACATTACTCCAGCAGGGCAAGGATGCTTTCCCTAGCTGGGTACGAAGGTCATGACAAAGTCATTCTGACACACTTATCAGAATGAGAAAAATGACTGAAGAAAATGCCGTGGGTGGCTTGACACACAATGTTAAAGGTTGTAGTGGCATAGATTTGCACGGGAGATACAGCAGTGGCATGGCGTATGGAAATAACTTCTTAAGACAAGAAGCCACGAATACCAGTGATGTCATAATAAGCAAGCGTTACGGACCTTGGTAGCTGAAAGGTGTTAGGTTAAAAGCAAAAAATTGCAAGGATCCTGATCTTAACCACAGGGGCAATTGTTGGGCTATTATTTTAAAGGTATGAAAAACACAATACAGCGATTCGAGAGGAAGATAGGCTGCAATGTGCCCCGAAGAATTTTTCCGGGAAAATCTTTGCAATGTACTTTTAAGAAAATATGTAAAAGTACAGAGAAGAAACTACGTATAGGAGAATCTGAACAATTTTACTTTTCCACACACAAACAATATCTCAAAGGTAAGCTAACAATCTGTTGTGTGGCGTGAAAGGCGAAAACAAACCAAAACAACAGAGAACGACCAACTTCATTGGAGGACAACTTTGAAAAGCTGCGAGCACCAGTTCTCTTCATCAACACTAACAATAAACAGCACTTATAAACGTCATACACCATTCTCAAAACCTCATCATTCTTCCACCGATCCATGGACAGACCTGGAGTCACGGAGTCCGCCTCCCATGAGCCGTGCTTCATCGTTTCAATGACCCGGAAGTTCTTCACGGGTGCGTGACCTGCTGGAAAATGTGTACGGTGTGCATGCTAATTGACGTTTACAAATCCAAGAGCAGCGTACTCGAACCGTTGGCTGTGTACAGTGGTCCGCCCTTTTAAGAACGCAACAAATCTGGATACAGCAGGTCTCAAAAAGAAAGTAAATATACTTACGTTATGAGCAACATCACTTAGAAAGCTGAAGTAAAAAAAAACCAATAAAGGCCTGCTATTGGGACGTTTAATTGTAGACAAAACGAAACGTTCTTTGAGAAAAGCAGGGTCTTGAAAGAGAGGTAGTCTTAAATGTGGGGTCTTGAAGGGGGGGTTTCACTGTACAGGATATCACAGTGCCTGTCAGCTTGATGGCTGAATGCGGCTCGCGCTCCGGACTCAGCAGCTTTTGATCCCAGTGAAAGACCTCACTGATGCGTGGCGCACAGGTCTCTTTGGAGTCCCTTTCCCTTGACATGCTTTGGTTGGAATGGGTCTGGTCGGAGATTGACAGGTGGCGGTAGTGTTTTGACAATAGGCTTTTAATACGCTGCTCCTTTGGAAATCAATAAAACGGTGTAGAGATTAATTCCCGTAGCATAAATTTCAGTCAAGGACAAAATGGCTTCACATCTTGAAGGTACTCTGGGCAGCTTGTCAAGGCTATAATAGTCCAAGGCCAGTATTGTATTGATGTACTTTAACAGAGAGGCGTTCGCACTTTACAATAATGACACGGATAGAGACAGAAATGGCTTTTTTGAGGGACTTGCCACGTGCTTGCCTAGTACAGCTTCTCAGTTTAATGAACACACAGAACTTAAACCGCAGAATATAGCGACAGAAACGGTACTCATGATGGACATACCACGTGTTTTCCCAATACCAGTTTTGAAGTCACCTCGTAGAATAGAACCAATGACCTCGACATCGTCAGGAACGACCCGGTAACGACAATCAGGCTCTTTGTAGTACTTAGAGTACAGGACAGAATCAGCACAGCAGACAAGAGGAATACGCGTACATATACCACAGGTAAGCAAATGCCTGGTTCTAGAGCGATCCTTTAAGGGTCATCCCAGGACATTCTGTCAGCGCAGGAACCTGGGGCAAAACCTGTGGATGGACGGGTGTCTTCGGTTGCGTTTCAACAACAAAACCTTCGCAAACCCAATCCCAAGCTAAAACAGACAGCTCACAACAGACCAGCGAACAGGGACAAGAGAATAACAAACATCAGCCAAACCTCGATCACATGGAGGACCAGCGCAAAAGTCTTTCGATTCGTCACCTTGTGGTACTATACTGCGGCCTAAAGTGAGGATCGGAGATTCATGATTGCGCTGCTCGTCAGGGCGCAGAATACCTACGGACTTCTCACAACAAACCAGAAAACAGGACAAGAGAATAACAAACCTAAGCAACCTTCGACCACATATAGGACCAAGGCAGGAGTCCAAATTCGTCGCGTCGCGGCACTGCAACTCAAAGTGAGAATCTCCAGCTATTGCGCTGCTCGTATGGGTATAACAGCATGCATACAGTGAATTGACTCATGAGCTGGGAAAAGAGCAGCCACATGTCAGCAGTATTATGAAAACAGGAGATGATTGCTGCCCGCTCTTTACTCCGTGTTGATAATAGATGTTGTCAGACCTCGGCAAGAATGGGAGGGTTCGGGGGGCCATTCTGGGTCGCTTTGATGCCACGACAGGTGTTAAAACAGCTCCCATTGACTGACGTTCTTGGGGAAGCAGACGATGTCTGGGTTTCTCAAATTGTTGGAAAAAAATAAAAATAAAAATAAAAACGAGGAGAAGAAACAAACCATTCAGACGGCCTTGGAAGCAGGCGATGTCAGATTCTAAACACAAGAATTAATTAATTAAGTAATTGGTGTTTACTGTGTTTTTTTCTAATTAATTCTAAACACAAGTCAACAAAGACAAGTAAAAAAAAAATTTTTTTTTTAAATATATATATATATATGACTAAGTGCCAAAAGGTGCTCACAGAACAGAAGACGACTTTGTTTTACAATAAAAATGTTTCTAAAAACGTGTGTCTGCTGAAAATTGGTGTGTGTGTGGATGAATGTGCGAAGAGATAGTGGACATAATTTCGTGTGTCTGACTTGAACGGTTTTGAAGTTATCTTTGTTTAAAGTCAAAAATAACGCCAAAACCGGCCATCTGAAAAAGGACATCGTGATACCTCGTGTTTTGAATATGCCACAGAAAAATAACAAGAAGCACAAATGAATTGCATTTAGTTTGATTGAATGCCTGAAACATCGCTTTACAGACGAGACCAAACGTCAAATCTAAATCTCGAGAGAATTTTTTTTTTTCGATAACCGAATTTTAAGGTGTCGCACGCAAGATGATTCGTCATCACGGCATACATTTTTCAATCGCAGATATTTACTAAATTTCTTTTTCAAAAACTCTGGAATTGATGTCGACACGTCAAGCGATAACGGTGTATCAAACTGCTGTCTTTCAAGTAATCCAGCAAAGACTGCAGAACTTTTGAACAGCATTTTTGAAAACGATTTGAAAATTTCGTCATATCTTGCGTGCGACAAAATGTTCGGTAATTAACGGTTATTTTCTTTTAAAAACAAAATTTACATGTACAAAGATCTACTTCATTTACGGAACCACGTGACACATTCTGTGTTCAAAATTTGTGAAGAAATCACGAACCACGATTGCGCTATCAAGTGTTGAAATTATGTCGTCAACATCTTTTCAGATCTTGCGTGCGACACCTTCTTGCGTTCAACATAAAATGTCACTACCTTATCGAGTTTAATGGGTAAAACTAACTATTTGTTGTCTTAGTTTAATCTTCTTAATTAAAAGCGTAATAAAACCGAACTTCTAAGATGAATTTTAATTGAGATTAGCGAAAGAGCGGGCACGCAAGTCGACCTTAAAGTAAAAGAATGATAACACGAGCGTTTGTCGTGTTGTCTTGCGTGCAACACATTGTCCAAAAAGGAAAATGTATATTTTTCTCAGACGTTTTTTAAGTTGAAACCTTGAAACTTCACACACATTTGGGGTTTAATCGCCCCCATGCATGGTAAAAGTCTTGTTGACCCTTGTCAGATTTCAAGGTCACGGCTGGGTCACATGTGGTTCAGAAAACGGATGAAACATATTTTTTCAGAGATTTTTGAAGCTAGAACCTTCAAACTTCAAACAACGCTTTTGCTTAATGATTGTTCAACATGGAGAATTCAAGGTTGATCCTTGAGAAATGTGAAGGTCATAGCAGGGTCTCGTGTGGGTAAAAAAAAAACATAACCTTTTTCTCAGAGTTTTTCAAAGCAAGAACCTTGAAAGTTCACATTTTTGGGCTTAATAGCCTCCATACACGGTTAAAGTCTTGTTGACCTTTGTCGAATCTCAAGGTCACATGGGCAAATCAAAAACACGAAAATGCATCATTATCTCAGTTTTTTTTAAAGGGAGAGCCTTCAAACATCACACAACTCTCAACTCCGACTTAAAGAAGTTAAGGTAGATCCTTGTCACATGTCAAGGTCACAGAAAGGTCTCGTACGGGTAAAACAAACAAAACAAACAGATAATATTCATTTTTTCAGCTTTGTTGTTAGCTAGAATAGAGGCACATGCCACCATTCCATTCAACATGACTCATAGAAATGTATGATGTATGACGTAATTGCATTGTGTGTAATGACGCGGCTGCCTCTGTAGTTATTCCAGCCTTTGAAGAAATGGCGTTTTTCCTTGCTTGGACACATTTTTCCTTTTCTTGGATGTTTCAGGAGTTTGGGTGAGTTTGGTGTATATGGTTGAACACAATTTAAAATTTGCATAAAAGTGTATTAAAATAAACAGTGGTAGCCAGTCTCATCTGTTGTGTCGACAATTTAATCTCTTTTGTGTGACCTCAACTTGACCCCTCTGAATGCTCTCAATCATGGAAATTGACCACACTTTGATTATAACCAAACAACATCAAAACTTTGGAATGTGTGAAGTTTCAAAGGTGTTGCTTAAAAGGCGTTCGTGAAAATGACAATTGTATGTGTCTGACTTCAATGCGACCCCGCTGCGACCTTGACGTTTGATTTTATCAACCAGACTTTCATCATGTGTGAATGACTTCAAACACTATAAAACTAGTTGAAGAAATTGACAATTTTTCAAAGTTTAAGCCAGATGGCACTGCTGTGACCTTGAAATTTGACAAACATTAACCAGGCGGTCACCTTTTTTAGAAAATATCCTTAAAGGATCTTTAACCTTACTGTGACCTTGGAATTTGATGAGGTTTAATTTAACTTGCGTAGTGTGCCAAGTTTCAAGGCCCTAGCTTCAAAAACATATGAGAAAACCTCATTGAAAAATGTATATGTTTGACCTCAACGCGACCCTGCTGTGACCTTGACTTTTTCAACCAGACTTTAATCGTGTGTGAACATTATACACTAGAACTGTGTGTATTTTCAAAGCTCGTGCTATAAACGCGCTGAATAAATTGAAAATATTCCACATTTGGACCAGATGTGACCCCGCTGTGACCTTGAACTTTGACAAAGATTAACAAGCAGGTCACTTTTAATGAGGTTTTATAAAAATGCTGAAAGTATGTGAAGTATGTAAAGTCTAACTGATCTAGTATTGAAACATGTAAGACGTGACAACGACAATTTTCCAGTTTGCAAAGGAAATTTAACCTCGCTGTGACCTTGAAATTCAATGTTGTTTAGTGTGATGTGCACCATACCTGGAGGTCATTATACTTTGGTTGTGTGCCAAGTTTCAAAGCCCTAGCTTTAAAAACGTGCGAGATAACCTTAATGCTATGACTCAGTGCCGTTTTGAATGATATAACGAACAAAATTATCGTTATTTGTAAAATCATTTGGGTAAATTTATCTTTTCTTTTCGTAATTGGGTTCCAGCATCTGTTGTCTTAACAAAAATCACAATATCAGTCGTGTTTGTCAACTTTTATTTTTTAGCCCCTTTGTCCGCTTTTCGTGCGCACCTTTTGGCACTTAGTCATATACTAGATGAATACCCGCTTCGCCGGGAAGAAGTAGACCGTACGAAGGAAGGGAGATAAACGCACAAAACACTGGAGAAGATAAGGAAGAGTTACTGGGAATGGATGTACAGAAACACCAAAATCGGTTCAGCGCTGCGCGCTGAGAGCACGCACGTGTTCAAATTTTTTCACGATTGTGTCCGGGGTCTACCTGAATATGCCCACCAAATTTGAAGCAGATCCATCGAGAACTTTGGCCGTGAATCGTGAACACACAGACACACACAAGCCGTATATAGATATAATATAGATAATATAGATATAAAAACAGAAAAAAAAGATACCAACCCCACCGACTTTGTTCTTTTTTTAAGCAGAAGATGCCTGGAATTCCAAGAAGAAGTAAAACAAAAAGAGTAATCTAAATGAAAATAGAAGAAGAAACAGAAAATACGATAAAAGAAGAAGAAGGAACAGCCCCACACAGATGGTCTTAGTAGCAGCCAATGTATTTGGGATTCTAAGAAAAAGTCAAGAATATTATTTTTATTGAAATAAACTTAACAGCTCCCCAGATTCTACCTTGGAAGCAGAGTATGTCTGGGATTCTCAGAGTACCAACAAAAAACACAAATGGTCAAAAACGAATAAGAAAGAAGAACAAAGAACGAAACAAAACAAAAATCTGACCGACGGAGCCGTCAAAAACCGTGCGCCTCGATGTAAAGTGACGTACTTGTGTCGTTGTATATCCGACTATCTGCCGATTCCGCTGTGTTGCAAGAAATTATCTGTATGATTGCTTGGCTCTCCCGTCGTCTCTTTGCCGGTGAAAGAGAGTGAGGGAGTGCGAAAATAGCGGGAGAGTATGTTGTCTTGCCAGAGAAGTGAACGCAACTGTTCGGGAATCGGTCGGGTGCCAACGTGTTGTATATGCCTAAAAACGAATGTTTTTGTAAATGTTCAAGCCACTCCCAACCCCCACCCACCCCAACCACCCACAACCCCCACCCCACCCACTGCTCCCACAATACCCCATCCCAACCACCACCCCCATCCCAAACATGCATACCCACACACACATTCTCTTCCAACTGCTTTGCCATAGAAATGAGCAGATTGCACTGAACGATTAAACGAACAAAGATCAAAGTGTGAAAAAATTAGTGTAACTTAGTTTATGCAACTGATATAGCCGTAAAATATGCCACTCTGCGAGGCATAAAGATGGTTTATCAGAATATTATGTGTGAATGAGGGATAAATCGCTGATGCCAGAATATTTACATCAGCTGTGATTTCTTTTCTCACAAAAGCTGGTTACAAATTCAGTTTTTCAAAAATTCAGTTTGGGATCTCGCTAAGTGTAAAACTGTTCTTGTTTGTATCAGGGGGGGGGGGGGGGGTAGTGTCTAGGGGGGTTGGTGTCTAGACGAGCTAACTGTTGTCTGGTTTTAGTTTGTGAACTAACTTTCACAATTTACTTCAAACAATCAGTCAGCAATGCTGTCCAAACCCACACAGCAGTGACAGTCAGAAGCTAGATAAGGATCATCGGCGGATTCTTTGTGTTCCCTGAGCCCCGTGTAAACCGTTCTTAATTTGGATCTCTTTGAAGTTTGGAAGGAGGGAAACTCTTAAATCTCACTCCAGGTTTTGTTCTTTGGCCGAGAGTGAAAAAAAGCGTCTATTTTTGAGTGTTTACTCGGAATGTAGTGCTAATCTTCTATCATAATTATCACTGCTTCATCTTCCATCTCACCCCCCCCCCCCCCTTCTCCCGCGCCGCCCCCCTTTCGTTACATTCCCCCCCCCCTCCCCTGTATACATATCCCTGACAGTGGTTGCTGTTTCCATTTCCAGAGTTTAGCTGTTTTCGGTTTTTGCGCCTTTTTATGACAATAAACCAAGGCTTTTCAAAGGGGGGGAGGGCTCCACGGTTAATTTGCAAAGGGGATGCTAGATCAAGATTTTGTGGCCAAACTGTGATGTTTATGCTTCTGTTTACGGTATGCGTGGTTTTGCCGTTGTGGGCTGTTAATGACCGACTCATTTTAACGGTCCTTTCTCAGTATTTCGCTTGAACCACTACGCGGTTTATCTATTTTCACCCCCGCATGAATGTCGGAATGGATTCAAGTCGAAATGTTCCAGGTGGCTTTTCGTTCCTTGAAAAATTCATTCATCTGTACTGGCAGACATGTATACAGAATTGCGATGACCTCTTACAAGAAGATACAATTATGTTCTTTCATCAGTAAAAGTTCGCGCGTTATTGAGTCAATTCGTTAATTATTTGGCAGCCAGACATAAACAAAACATATTTGTTTTCCTTGTATGTGTGGAATGTATCGTAACTTTTCCATGAGATCTGGTTTGGGTTCATTTTCTAAGCACGTATTTGTTCGTTGATGAGCAAATTACAAAAACAGATAGGACTAGTTTTAGAATCTTGTTTTATTTTTGTTTTGAATGGTCGCAGAGAAATTATATGTAGAAAGCTGAAAATGAGTCGAAAGTGAATAACAATTTACGGTAAATCATGAGATCGACACCTGCACTCTATGAGGTTTAAAAAAAAAATCTCGACATTGTAAGGAATCCAATTGTCTCTCCCACCACTATTTTCACCCAGTACTGGGCCTTTTGATTCTTTTCCAGCAAATCCAGGCGGTAGGTCTTCTCGGTTTCTACGTTCATGACTATACCGCGTAGCAAAGAGGGAATACATGTAGTACTGAGCAGCGGCCGCGTTTGTGCCGACCCCACCCCACTCCAACCCTTCCAATTTCTGTTTGTAAACCGCAGAATGGGAGGGATTAGGCGTTTTTATGATCTCATAATTTGATCTAACTCGTCAGTCTGGCATGCTTGGAGAACAACAGCCTCTCCCCCACTACTGCCATTTTAATTTCACAGCTCTCAAGAACACAATCCCAAAGGTGTTAAGCTGTTCAGTTGGCATTTCATCTCCCGTCATTGTGTCATCGGATATGGCCGCGAGGGGAGGCCACTCACCAAAAGGGAGCGAACCCCTGAAGGCAAAGTTGGAGTCTTTTTGGGGGATCCGGGTCTGATTTCTGAAGGAATCAGAGATGGAAAGTTTTCGCTTCGTTTGGCTGCCATTGTCATTGCTTTTTGCTGCTTTTAATAACTTTCCAGCTCTCCCTTTTTGTGTACAGAAGAGTAACCGACACTATATCGTTTGAAAATAAACGCATACATTGAGGCAGCATGGCTGTGTTTTTTTCGACTGAAAGACTTGGAGCTAGGTTGACAAGGTACCGTTCTATTTTAGAAGGGTTGAGGTATTAATAACTGTATCAGGCTGTCAACGTGTGTCGTGCGCCGCAGGGCCGGACTACCGGGGGGGTTATGGGGGTTGCGCAACCCCCCCCCCCCCCTAGCCTGAACATGTACCTTACTTATTTAAAACATTTTTTATTATTGCTTATTTTATGCCGTTTCATGCAAGGAGCGACCATTTTCTTATCTCAGAATATGACCTACCCATCAGCTTCAGGGGGCTTTGCCCCCTGACCCCCAAGGGCGGACAAGGGGGGGGGGGTTCTAGGGTTTCCGGACCCATCTTATAAATATAAAAATATTGAATGAGGTATGCATTTCTTTATTTTACATTGAGTTTCAATTTTGGGGGTTATAATCAGTGACAAAATCTGCTGCCTGAAACTGGTAATGATCATCCTCAGAATGCACCAGATTGCACCATTTTGCATCCTTTTTTTCAAAATTTTCCGGGGGGGCATGCCCCCTGACCCCCTTAGCAAGCTAGGCGCTTCGCGCCGTCGGCTTGGCACTTCGCACCGTCGGCTTCACACCCATATCTTCACAATATACTTTTGACCCCCTCCCCATAAAATGAACTAGTCCGCCCCTGCCGCCAGGGGGGATATCCCCCTGGACCACCTCTAGCAACCCCCCCCCCCCCCCTCCTCTTAGCCTAGTCCGGCCCTGCGCCGAAAGGCAGGTTTGAATGAAACATGGATCGCACTATTGTGCCCAGTTTGTCAACTGTTCCCTTCGCTTTCAGTAGCTATTAGCTCGCCCGCGGTTGAGCTGCACCTCTTCAAGTCGTGAAACACCTATTAATTTTGAGGTTTGATAGTTTTTTTTCTGTTATTCTTCGGACGTAGTTTAGAATCACCCCCACAGAAGAGGCATTCATACTTACCAAACAAAAAGAAATTTGGACACTAAGCCCATTAATTTTGATTGAGTGAAATCACGTCTTTTGTTTCCACATTCTGCATGATTTCCACACGATCTTTCCCTGCGCATTCATTAGTTATGCCATATTTCCTGTTTGGATGGAACAGTAGCTCAAACTAGTTTCAGAATCTATTGCAGTGACAAGCCGACAAACAAATAAACAACCAACCAACCAACCAACCAACCAACCAACCAACCAACCAACAACAACAACAACAAAAACAAAACAAAAACACACAAAAACGCTGTCAAGCAGCTGTGTCCATGCAGTTGTCCATGCAGACTGTTTCATGGACATTGCGCCATGTACTTTGTGCGTTGTTTCTCGGTCAACAATGAATTAAGGAGCACTGGGAGGAAGCGACCCGAATTTGTCAGCAATGGAATAGTAGAGTAAGAACAGGGGCTTGGCTTTCAAAAAGAAAATATCCGGAAAGAGTCACGTCATCGTTTCATGTGAACCTCGTCGTAGGTTTACGGGTAATACATCACATATTTTTGTGTCTTTATTGCAGGTGACAATGAACAATTGCATGGCTTTCAGGAGATATAGAACCGCAAGAGTCACGTAATCGTTTCACGTGAACCTCGTCGCAGGTTTACGGGCAATACGTCACATATGTTTTGTATTTGTTGCAGGTGTCAATGAACGGACAGGTGTACGATCTTATGGAGGAAAAGATCTGCGATCATCACGTGATATGCCATCGTTACCTCGTCAAGAAAAAGGGCATCAGTTTTAAATGGATGGCCCCCAAAGGTGCATCATCTTCCTGCATAGAATTCAGGTCAGTGCACATTTTGGTCATTAGTCAAATTTAGAGACCCAAATAGAAGAATGGAGGGAACTGTGCCAGTTTGTTGAAATTCTAACAAAGTCAAGATACAAAATGACAACTTTCCCCTTCTAATTCGAAAAGTAAACTTTTACTATCTATATATATATATACGACTAGTGTCTGTCTGTCTGTCTGTCTGTCTGTCTGTCTGTCTGTTCGCGATGCACGGCCAAAGTTCTCGGTGGATCTTTTTCAAATTTGGACACCGTATTCAGCTACACCCCGGACACAACCTCATCGATGAGATATTTCAACACGTGCTCTCAGCGCGCAGCGCTGTGCGCGCTGAACCGATTTGTTTTTTTGGTTTTTTGTTGTTGTCGGGATCCACTACCAGTAACTCTTCCTTATCTTCTCCAGTGTTTTCAGCCGCGATTATCTCCCTTCCTCCGTGTGGCGTCAATCCATATTCCCGTTACTACGTTACTATTTTTAGAAGGTCACTGCACGTTACTATTTTTAGAAGGTCTCCAGTGTTTTGCGCGTTTATCTCCTTTCCTTCGTGCGCCGGCGAAGCCGGCGGCAAAGCCGGGTCCCAGGCGCAGCCTGGTATTCGGCTCTACTTCTTCCCGGCGAAGCCGGTACCCGGCGAAGCGGGTAATCATCTAGTATGGCATAAGTTTATACGTGTACGCTTGAAAGAATTAATGTGGAACACTCAACTTGACGTTTCTATTTCTTATTGTGGTATTTCTACGGAGATTGTTATATGTTTTGGTATGGAAACTTTAAGGCCGAAGATGACCCCGACAAGTCTTTGCAAAATCTAATTTAACAAAACAATTCAGTGCTAAAGCTTCGTGCAGCGAGCTTCGCCCAATTCATATCAGGCTTTAGGGCTGACTGCAGCAAGGACAGTCGTACACTTTGTCTTTGATTTTTCTGCCATTCTCAGCCATCAGAATATTTGGTATTCATGCCTCGGTCAGCAAAAGGGCGGTAATATTCGAGACCTGTATGTCAAGTACCCTTCATTCTGTTGACAGTATACATGCACATCGTTCCATCGCTACTGAACGATCCCAAATCACTCCAAAATATTGATTGTTTTACAAGTGCAATTTGCTCAATACCTCCAGGAAACTGAATTAACGGCCTTTGGAGTTCAGACACCGTTTCTATGATCAGTAATAGCAAATGGAATTTAGATCTATGAAGTTCTGTTTGTGTTCCCACGCTTCATAAAGCGGAAGTGATCCAAGTAAAGGTCATGAACACCGTGACTTTGAAAAAAAAGTATATGAGATTACAGAAAAAAGGGTTTACCGAGACAACACCACCTGCACTGTGGGGAAAAAATCAACCTTTGTGTCACCAACATCCAGTATAAACTTTGTCTTCGCAGTATAAACACATACCCACTCTCATTCATTGTCACCCTCGAAAAGAGGACATATAATCAGGAAGGGAGGGTCAGCTTTATTGGAGTTTTTGTGGGACCAATGCCACACAGACAAAACCAGTGGCTCCCCAAGAATAACTTGATCCAGTTTTAACTGTATCAGTCGTTGGCCCACGTGTTACAGTATGTCCATTTCGGTCAGGGCAGAGACTCACGACGGAGAAAAGCCGAAGGAAAATATTCGCTGCCCGGCTCTCCCTTCCCAAACAGAATGGTTTATTACCGTTAAGGAAGGCAGGAGACCATTACGGGTGGGTACCCCGGGTGGATTTGAGGACAAGGGAGGCGGACTGCGAGGGTATGGTCAATGCCTGTGTCCAATCGCTTCTGCATATTCATTAACAGTCGCGGGAGGGGGCGGTCAGGAGTTTCGCGTTACGTTTTGTCCCGAGCGTATGGAGACATCACCGCTGGGGGTCCAACAATGAATACAATTTGGTTATTAAATCCGATATACTGTCACTTTAGGTCTGGAGCGGCGACATTCTTGCCCCCCATTTCATCCCGCTTGTGGTGGGGAGATGAATAGCTTGTTGGCTTTGCTGTGTGGGCTCAGTGTTTGAAAATTGTTTATGCTGTCAGACTCAGTTTGAGCAGGTGTCTCTACGAGTTCTCGCGTACGAGGCGAGAGTCGGGCCGAAGTGTTTATTGTCGAACACATTTCCGAGGTATGCTTTTTTTTTTTACAAAATGAATAGAAAGCTGTATTTCTCTCTTTAAGGCCGAACACGAAATAAATATGGCTGGTTTTATACTCAAGAAAAACAACAACAAAGAAACTGTAATAACTATAAACGACATCGACGCTGTATGTTTTGTCACCCTAACATGTCAAACACAGACAAGAAAAATGGTTCCCATGTCATGCCAACAAACAACATTCCGCGAGGATAAACATCTCAAACGGCGTGCTTGACAAAGTAAGTCTTACTTATGATATAAACCACACTGGGGGAGTATATGCTGAAATGCAAAACAGCAAGCAGCGCGTGTATACCTCTACCTTTTTAATAAAGTGACGTCTTGGGGCGAGCGGCAGAGATCAAAGGGATGCGAACGGCCAGATGTGACAGGTATGGGAAGGACGAGATGTAAATTGGTCGTGTAGGTGGTTGGCCAAACTCACGTCGTATATATATAGGAGTCTAGTTCGGTTTTTAATACTACGCGGCTATTGTAGGCCTACTCTTGGTGCTTGAACGTCGTTTTGCTCCTTTGTCCAGTCATTTTATTTTTTTTATTTTTTTGTTAAGAGATTTGATATTTAAGAACGAAATGTTTTGGTTCTTTTGGTTCGTTTCGTTTTTGTACATGTACGTGGAAAACTGAGTGTGGGTACCTAGATTTTGTTTTTCTAAACAATATAACCACGCTCTTTACCACGGTCGACATAGCGATCTTGCTTCGTCGCTGTTTGTTGTTTATACACTTTGAGGTTTCTGTCTGTCTGTCGGGCTGTCTGTTGGACTGTCAAGTCAGGCTGTCAGGCAGTTCGACTGTGCTGTTCTTGCGTGTGGAGAAATATGTCGGTTTCTCTGTGTGTTTGAACAGGCGAGAGGGAAAGTTTGTATAGTTGAAATTCTCATGTAATAAGTGATGCGTCCTTTGTTGGCAAACGAATGTGCGACAAACACTGCCAGGTTGGCTCACAACTTGTTAGTCAATTAAACATTTAACGCGATTTCAATGTTATTTGAAAGCCACAACCTCCACTTCAAGAGTGCTAGTCAAAAGTGTTAAGGATTCTTGAGATTGAGGTCGAAACCGCAACTCGAAAAGAAAGAAGTCGCGCAAGGCGAAATAACAACATTTAGTCAAGCTGTCGAACTCACAGAATGAAACTGAACGCACTGCTTTTTTCACCAAGACCACATACCCTGCATACTCGTAGTTTCGTCAGTCCACCGCTCGTGGCAAAGGCAGTGAAATCGACAAGCCATGCAGAATAGTGCGGTAGTGGTCGCGCTGAGCAGGATAACACGCTTTTCTGTATGTCTATTCTTTTTAGCTTACTGAGTTTGTTTTTAATCCAAACATATCATATCTATATGTTTTTGGAATCAGGAACCGACAAGGAATAAGATGGAATTGTTTTTAAATCGATTTCGGAAAATTAATTTTGATCATAATTTTCATCTTTTTAATTTTCAGAGCTTGTTTGTAATCCAAATATAACATATGTATATGTTTTTGGAATCAGAAAATGACGAAGAATAAGATGAACTTGTTTTTGAATCGGTTAATAAAACAACAATTTTAATTACAAGTTTCCGATTTTTAATGACCAAACTCATTCCTTAGTTTTTAAGCCACCAAGCTGAAATGCAATACCAAAGTCCGGCCTTTGTCGAAGATTGCTTTGCCAAAATTTCAATCAATTTGATTGAAAAATGAGGGTGTGACAGTGCCGCCTCAACTTTTACAAAAAGCCGGATATGACGTCATTTATCGAAAAAAAGAAAAAAAACGTCCGGGGATATTATTCCCAGGAACTCTCATGTCAAATTTCATAAAGATCGGTCCAGTAGTTTAGTCTGAATCGCTCTACACACACATACACACGCACAGACAGACAGACAGACACACACACACACACACACACACACACACACACACACACACACACACACACACACACACACACACACACACACACACACACACACACACACACACACCACGACCCTCGTCTCGATTCCCCCTCTATGTTAAAACATTTAGTCAAAACTTGACTAAATGTAAAAAGGAAATAAAAAAGAAAACAAATTATCTTCTTCTTCTGCGTTCGTGGGCTGAAACTCCCACGTACACTCGTGTTTTTGCACGAGTGGAATTTTACGTGTATGACCGTTTTTACCCCGCCATTTAGGCAGCCATACGCCGCTTTCGGAGGAAGCATGCTGGGTATTTTTGTGTTTCTATAACCCACCGAACTCTGACATGGATTACAGGATCTTTTTCGTGCGCACTTGGTCTTGTGCTTGCGTGTACACACGAAGGGGGATAGCAGGTCTGCACATAAGTTGACCTGGGAGATCGGAAAAATCTCCACACTTAACCCACCAGGCGGCCGCGGCCGGGATTCGAACCCTCGACCTTCCGATTAAGAGGCCGACGTCTTACCACCCCGCCACAGCGCCTGTCAAACAAATTATCAAACAGCTCGACATTACAGCGCACAAAAGATGACAACACACGCATTAGTTACATATTTTTGTCGTGTTTTTTTTTCTCGCCAGGTCAGCAACGGTTGCCCTCCACTTGTACAACTTCGGAGCCTAAATTGGAGCGTGCACGCTTGTCAAAATGTATGACAAGTTTGCAGACAAGCTCATCCACTGTTGAACTGTTATCTTGCTGGCGAGGGCTCGCATAAACACGTTAGACTTAAAAGCAGCGTTATGCTAAACAGGCTTAACCCGCGAAAGGTGAAAATAACAACGATGCTTGGGTATTGTCGTTACAAGATCACACGCAAACACGCTTGTCGAGTGAGAAATTTATGCTCTCGTGATACGAAGAAGAAAAATAATGTTCGCTTTTGTCATATCCGATTTGAGAAAGAAAGGAAGACCCCCCCCCCCTCTTCCCTCTTCTTGTCCGAACAAAAGACAGAGGTTTTTTTCTGATAGAACATTTATTTCTCATGCTCTTGTCGTGAACAACGATCGCTTCTGTTTTGACACAAAAACTCCTCCTGAATTTTAAAAAGAAAATTGGGCATCCCATTCCACTATCTCTCCTTTAGAAAAATGACAAAAGGGTTGTTCGTATCTCTTTTACACTATTACTTAGACTTGGTTTTTTTGCTAAACAACGAGAATGTATGTGCCATGCTTGACGTTACCAACAGGCTATTTGTCCGGGTCTTGAAGTGCTTCTAACAACCACCGATAATACACAGACATATTGGGTCGGCGTGGGTTCTAACCCAGGTACGGCCGGGTTTTTTTCTCCAGCATTTCCCAGAGTCAACACTCAGTGCAGACTCTACGCGAACAGAATCGTAACACCCTCGTGTACAAAATCTTTCACGGAGAACGTTGTGCACGTTAAAGAACCCGAGTTTCGAGCGAAAGTCCACGCGTGTTGTCGTAGGGTTGACGTAATACTCGTTCGTTTTCAACAGCCAACAACAGTTTGTTCAGTGTGAATCAATCTTCGAAAATCAAACCACAGTAGATCAGATTATTCATTTCATATTCTCCTGGGGGTTGCTTTCAAGGGGAGGCAGATTTTCCCAGCTCACCGTCTCATAAAAGGTGTGCCCACTGGGTCATAAAGAGCTAATGGAGCGGTCATCTCGAGCCTCTGTCCTTTTACATTGCCTCCTGCTCTCGCCGTCGCATATTTCACGGCACCCAGATTCTGTGCGACTTGCTGTGTTACCCTGGACAACTGACTGATTAAAGCCTGAGTCACTCACAACTATCGTTATACTTTTCTCATAGACATCCAAGAAATTAAATGGAACTGGTGATTATTGCTGTTAAGTTGTTTAATTTATACATTTATTTATTATCCAGAGAAAGACATAAACCGGAGTAAATCTGCAACAGTTTATTGTTCAGCGATACTGGACACTGCTGATTACTGTCTTTGACCAGGCGTTCAGTACTTTTGGGGGAACATTTTGCTTACTTGATTCAAAACATTGATTGTGCACTTCATTTCATTAGGCAGAAGAAAGTGCAATATCTGACGTGTACGTTGAATATAAGTCATCAAAGGTATATATTCAGAATCGCGAAGCCTCCTAAACTTACTCGCACCGTACTTTTGCGAGAGAAAATATGGTCGACGTGGCTATAGCATTTAAAAGCTCTGCGCATAACGACGCTTTTAAATACTGAGACTGCGGTGCTGTTCAAAGGAGTCGTGCTCCCGGTTGTCGGTTAAGACTTTGAGAGAACCTTGAACCTTGAAACACTTTTATGGTGTCCAGACGTGGTCAT
>NC_090247.1:35655275-35662775 GCF_037325665.1 Littorina saxatilis
TAAACTACTGGACCGATCTTTATGAAATTTGACATGAGAGTTCCTGGGTATGAAATCCCCGAACGTTTTTTTCCTTTTTTTGATAAATGTCTTTGATGACGTCATATCCGGCTTTTCGTGAAAGTTGAGGCGGCACTGTCACGCCCTCATTTTTCAACCAAATTGGTTGAAATTTTGGTCAAGTAATCTTCGACGAAGCCCGGACTTCGGTATTGCATTTCAGCTTGGTGGCTTAAAAATTAATTAATGACTTTGGTCATTAAAAATCTAAAAATTGTAAAAATAATTAAAAATTTATAAAACGATCCAAATTTACGTTTATCTTATTCTCCATCATTTGCTGATTCCAAAAACATATAAATATGTTATATTCGGATTAAAAACAAGCTCTGAAAATTAAATATATAAAAATTATTATCAAAATTAAATTGTCCAAATCAATTTAAAAACACTTTCATCTTATTCCTTGTCGCTTCCTGATTCCAAAAACATATAGATATGATATGTTTGGATTAAAAACACGCTCAGAAAGTTAAAACAAAGAGAGGTACAGAAAAGCGTGCTATCCTTCTTAGTGCAACTACTACCCCGCTCTTCTTGTCAATTTCACTGCCTTTGCCATGAGCGGTGGACTGACGATGCTACGAGTATACGGTCTTGCTGAAAAATGGCATTGCGTTCAGTTTCATTCTGTGAGTTCGACAGCTACTTGACTAAATATTGTATTTTCGCCTTACGCGACTTGTTTCTCTCTCATTTGGTCAATCCGTTTCTTCTCAATCTACTTCAGTATTCACTCCTCCTACCCCTCCTATCTTATCCTGCTTTTAGTATTACGCTCCTTCTCTCTTTCTAATCCTCTTTCTACCTCCTCCTCTTCTCCTTCCATTTGACAAGGGATTCCGCCTGCTCTAGATCGTTAAGTTCTCTTGAATGAGATGGGAGTAGCTGAGAACATCCCCTCAAACTGGAAAAGGAGGGTCTTTTTTCCCCTCTCCTTTGGTGTACTAAACCCAGATCCCCTGCATGCGAAGGAGACCTCAAGCGAAGAAGAAAGATTACTCTCCGTCTCTAGAGTTCTGTCCCTTGCTGAAAGGGCCGCAACTCCTGCTGGTTGTCTTAGCACCGTGATGTGAGCTCCCTTGTGCAAAGATCACCTTGTCTGGTGTGCGTGACCTGTGTTCAGAACTTTTTAAATACCCCGCATACCCGGCCACCCGTTATGTCACCCCGGTGCTGGCTGTTCTCCCAACACCTTTTGCAGATGAAAGAGCGGGAATCAAGCTCATCAAACAAAATCTTCGGCTTGCGGAAGTTGTCTTTTTTCATAAAGCAAAGGGAAGGTCTCCTCGAGTTGAAAGTTTCAACCCAGGGGTGGGTCTTTTCAGCGGATCTGCAAAATCCCGCGGATTTAAAACCCTAAATCCGCGTGATAAGCTTGTATTCTATGCGGGTCTTTTTTTCTTCTTTTTACATTTAGTCAAGTTTTGACTAAATGTTTTAACATGGAGGGGGGAATCGAGACGAGGGTCGTGGTGTATGTGTGTGTGTGTGTGTGTCTGTCTGTCTGTGTGTGTGTGTAGAGCGATTCAGACTAAACTACTGGGCCGATCTTTATGAAATTTGACATGAGAGTTCCTGGGTATGATATCCCCGGACGTTTTTTTCATTTTTTCGATAAATACCTTTGATGACGTCATATCCGGCTTTTTGTAAAAGTTGAGGCGGCATTGTCACACCCTCATTTTTCAATCAAATTGATTGAAATTTTGGCAAAGCAATCTTCGACGAAGCCCGGGGTTTGGTATTGCATTTCAGCTTGGTGGCTTAAAAACTAATGAGTGAGTTTGGTCATTAAAAATCGGAAACTTGTAATTAAAATTATTTTTTTATTAAACGATCCAAAAACAATTTCATCTTATTCTTCGTCATTTTCTGATTCCAAAAACATATACATATGTTATATTTGGATTAAAAACAAGCTCTGAAAATTAAAAATATAAAAATTATGATCACAATTAAATTTCCGAAATCGTTTTAAAAACTATTTCATCTTATTCCTTGTCGGTTCCTGATTCCAAAAACATATAGATATGATATGTTTGGATTAAAAACACGCTCAGAAAGTTAAAACGAAGAGAGGTACAGTAAAGCGTGCTATGAAGCACAGCGCAATCGCTACCGC
This sequence comes from Littorina saxatilis, assembly GCF_037325665.1. Classification (NCBI taxonomy): domain Eukaryota; kingdom Metazoa; phylum Mollusca; class Gastropoda; order Littorinimorpha; family Littorinidae; genus Littorina; species Littorina saxatilis. Next base: position 35,657,461 of record NC_090247.1, read on the forward strand.
GCCAAACAGGCTCGTCACTTTCACTGCCTTTTGCACTAGCGGCGGACTACGTTCAGTTTCATTCTGTGAGTTCCACAGCTTGACTAAATGTAGTAATTTCGCCTTACGCGACTTGTTTACATTTAGTCAAGTTTTGACTAAATGTTTTAACATAGAGGGGGAATCGAGACGAGGGTCGTGGTGTATGTGTGTGTGTGTGTGTGTGCGTGTGTGTGTGTAGAGCAGGCTCGTCAGTTTCACTCTGTTATGCACAAGCGGCGGACTACGGTCATTGTGAAAAAATGCAGTGCGTTCAGTTTGGTTTAAACATAAGTTTATTTTAACAAAGGTTACAATCATGACATGTATACAAAGTTCACAGAAACAGCAACAAGCTAGAAGCTTATAGTGGTGTTCCTGCATGACAGTACAACATAAGGCGGTAACGGCTGAAAAATTTGTCTCAATAAACCAAATCTATTAATAACGTAATGTTCAGTTTCATTCTGTGAGTTCCACAGCTTGACTAAATGTAGTAATTTCGCCTTACGCGACTTGTGGTCACTTGTTCTTTGATAAGAAGTACCCTTTGATTGATGAACTACGGTGCAAGCAGGAAGAGCTTATACACGAATGTTTTGTCATAGTGCACCAGATAGCATACATTCTAATGTAGATTTTCACATTCTTCTCGGGTACCATGCCCCAGTACGCCCTCAGAGGGAGATTTCCTCTTCTTTTGATCCTGACAGAGTCCCACCCCTGCAAACAAAACAACAACACTCGTAAACAAGCATTCTTATGGAGCTTCTCCCCAGCTGGAACGAGGTACTTACAGCATCCCACGATGGTGTGTATTGACTGAATCACACATTACAGATACCTTCTCTCTCGTTTGAAAGGATCGTGTAAACCACTACATATCTGACCAGGCTTTTACGTGGGATAACAGCATTCGTACACTTGGACACATACAAACAAAATCTACTTATATCCTGGCTGCTAGCTTCCAGTGCAGAGTGGTAAATGTTCTGTTGAATTGATTTTGCTCATCAAGATGGTGGCAGTAACCAAGGTAGTTCAGCAACAAACAAAAAACAAAAACAAAAAACAATAGCAACCTTGCACAGATATGAAAGAAGACATGCAGGAGATGTTTGTTATGTGAACAAGGGGAAAAATGCTCTTATCTTATGAAAAAAGCTTGGCCAGATCCGTCCAAGCTTTTCTGGAGATAAGATGTTTGACATGTGAACAAGTGGAAAGATGCTCTTATTCGATGAAAAAGCTTTGGTGGATCAGTGGTGGTCCACTTGTCTGCTTACACGGGAAAGCTCCGGGAGAACATGTTTGTCTCATGAAAAGACTTTTTTTTGCCGGCAAGAAAAGGTCATTAAGAGAAACAACTTGTTTCATTTACTTTTTTTGTAATTATGCGTCACAAACGCATCCTTTAAGAGTTTAAAAAGTGTTAAGACACGTGCCAAGGCTGCCTTTTCTTCATTATATAACACCGCCGCAAAAGGAGACAAGGGCGTGTGCTTAAACCTAGCACCCGTCGCATAACAACCTATTCTTTTCAGACAACTGTTTTTGTTCACTTCACACCTGCTTGAGTTGCACCACACACCTCTGTTTTGCAACCCGTTAAGAGTCCTTGTTTCGCTGGTGATTAAAGAGAGGAAAGCAAACAAGGAATACAAACAGCTTAGTGCTAAACAAAGGTGCTAAACCTTTTGTCAAGTTTGGCGGATACTTTCAGAAAGGTGCTAAGCCTTTGTTAAGTTTGCCAGATCAAAACATTCCTGTGAATATTGGGTCTGATTGTTCTTCGGTTTGAAGAAAGAGTTGAGAGAGAGGTTAGTCAACAGATGGTAAAAGTCTCGAACTGCTTCAAAACGTCGACATAACGTTGGTCGCGAAAGCTGTTGGCCAACGAAGCTGCTAGTTGACAAACTGTGGTCGAAAAGAAGGTTTAATTTAGCCGATAAAACAATTATGGTACAAAACAATCTTGTCAAAAAAACATTTCTGGCTGTTTGTTTGGGTCACTGAAGAGTCACTGAAGACTTGAAATGCTTGCTTTTTCATTTGAACCTTCATGTCTTCAACATTCTTTATAACAAATACTGGACCTGCTTTTATGATAGTCTTCAAAAAAATACTCTCTGTTTATCATGCATACACTTCGACAAATCCGTTACGTTTAATTTTGCCCAGCTTGTAAGGTAAAAGCTTCAGAAATTGAAAGAAGCAATACCTTTGCAGTGCAGAAGTAGATGATTTTCATGATGATGATGATGATGATGATAATGATGATGATGATGATGATGATGATGATGATGATGATGATGATGATGATGATGATGCTTGAAAGGTAAAAGCTTCAGAAATTGAAAGAAGCTATACCTTTGCAGTGCAGAAGTTTATGATTTTCATGATGATGGTGATGATGATGATGATAAAGACGACGACATCGACGACGACTACGCTATAAATCTAATGGGGATAAACATAGGTAAACCATAATTTACGATCTCGTTTAAAATTATTCTGACATCGACTGACATTTCTTGTATGGATTGTTGAATTGTGTGTGTGCAGGGCAACAGTGATAGAGCAGTCCGACCTGTGGTACAAAGACGAAGGAGGCCTCACCAAGGTCATCTGCGCAGAATGTAAGTTCACAACCTTTCTTCTATATTTGTTCCATCTCCTACAAAGAGAAAGAAAATAGTTTACAGCTCAACAATCTTCTTTGCGTTAGTAGCAGGCCAGTTTTTGCTACAGAGCAGTTGTTGCTGCATTTTGCGCAAGGAAAAACCAGGATGTTCTTCACAAACTACAACCTGGATGAAAAAGCTATGAAACCGGCACGTGTTCAGGCTAATTTCAGGCGTGCGCCAGCGTCACTTTGACTGCTTCTCATTAACACCAATGCCAGTTGAACAAAAGCACTGGCTGATGTAACAACACTTTTGCAAATGGGATAGTACACGTACATTACTATTTCCATTCTGAAGGTAAAGATTCACCTTCTCTCAACCATTGACCATTGCGGAAAGCAAAATACGATGAGAAAATCAAGTAACCAGATACCTCTTCATTCAGTATGTACAGACAGATTGTTTTCTCCCATGGGAAAAAAACTACTTTTAACTGTACACAGACCAGACGCTGACGAAGTCTGTCGCGACGAGCATTGTTGCTAAGGGTTACTGGGTGCTAGTCTCGTGGGTATAAAAGCACACGCCCATTCAACGTCAGTTCGATGTGCACCATGTTCGTAAAAAACGCCGTGTGATCCGTGTCCTTGTTGGCGAATGACACGTGCTCCATCAAACAGGTGGACAGCGGTTAGCGCTACATATGGACAGGCCAGTGAAAAATGAAGGACCCCCGCAACTAGCTTCTGTAAGATACATTTCTTCCCATCTAAACCGTCTCGTAAACCACCACAGGTCCAGGCGTTTTCGTGAGATAAGAGCAAACTTCCTTTGGACACATAAAACAAATCAACAATCTGGCTGCTGTCTGTGGACAGTGGGAGTTTTGTGCTGAATTCATTTCGTACTTGACACCTGTGTCCATCCACAAAATTGATTCAACCAAAAATGATCGCTCTGCACAGGATACAACCAGGCTGTTGAATGTTGGTAGGTGGCCAAGCGGAAAGAAGCTCTTATCCCATGTATAATCCGGGACAGATTGGCGGTAGTTTTGACGATGCTCACGCCTAAAGGAACTTATCTTTTGACCGCATCGAAACGACACCCAAGGTGTTTGTCCAAGTGAGCAGATTTTTTGGTGCAATATCCAATTTACTAGTGCCACAGTTTTTGCTTTTGATGCATGTCTTTCATGAAAAATGATGGGGAAAACAGGTTTCCTTTGTTTTGATGTATTTTTGTCTTGCATTACCTTTTCTTCCAGTCGACCTTGAACCCAAAGAAAATTTGACCTCTCCAGTAAATTCGACCTTTGAAGACCTTCCAGCACCTGCCAGCAACGGTCAGTCGACTTCCCAGCCTCGCTTAGACCGACCGTGCATGATTAATGTTGTCATTAACACGACCAATTCATTATTTGTATATCCACTCCGCCTTCGTTTAAAATGCGTTTAACACATTCCTTTCCATGTGGACCTCAATATACGTTGCAGTAGTTGAGTTTAGTGTGTAACAAGAACGTCATTATATTCTCCGATTATTAACCAAGTGAGGCCAGTGTGGCAGTAACAAGATCAAATGAATCAGAAAAGTAGACACTCTAAATACATAAACCGTTGGTTAGAGTTACGCGGAACCAGTGGCATGGCGGATGGGCAACAAGACAACTAAGGACTGGGTGGCCGAGTGGTAACGCACTTGCGCTCGGAAGCGAGAGGTTGCGAGTTCGACCCTGGGTCAGGGCGTTAGCAATTTTCTCCCCCCTTTCCTAACCTAGGTGGTGGGTTCAAGTGCTAGTCTTTCGGATGAGACGAAAAACCGAGGTCCCTTCGTGTACACTACATTGGGGTGTGCACGTTAAAGATCCCACGATTGACAAAAGGGTCTTTCCTGGCAAAATTGTATAGGCATAGATAAAAAAAAATGTCCACCAAAATACCCGTGTGACTTGGAATAATAGGCCGTGAAAAGTAGAATATGCGCCGAAATGGCTGCGATCTGCTGGTCGATGTGAATGCGTGATGTATTGTGTAAAAAATTCCATCTCACACGGCATAAATAGATCCCTGCGCCTTGAGTCCGAGTCTGAAGATACGCGCGCGATATAAGACTTCATATAACTAAAATCATTGAACAAAGAAGTCATTTTCATCCTCATTTGATCTTGTACGATGGTTATTTTATCTTTGACGCTTCGCCTTTTTGTTTTGTATCTTCATTTTTAACACTTTCAGTTTCTTGAAAGCAACCTGCATGCGATGTCGTAACTCGACCGGCTTATAATAGATGATACTCATATTTGTGCATTTGATGTTTTATTGTTCAGATGCTGTGATTTGTGTAAACATTCGTGTCCAATTTCTTATTTCGCATGCAATATTATTAGCATTCGTTTGCAATGCATTGTTACGTGTTGTCTTTTCATCATCCAGTAGTATAGAATGTTGCGTCCCGTCTTGAGCTAATATGTTAACAATGGATATACATAGCAACAAGAAAATATCCCAGCATAAAAAATAATTCGAATGTTAACATTTCAGCTTTTGTTTCATATACAACATACCAGTTAAAAACGCATGCATTGTGCTTGCTTGAAATGATTTAACACGTGTGACCTTTGTATAAGCTATAGATGTTTCTGAGTTTTAGAACTGTCTTTAGAACTGT
>NC_090247.1:35667775-35860275 GCF_037325665.1 Littorina saxatilis
CTTTATAGCTTTTGCCAGCAAAGGAGGTGATTAACCTCTGTAGGTGCTGGCTAACTTGTTTCGGTTGTTCTTTTGTGTGATTTCAAAAAACCTGTTTTCTTCGTTTGTTTGTTTGTTTGTCTGTTTATACACTCTTTAAACAATACCTTGATGGTAAGTTTCAGTAATTGCTTTGTCTGTTTTACATCTACAGACGCATGAATCAGCGAAGACATAATGAATCAGCAAATCGTCCCTCCTTGCAATTTCTTCTGAAACCTTCATTGCAAGGTCTACAAAATTATATTTTGATATGGGAATGAGATGTTAGTTGGTTCCCTTTTTATTCTTCCTTCAGTTAAAACAAAATCAAATGTAAAAATAATTATAACTTTTAATGTGCACACAACGCTTGCCAGAGAAAACATAAAAATGCAAGACTATGTGCACGTCTTTGCGTGCATTTTGAACTTCACAATCCAACCTCATTAACAAAAAGCAGAGTTCTCTTGTCCTTAACGAAAAAAAATCTCATTTATGTAAGTATTAAATAGTAGCAGAGGGCAGAATCAGAGTAAGCTAGAATGAGGTCAGAAAGTGGGAGAATGAACAAGTGTCAATGTTCATCCAAAAATATGTTTCCAGTTCCATTTTTTTATTGTCAAAAGTGGGCTTAACTATGTTAGTTTAATAGAGCATAGTTTCAACAATGCTCTCGTTGCTATCATAAAAGTGAGAACTTAAAGTCGGCAACCTGCCGCAACAGTACAAACACTCCTGGTTTTATGACCATAACTTTCTTGTAAACATTGACGAGCGCTTTGGCTACTTAAAATTTTAAGACTTGTGGTTTGTGTGCAATGGAATCGGATGTTGCGTTTTATTGTGTGAAAACGTTTAAGGTGATTTTCAAGGCTGAACGAGTTTAAATACTGCAATCAGTACGCCAGATGATACGGTAGCTTATAGCAGAGGCAACGCTTAATTCTTTGTATTTCAATTGGAAACGTCGAGATCAGCATACCATATGAACTTTCCCGATTGATTCATCTTTAGCAAAAAGAAAAAAAATATTATAAATCGATCAATCGTATTGTACGATCAATGTTGCTGTTGTTCAGTCGTGAAATATGGACAATTGCTGCCTACGACTGAAGGAGATACAGAAAGCTCTTTGGCCCAACGAAATAAATACTTCGATTGCAAGATTTGTATTAGAAGAAATGGGGGTCCTTAACGTCCTCACAGGAAATTTTCCTTTTAGGGACATGAGTTGGTGATACGCTAAAAGTATTTGTATTAGAGTATCAAAAGAACCAAAAGAACAACAGAAGCTAGGCCAGCCCTATGGTAGTTCACTGACTTCAGTACTTGTATTAGAGTGTCAGAACAAATAAATCGCTAGGAATTAGACAAGTACTGTGATTTTTGCGTTGGAAACAGATTTCACAGTACTTAACAAAAAGAACGCTGAGAATAAACCCAACACTGTGATCGTTCACTGAATGCTCATCAGGAGTTAAATCATGGTGAGATAAAGAGCAAGCACTGTGATTGTTGCACTGAAATCAACAAGATTGCTAGAATTAAGACAGCATTGAGGTCATTCGTCTAATATTTTGTATCAGAGAGAGAAAAAGAACGCTAGCTAGGAATACAAGCATTGCCACTTTAGGGGCGGTGCAGAAATATAGTGCTGCGACGACGGAACCAAAGCAGGAAATCCTTGGGTCCTTTCTTCCGCTGTGTTCCAGTAATGAGTCATATAGTTCAAAGACGTGTTCCTGCGCGTTTTGCGTGCGACTTTTGGTGTAGTCTGAATTTAGATATAATTGTTTCTGGTCAGTGAAGCTCTGGTTTTATTCTGTGAAGATTAGGTGTGGCGAAAACTTCTGTGTAACTTTCCGAGAGAGAGAGAGAGAGAGAGAGAGAGAGAGAGAGAGAGAGAGAGAGAGAGAGAGAGAGAGAGAGAGAGAGAGAGAGAGAGAGAGAGAGAGAGAGAGAGAGAGAGAGTGTGTCTGTCTGTTTCTTTCTGTGTATGTTTATGTGTACATATGTCTGTGTATGTCAGGCATGGGAATTGTCCGCGAAATCGCGGATTTCCGCGAAAAGGAAATTATGTTTCAGCGAAAATAAAGTATTGTCCGCGACAAAAAATAGGTAAACTAAATTATATGTATAATACTGTCTCTCTATCCATTATTTGCTTACACGAGAACTATCAAAATATTGGTCTAAAATGCTAAAATTAATTTTCCTTCCGGGCAGCTTCGCCCCCCTGGTCCCCCTAACGGGGCCCTGCCCCTGTACACCGCCGGGGCCTGGGCGGCCCCTGGACCTCGGCCTATTTTCAGAGTTTTTTTTCTGTTTTGGAATTCCCATGCCTGGTCTGTGTATGTGTGTCTGTCCGTCTGACCGTCTGTTTCTTTCTGTGTATATGTCTGTGTGTGTGTCCGTCCGTCCGTCCGTCCGTCCGTCCGTCTGTCTATCTGTCGGTCGGTCCGTCTGTCTATCTGTCTGTCTCTATCTCTTTCTCTATCTCTCCAATCGTTGATCGAGCGGAGAAGGACCTTAAGGACGAAGGTGGCTATCGTTAAACACACTTCATTGGTTCGTTTTGGAGGTGCTCAACCCCTTCAGAATTCCAAACACTATCCAAGGTATATTGTAGGGCGTTGGATTTGGGCGTGAAAGCCTTATTCTCAAACGGATTCTCCTTGAACAGCAGATGATAACACAGGGCGTAGAACGGTAGATACCGTTAGAGGCATGGAAGGATTCATGAATTCAACTGCTTCAAATTAAAGGGAGGAAGGGGTTGGGGGGGGGGGGGGGGGCGGAGGAGGGCGAGAGCAAGAAGAGGAATAAAGCCCGTTGTGCAAGAGGGAACAATCCTTCCCCAAATCCATTTCTAGAACAGCAGACGACCACTCGTGTGCACGTGCGTTCGAAGAATGGCGTGTACAATTCGAGAAGAGTGTTTATTCTTCTGCAGAGTGGTCTTCAGAGCAGCAAACGACCATGCATGAGCGTGCTAGGAATGGAGCCTAAAAGATTTTACGTGTCCTGTGACGTTTAACCACAAACTCCACTTGGAATATTAATAGAGGAGCCAGTTGATCTCCCGATTTCTCTGCAAAGCAGTAGACAACCATACAAAAAGGGTACAAGCTTGCAAATATCGGGAGGATGACCTTTTCGTCTCCTGATTTTCCCCTAAATCTGAAGACGATGATTCCTGAGTGAGTGAGATTTCCACTGCAAAACGATGACCTTTTCTTTTCAAGATTTCTCTCCGAGGCGGTTGACGATTTTGAGAGGCTAGCCAGTTCGCAAATGAGAGAAGAAGACTTATTATTTTCCAAAAACAGCATTTGCGGGCGATAATGCAAACAGATCATAGAACCAAAGAATGTGCAAGATTCTAGTGCAAAGAGACCATATATAAAACCAAGGAGCGTGCAGGCTTTTATATCAAAAAGGCCATAAAACCAGAGAGCGGGCAAGCTTCAAATGCTAAAAGACCATAGAATCAAAGAGCGTGCAAGCTTCTAATGTAAAAAGGAGGACCTATTCTCGTTCAGATCCCCCGTCCAACAAAACAAAAAGCAGAATCAGTAGCAGACGACATTGCGAAGAGGGCGGTTGCCAGGGAGAGGGCATGGCGGCGTCGTCAGCATCCCGCCGCCATGATAAAACCAGCGGTTTAGTGCCCTTTGACAAGTGTGTCGGTGGCGAGTTAAAGCGCCCTTTGACGGCTGTCTTGCAGACACAGGAGCGCCTGGCAGCCCGCCTGGCAGCATTCTCTGCACGTCACGAGCCTTGTGCCCTGTCTCTGGCTGTGGCTGCCACCTTGCTGTTGGCTTTCCCCGCCATCCCAAGTTTGACTTGCCTGCTGCTGCCATCTTGTTGGCTTTCTACGCCGTCCAGAATTTCTTTGACTTGCCTGCCATCTTGTTGTTGGCTTTTCTGGCAGCCATCCTGGTTGTCTGCCGCTGCCACCTTGCTGTTGGCTTTACTCGGCATCTTCAGAGTCTTTTTCCTCTTTGCTGTGTTTACTGGTGATTGTGAACTGAACGGTGTGGTTGTTTCTCTGGTGGTCTTCCTTTGTCGTCGTCTTGAGAAACGATAATTTGATGTTGGTGGTGATTCTGATCAATGCAATGTTTTTGAAACTTGAGAATTAGTTTGTGTTGGTCAACGAGATATTAAATCGTTAAGACTCGAAAGGTTTGTATTTGCCCGTGTAGGTAAATGAATTATCGCTAACCTCGAGACTGCAAGAGCTCAACGAATAAGAGTTTATATCCCATGGGTGTTGATGACAACGATCAGCCTTTAATGTCCGCGCGACTTTGAATACGCTTTTCGGTATCAGTCGGCAATACATTAATTGAAAGCAGTGCATCAACTTCTTCGTCGCTTAACACAAAATTCATTGTCTGTCTTTTCATTTCATGAAGTTTTTGTATAATCATTTTATTAAGGTCTTTTTGTGTGCGAATTTCACTATTTTTCCAGAGCAGACGTTGTTGCTATGGGAGTTTGAGAGATGAAACGTAAAACGTGCATAATGACTTTATTGTTCTTTTGTGTTGTCCCAACTGTTTTAACGCCTGTTCATGTCTACCGACACGCCGCCGTTAATTTTACGTCTCCCTTCGTGTCAGACTAACCATAGCGATCTTATTGTCCTAAATGGCAGCCACACATAAGAACCTTTTCGACCCAGAAAAGAAGAAATATATGAGTCACCGTTTTTCTTTGTGCGTAACGCTATCTTTTAGATACGTGTAGGACGTGTCCGTGAGTGACAAGACAAAAAGAAAGTGTCACCGTTACGGTCAGTGATATCATACTTACATGTACTTCCGTCTACTTAATTGCCTTACTTCTCTGTGAAATCTGAGGCTGAAAGATCTTAGAAGCAAAGGGAAATAAGCGCTCTAGATATAGACACCAACAGTAATTGAGAGTTACGCGGAACCAGTCTTCAGAGAACAAGACGCAACAATCAACAAACGACTTTTTATGTCAAAAAGTACACTTCTCATGTTGAAAGCTTTTTTTCACGTCTCAGATCAAGATGCGTGTGCTTAGTCCAAACAGAAGCCCAAGTCTTCAAGGTGTCCCCCGAGTTATTAATTCCTTTTAAAATGATGTTAAGGTAATGTCCTCAATGATTAAACCTGTATTTTATATGAGATCTATTAAACAATCCTCCTTTCGTGCATTCAATAATAACAAATTGTTACTATATTATTCCTCCTTCTTCTCTTCGATTGCTCTCCTACATTCATGACAGGAAATATCAGATAATCCGATGCTGTCATTTTTTCAATTAGATGAGAAAATTAGTAGTCTGGTGAATCCCTCTGCCTTATACAACTGTCTATACACATCTGACAAGAATGCCAATGCTTGATCCGCCGTTTCCTGCATACGGTTGGAAGTTTTCAATCTCTTCCACGCAGGGCATTATACCACAGGAGCAAACAAGTGTAGAGAAAATTGTAGAAAAACATTTATGTTGAATAAAATGTTTGTACAGAGAGGGCTAACTTTGTTCTACCACAGAGATCATTAAAAAAAACACGTATCTGTTTTAACAATTTCTCAAGCTTTTACTGATGAGCCAGAAAACTTTCTTGAGGTAACTGCTACCATCTTGTGTTGACTTTAAGTAATCTCCGAAAGCCACCAGAAGATAGTGTTGTGAACAAAACTTCTGCTTTAACGATTGCGTGGGCAGAATCAATTCACAGTAGGCGTTGAAATAGAACAAACGAACGCTCATGACAAACGTGGTATAATTCATGTACTTTTAAAATACTATTCTGGCATTGGATTTGCCTACTTTAGAGACGAAGCTAATATTTTATTTTATTTGATGTATAAAAACAGAAGTTCTGGTCAAATTCTGATAGCTAAAGGCTCTCAGCTTTCTCAAGTTGAAAATGATTGCAGAGATGTTGCTAGCATGATTTTTTTCTCTATTTTTGCCAATATGGCCATGAACGTTTCGGAACTTTTTTAGTTTTTGGCAGTCCATGGCGGAACCCAACGTAAAAAAGTTCGGCATTTCTATCGAAATGACGGCAACATTTGTCGGCGATTTAAACTAAGTTTCGGCATTTCGCCGACTGCTGGCACCAGACGACATCCCTGCAACGGTCGCATGCGTGTATGTAGTAGGGTCTTTTGAAAAGCTAAATTCAGTGTGCATGAGAAAAAACACTTAACTGGTCCAGTCAGAGGGCGTGTGCCTTTCGACTTCCAGTCGGCGACTCAATTAGGCATACTGTACTCAGTGCCACATTCGTCGCGCAGTAGAGGCCGTTTTAGCCTAAATCACGTTTATATCGGCTGCAAAAATTCCTTACCGAGGAAATAGCTACCGCATGCGAAGGCAGCTTGAGTATTAATGCGTCCTGTTGTGTGTATATCGTTAGGGCAAAACGTTGTGAGGGCTTATTTATTGTCCGAGTTGCGGTCTTGCCCGTAGTGGTGCAGTTGTGTCACCATAAAGCATGTGAACCCTCGACACTGTAAGCCGAGAGTGTGAGGTTTGATATTTGTCACAACACCCATGTGACTGCTTCTTCTGGCAGGAATTCATTGGTCACTCGTGCGCTCTGCCTAAGTAGACACTGCGAAGAAGGCCACAGTGTGAAATTAACTTTAGAGGCGATACGTAATTGTGCAAATTGGCCGAGACAAAGCGTGAAATTCTGAAGAAGAGGAGTTGAAATTGACTGTGAAACTCCGAGGAAGAGTCAAGACCAAATGTAAAACGATGGACAAGAGTTACAATTAAATCTGAAACTTTGGACTACAGGAGAGAAGAGTTAAGATTGGGAGAACAGAAACTGTTAACATTGAATGTGAAAGTGTTCAAGAGCACTGCAGATGCTTCAACCATCCCATGGAAGAAGACTAATGGTGAAAGACTAAAAAGCTTATGTGTACTTGTGGATATATATTCTGTGACGTCGCGAGGAAGTACCCAAGATGAGGATCTTCCTTCTTCTGTGTTTTATCATACGTACGTTGTTCGCAAGATTCTCTGCCTGTCCTTATTGAGTCTGTTTGTTTTTTTTCTTTTTATCCCATGTTGAATTCGACAAGGTATTCAAGGCATACATGATATAACGTTTGTCAGTTCTCTCTGTTTCTGCCTACCCCCCCCCCCCCCTTTGCCTATCTATGTACGGTACGATGTCTTCACAGTAGAGTGTGTATCATAAGGATGTTTTTGTCTGTGCGAGTTTCAGTTTCTAAACGTATTCATCTATTATATTTCTCTCTCTCAATCTGTCTGTGTCTTCAGGCCGCATAACTCCATAAGTCTCTGTTTCTCATTTTTGTTTCTAATGAGTTCCAGCTTGTGTGTTTCTTGTATATTTCTTTTTCTTGTTTGTGAATCAGAGAACACGCCCGTCGCGATATAACCTTCGTGGTTGAAAACGACGTTAAACACCAAATAAAGAAAGAAAAGAGAACACGTGTATACAACTATTGTAATAACATTCTTTAATGCTTTAGCTAATGATTTAAAGAATAGTCTTACTCTTTTTCTGTTAGAATAAGAACGTGAATAGATGACGAATGATAGTATATTTCGTAAAAGAATGGAAATACAACAAGCCTACTCATGCAAATAAACTTCCCCTGAAATATAGGCCAGACTATTGAATCCACCTTTTCCTGTTTAAAGATATGTATTATAAACAATTCGCTGTTTTGTTGTAAACGTCAATGCTTTAGTTCATGATGTCACAATCTGCATTATTCTGCATGCTTTACGTCAAAAGATGTTTAACTTCAACCTCACACGGCGCTCAAATGTAGGCACAATGATGATGCCTTTAGACATAACACGTGAATCTTGTTAATAATTAAAACCACACTTGCTACTTGTGAATGCAGCGAATTTATCACACAGGAGGAAGTGTGATGTATTACATAAAAGGGAATTAAAGGATTAAGTGAAAAGTGCAAGCGAAACTGAAATGCGTCTTAACTGTGTTTTCGTTATCCTCTGAAATTCTCACATGTTTTAACTTAATCTCTTTTTTTCTGTATTGTTTTAATGAACAACTTCATTTCAGTGTGGATCCGGTTTGTGTGATTTATTTTCACATGGAAAAAGTACACTTATATACATTTGTCATAACATGGCGACGCCTACGATGCTATATTAGCCTATGTTAGGTGCTGCAATGTACCCATCATACATTTGTGTCAGGGCTGTCCTTATTTAAAATTCTAACACTGCTGGTTTCAATTTGGAATTAACTTTTTGTAGTCAGAGATGCCTTTAAGTCGTTCCAGGAAGACGTCTGCATAAAGTAGGGCATGGAGCCAAAAATAAACTTATGACTTGGCAGTGTAACACGGACATGATATTGTTATTGTTAATTACGATTATCTGGCATCCATATTTATAAATGCAACGTTATGTAAGTTACAAATTATAAGAAGACCAGACTACGACAACGTAGAATCGTGCTCCCTGGTCTGCGATAGTAGCTGTATTTGTGTACCTGTTACATACACTTACTGCTCTTACCAATGTTTTCACACAAAGGAATTTGGAGTCAATTAATTTTCTGTAGTTGGTGACTAATTACTTCTCTTTGCAAATGTTAGCACGGACCGAAATTGTGGGTCAGTTCCGTGAAGGGATAGACGAATACGACAACGATCTCAGACTAGAATCTTCGAAGTCGTAGCTCATAGTTGGGTAGTAACCGTAACTCAACTACTGTCGACTAACATTCCTACGCTCAGCAGTAGCCGTGACATTAAAACCGCTACATGTACGTACGCTATATCGCGTTGACCAGACAAACTAATGCTTGGTACAGTCTAGACATGTCAAGAGACTCTCGAGGACACTGCTTCCTGAGTCAGTAATTAATGAAGCGTGACTAATTACCATCGTGCTTACTAAACTCCGACTGTGAATTATTTAAAAGGCGTATAAATCACTCAAGAACGGACACAATGCATCTTGGAATGATTTTAGTGTTCAAGAATTATTTCGTGATTAAATGTAAACTTAATATAATGAACGACTTGACGACTCAGTGAATATCAAGAGTATGAACAATAAATATGAAGTGCAGGCATGAGCAGACGGAAAACCCATCAATGATTTTAGCAGAAGGAAGAATCATATTACCCTAATTATAACAACAACAACAAAATATGGCAAGTGTTTTATTGTGAAAGATAAAATGCATGTAAATGTTCTTAATCATTCTGTAAAGTATTGCTTGATGTCACAATCATTGTTGTTGTTCTTTAAGCAGAAGATGCGGCTGTGTGACGCACGTCTATAAACATTTCCAACGCGTTAATTAACATTGCAAAATTAGCCAGATGAAAGCGTTGCATTTGCTGCATGGGTGTGTTAGTCTGTGTGTATGTAAAACATTGATGCTGTATCATATAAGACGTCACCCTGTTTGATATTCCTGTTCTTTTGCGAGCCTGAACTGTATAGTTTGCATTTTGGTGAAGATGTATTCTCCTCGATGCAGCTGTGGTTTCAGAAAACTCTGAAATGTGCAGATGGTGTGTTTAACAATCTGTGACCTATACATAGCTTTAGCGTTGGAACCAACTTCAATTCAAATATTAGCACAGTCCTACATGACATCGTGAAGTTGTATACTGACGTCATCTTATGACGTTGCAGTGACGCAGCAGGACGAGGCTGACGCGGTGACTGCGGACAGCCCCAACACGCTGCCTGAGGAGGATGAGTGCTGCGCGTGTGGTCACGCCATGTACAGCGTCACTTTCACCGGACTGTGGTCACGTCAGACTCACCCAAAACAGTTCCCCGATTCCAAACGTAAGTGGCTCTAAAGTGTGTGCGTTATGCTGTAGATGAACATATGTATGGTCTGAATTAACACACAATTTCTTTTTTAATGTTTGGCTCGTATTGAATTAGAAACGGACCTCTCTACGTCACCGTTACCTCCCATACCCCCCCCCCCCCCCCTCATCCTCAGCTAAACGGCACTTGCCTCGTTAGACATCCATCATTCTGCTTGATATGAAAGCGCATGCAGTCCATCAAGTCATGTCGTTTGATCCTTGGTCCTCTTACCAGATTGACCCCTTGTTCCTTTCTTCATCGACACTAGCATCATCATCTTTTCACCACCGTTTTTCAGATGCTTACCTGCTTCACTGGTCTAACATCGTGGGGTCGACTCACAGCAACGACTACAGGATATGGCGCTACGACAACTACGCCTCACGTGCTGTGAAGGAGGTCTGCGAGTTCGGCTCCTCAAGGTCACTGGAGAACGAGATGAAGGAGAATGTGAGTACACATGCACTCATATCATACGAACGCTTACATCTGTTAAGGCCTTTCTTTTGCCGGGTCGGAAGATTACTTTGCAAAGACTTCAAGGAGTCTTTTTTTTATCGAAAATTCAGTGCAAAAGCTTCGTGCATTGCAGTGAGCTTTGCGAAGTCAACTTCGCCCAATTGATATCAGGCTGAAGATTCTCCTTTCGATGCGAATAGTCATTTTTGAAAGGTAGACCGAGTTTTACGGAGAGAAAAAAAACAACAAAGGAGAATCGGTCCTACCTGGTTCAAAGAAGAAGAAAAAGTCAAGAATCATTAAAGGCTGACATAGTCCTATTTAATTAGTTTAATTACTTCCAAGGCTTTTCCCATCGTTGAGGGGATGTATAAATTAAGCTTCCTGCAAAGTTTTAGGTTTGAAGTCCTTACCAATTACGAGAAATAATTAATTCTTTATTGCATTGTTTAGCAACAGTTCTCCAGGACTTGGGCTATTTTTAGACCGTTGACGTCACTTCGTGACGTTTCGTAAACCAAAGATGGCGTTTGAGACTGTTCTGTTTACATTCGACACTATCAACACCACTTTGCAATACTGAAATAATTTTTTCTGTGTTCGAAAGCTACAGCCAATCGTTATTATATCCCCTTAGGTACAGTTTTATAACATTATTGGCACATGTAAACAATATGAATTAATCAATGAACGCTACGAATATGGCAGCCTTTAAGGCTCGCACTTAGATAACCATGCATGCACGATGCAAGGACGTGAATACAAACATATTTGTTAAAACTCAAAAAGTGAATTAGTCGTTTCTGGGTTAATTATTCTCTGAACAGTTGCATATTTTCGCGATCGAAACAAACAACATTTTCATTTATTGTTTGATGGGTA
Organism: Littorina saxatilis; assembly: GCF_037325665.1. Taxonomy (NCBI): domain Eukaryota; kingdom Metazoa; phylum Mollusca; class Gastropoda; order Littorinimorpha; family Littorinidae; genus Littorina; species Littorina saxatilis. Next base: position 35,678,991 of record NC_090247.1, read on the forward strand.
TCTGAAGATCGCTGGCTATTGCGTGACAACAATTACTATCAGAAATGGACAATAATGTGTTTGTTCTGCGAACGTCTTCAAAACCGTCAACTCTTTGGTTAAGGGTTGGCCAACAAAGTAGTGTTTAACTGACGACGTTTTTGTTTGAACCTTTCTGTCGATTGTACACAAGTGTACATATCTGAGCTCCGCTGATTCAGCAGGGAGGGAAAACCCTCAACTAAGTCTCCAGCAGTAAAGTTTAAACTATACATGGTGACCTGGAAGGTTCCTGCTGTTTGACAGACAACATGCCTTCACCTCATTTGTCTCTCACTGCTATCTCTCTCAATGTCCCCCGGTCTTGCATGTCCCGCAAAGGAATACTTTCCACGGGTTCACATCACCCCAGACAGTTCTCTTCACTACTGGTATGTCTAAGTCGGCAGTACGTACGCTGGTTCTGGGTTGTTGGTGTTCGTCGGCCAATCCCGGTCGCATTCATTATTCCGGCTGGCGAGGGAGGTTCATTGAAGTATGGTAACAGACCTTACCTCATACCGTGTGACCGCTGATAGGGCACCGTCTGAGAGAGTGAAACGACATTGCTGGAAGAGGACTCATTGCCCAGTAGAATGGCCAACAAGGAATGACTGTTGAGATCTCACTGTTTCTGGTGTTCTTTTGAATTAAATGTGATCTTTAATGAACTCTGAATTATTTCGGAAGGTCAAAAAGAGGGGGGGGGGGGGAGCTGAGTTTAACTGAAAAAGGAGGGGGGTGGGGGAGAGAAGGCCAGTTGATGTCAAAATGGACGGTTAAGTCTGGAGGAGAATTATTTTCGTGATCATCTTGTAACGACAGCAACGACATAATTGCTGGAGAAATAGGTTGCAGTGAAATCTTAGCTGCTGACAAATGACAGCATGGCCAAGCCCCATTGACCCTTTGTTTTATGATTCTTTGTTTGTTTGTTTGTGTCTTTTTTTTCAAATTTCCTAGATTAACTGAGATTTTGTAAAGGGGGCGGGGCTGTTCCAGAGAGCTAAAGTTGTCCGAGTCAAAAGTCTAACACCTTGTTTTCTGTTTTCTCAGATTGTGGTCTTAAAAAAAGGAAAGCGGGGTGGGGGAACTTTACTCGGGGAGCTAAAGTTATCCAAGGTCAGAGGTCGCCGTATACAGCCCACCTCAGCTCATTCACTTCTTCTCCTGGGACTCGCGTCGACTGCACCGAGGAATGCACTCCCATCGGCATAGCACAGGGGAGTTAAAGGGCAAACAAGATAAAAGTGACCAAGTGGGCTATTAACATTGAAACCTCTACGACTAACTTTCCCTCTCTTGACACCTCGTTCAATGAACAGGGATTGATTCACAGCGAAACAATCGTCTGCTTGTCGCCCCAACCACACCCGGAGTTGTGAAGTAACCCAAGCTAACAGCGATAAGACACGACTGTATATACTTCGTCTTGTCCCCAATGAGGTAAGAAGACGCTGGCTTTAAAAGGGTCAGTCCTCAACGTCATAGCAATTTAAAATGTGTTCACTATTTCCGATCTGCCCAGGATCTTTCTTCAACTTGGACACATACCAACATTGAACGTCCCGACTGCTTCCTGTGCAGAGTCAAACTTTGTTGTGGTTGATGAAATAGTATCGTAAATTGACACGAGTGGTCGTGTAGAACTCAATTCATTAAACAAAACAAAATACAACTCAGCACAGACAGCAGCCAGGCTATTGACTGTCGGTACGTGCCCAAGTGGAGGGTGTGGTCTTATCCTCCTCGCGCCCCCTAATTGGCGTAGAGGCGCGTCCCCCGGGTGGTGGATGGGGGAGCCTTCTCTACTAACTTCTGAGAGAAGGTCGCATCACTCTCGATGCCGTGAACCTAATTAGGATCTTTTTCTTGTTTCTTCTCTATTTCTGCCTCCCCAAAGTCCTTTTACTTTCCTTTTCTCACTCATAAAATTCTTCACTTATTACCCTTGTTAAGTGGTTCTTGTATAGAATATAGTCAATGTTTGTAAAGATTTTAGTCAAGCAGTATGTAAGAAATGTTTTGTCCTTTGTACTGGAAACTTGCATTCTCCCAGTAAGGTCATATATTGTACTACGTTGCAAGCCCCTGGAGCAATTTTTTGATTAGTGCTTTTGTGAACAAGAAACACTTAACAAGTGGCTCTATCCCATCTCCCCCCTTTCCCCTATCCCATCTCCCCCCTTTCCCTCGTCGCGATATAACCTTCCTGGTTGAAAACGACGTTAAACACCAAATAAAGAAAGAAAGAAAGAAAGGTCTTATCCTCTGTGAAAGCCTGGGCCGAGTGGATATTGTGAACCAAACTCTTAGCACGGGAAGGACTGTGTTTTTAACCTGCGGGATAGTAGCAACTTCGGTATGTTAGTGTCGCTTAAACACTTTATTGGTTCGGGTTTTTTGGTCAATTCTGTGTGGTGTTTCGAATTGTTTATGGCTTTTAGAGAGTAACACAGACTGGTGTCGAATCGGTGGAATTGGCAGCTTGTTAGAATAGACCAAGCTGATGGCTCAACCACAATGTAATCAGGTTATTCGGTTGCTTTTCTTTGATTTATTCCCTCGATCAGTGTGAACAGTGTCAGTCCACAGGGAAACAGAACAGAAATCTATACACCTTTAACAAATGCTGCAGATGTTGAATCCCCCAGCGATACATACTTTCATGCCTGCATTGTGTTCATGTACAAACACATCTTTTTTCGGAATTCACAGAGTAGAAACACATGTACAAAGTTTTTCGTTCATTAATTCTTTTCGTCTATTTTCATCTCCATTTTCAACGATGTTGTTTGATAAGCCTCAGAGTGCATTTACTGCGTTACAGTGAATTTTAAGCTGTTTTGGCGGCAGCCGCGCGCTCTCTTCCAGGCAACATCTTTCTGGATATCAATAATTATCAGTGACAGATTCCTGAAAGGTGAAACATGAATGAGACTGCATTGATATTCAAAAAGAAGGTAGACGTGGAGAGGGCCCCAGGTGTAAAAGTGACTACATATCTGTTGACTTCCCCAACAAACGTGTCAGCCTGTCTGCCGGCCCATTTACCCCACGGTCTAGCACCGCCCCAGAAGAAAATGAGTTCGTTTCATTTTTGAACTCATTCGTCATTGTAGCGTGTGCTTTGATGTATGTGCTAGTGAGAGACTATTTTTCAACGGAGCCTCTTGGTGTTTTTTTCCTGCTCCTCTTAAACAAGTATCCATGAGAATGTTCTAAAGATACAGACTTCAGCGTATCTATCTGTATATAGCTCTTGATGCATCACTAGGTGTGTGGCCCATACTTGTCAAGAACGTCCGATTAAAGCCGCGCAGCTTTTGAGGGTTACTTTTGCGGTTTTTCTAACAGCTTTAAAGTGTTGATAGCAGACGAGGGCTGGTGTAAACTTTCTGCACCGTTAAATTTATGTGTCCTAGGCCTGTTACGTAGGCTCTTTTGGGATGTTCGAAAAATGAAATGGTAATATTGACCTCGAATGACCTGCCGTCGTTGCCTGGCGTGAAGCAGCTCAATAAACAATTCTGAGCGTTTGCATCCCACTTTACATTTAGTTGCTTTATCAGTTTTAGCTGTTACAAGATTTACTTTCCTTCTGTGTTTGGGATATTTAAGAATCTGGCACATTTTTGAAAACGATATAGATATATTTTCACATGTTGCTCTGGGGATGTCTTGGGCTTTTGATACAAAGTGTTGGATTATATCGTACCTCGCTGGTGATGAACATTGACGTACTGGTGCACTCAACATAAATATAATAGTTTATGTGAATTGGCCGATTTTTTTTTTAACCTTGGAAACTTGTACGGAACACGTCAAAAAAAAAAATCGTAACCCCACACATGTCCTACGAGAAATTCAGACAAATTTATCTCTGGAAACAGTCGTTTGGGGAAACTCCAAGCATTCAGGAAGAATGTTTTCAATAACCGCCCACAGTTTTTGCACTGTGGAAAAACATGTTTTTAAAGAATGTCCATGCACCGTTAAACTTGTACGCCTGCACTTTCAGCCCGGCGTCTGTCTGCTCATGCATGCATGTTTCCGTCTTTCTTGCGTGCTATGTTGACACAGACCCAGTTGCACCCGAGTCGCGCAATCTTAGCGGAACATAAAGCAAAATGTCACATTATGGCCAGTCTGGTTGCGTAACAGTCGTTGGCAATTTGTCGACACAGCGCCTGCAGTCTGTTGCAAACGCGCTAAACCCAACTGCTGACATTTGCAGTGTTGCCGCAGAATTTTCGACACGCGGTTAATTAAGCTGCACAGTTCTGTTGTTGGAGATGGAGGGAGCATCCACGCGGGTAGTGTGTTTGCACTCGGTGAGGAGTTAGGGAGGTTTAAAATACTAGCTGCGATTTCGGAAACATGGACAGAAATAAAATAGCTGAATGAGTGGTTTAAGTCTCGAATAGACGTGTTCTGTGAAAGCAGTGATAGCTGATGGCAAGAAAAACGAAAACATCTCCCACAATCTAGTTTTCAGCAGATAGCTTGCATTTTCCAGAAAAGGAAGCAATGCTCGGTCAGAATATCATTCAATTTAGAACAAACGTAGGCTTGTCGAAAAACTTTCTACTTTCTTTCTTGTCGAAAAACTACTACATCTTACGTCGACATTGCTTTACGCTTTTAATGTCCATCGTTGAGTTTTGTTTTTGCGCTGTTGCTGTGTCGTGGTAAGTCTTAACGTTTCCAAAAAGGCTGCTAGACTCTAAGCACATAAACGCCCTCCTGCGTTTAACAAAACGAAGGCTGCAAACGAATTGAAGAGATTAACACTTGCCGCAAGAAAAGGATTTGTATACACATTTAGTTAAAGGTCTTCCCCTAAAATGTTTACTTTCACGAATGGCTCATCCTATCAAAAAGCTTTAAACTTGTCTCTCTATTTTAAAATGAGGGTGGGAGGGGGGGGGTGTAACAAGTGGAGGCCTGAGTCATGAAAAAAAAAAGATACTTCAATGAGAAAGGAGTTTCAGTGGTTTACACAATTTGTTAAATTGTACAACAACTCTCAGTCACTCGGAAAGTTGCAAGAGCAGTGTGGAAACGTGTAAATTCCAGTGTTGAAAAATAATTAGTTCAATTTGCATGTACAACCACATAAACAGATGCTAATTCTCTTTTTGTTGCTTTTCAACGAAGAGGGCAAAAGGGAACAGATCACAGAAGAGGAAAAAGATGATGAAACTGACGAAATTTCATCTACTCGAATCGACCATGTGTCTTTACTTCATCGCAGGCCTCTCTAAATCTATTCGGGACATCAACTGGTGATGCGTTAAATGTCATCTACTGTCGGACGTGTCCTTTTTTGTACGTGCTTTCCAAAACTGTAATCTAAGCATCACGTACCCCACTCCACACCCATCCTCCCCGGCTTTTACAACTCATTTCAAGAATACCACAAGACGCACACGTTCTTCCAAGCCTCAAAACTCGCATCGAGTACACAGTCTCAGGCTATGCGTTCTTGAACCCGCAAGCCCTCGGGCCATCATGGACTCAGACTGAGATCGGAATCTGTGACTATTTGAGCAGAAACAGCCACGCGGGTCCCTCCGTTCCGTCGGTGTGTCCTCCCATCGGGGCAGTCGCTATAAGATGACCCCTCTGAGTCTAATGACTGGAGTATCACCAGGGGCAAGTATTTGTTAGTTTCCCCAAACCAACAGACCGGAGCCGGGTTCGGAGAAGCGCCGTCTGTTGACTGGGGAGCGAATATCTTTCCACCGCAAGAAGTAATTATCCAAGTGGTAGATTTGCCACCCCTGCTTCAATATTTGTCGCTAGCGGGCGCTCACAGGAAGATCTCTAAGAATCAATTAGAAGAATCTGTCCTTCTTTTTTAAGGGAGGGGGGGGGGTGATGTTCGTCAAGGGCGATTGAAGGGTCAACGATTCCAGGAGGGTGAACCTCAGTGCTCTAACAGTGGGGGAGGGGGAGTTGTTCTTCCTTCTTCATGCACCCCTTTCCTCTTCCCATGAGAGAAAATGCCATTTATTTTTGCAATGAAAAACGTACAAATAGCCTTAATTCGGAGTTGTGTGTTTCCAATTTCAAAATGTGCACGTTTTAACAGACGAGACTAACACGACCGGTGAGAATATACCGGAAGTTGGATCTAAACGAGTCAAAGTGGAATCAACGCGAGCAATAATCTCTTGTCAGCTTCAGAAGCTGCTGTTTGTTTATCAACCTGCGTAGAGCATGTGTTCACATTTATCTATATAAATAAGACAAAGAGAATTCATCACCCCCGTTCTTTCTTTTTCTTCTTCTTCTTTAAACTTTATTTTCGTTACATCCGATCAGTTTTGTCTTTAATTCTGTACTTTTTCCCTTCTCTTCTTTTTATCTCTTACCGCTTCTTCAGCTCTCATCCTTCTTTTTGCCCTTTTCGTTTGGCAGAGCAAAGGTTTGTAAAGTCTCATCCTTTTCTTAGACAAACATCATTGAGAATTGAGGAAGAAACTCCCTCTCCATCAAACGGTCTGATGCCTTTCGGGTTTTAGGCTGGGAAAACCCACGTCTAATTAATGGATGAGGAGAACAAGAACTTGCACCCAGACCAAGTCTGCTGGTGTCATTTCGTTCAATCGGATGATTCAAATATGTTTTACCTGCTTTTCTAAATTCGTGTGATAAAAGAACAGGGCCGGACTGGGTAAGTACTAGGGGGGGGGGGTTACAAATGGGGGTCCAGGGGGCGAAGCCCCCTTGGTGGGGGCTTGAAGCCCCCTTGAAGCTGAACGTTTTTTGATGTTTCTGGAGGGAAAGGAAGCCTCTCCTTGAACGAAAAAGGTAAATTCGACAGCAAGCTGTATAGACAGTGAAGAAGAAAAAAAATGCGTTTGGGAGGTACATGCTTAAGCGGGGGGGGGGGGGTTGCGCAACCCCTGTAACCCACCCCCCCCCCCCCCAGTCCGGCCCTGAAGAACGTTCTGTGACAATTGAAGACAGTAGGAAAGAGGGGGGTGGGTTTAGAGGTGGTCTTGGCTGTCTCTCACCATTTACACAGTACCCGTACTTCTATAAAGGCGAGGCCAAAGCGAGATCTTTGGTGTAGTTTTGACAGATTTAACAAAGTTTAATCAAACACCTTTCAAGTGGTGTCAGAAAGGGGCGTGCATCTTCTGAGGTATACCTTTCATTGGGCGGTCAGCGGGTACGCCACACTCAGGTGACTGCCAAGACCTTTTCAAGGTGTGGGTAGCTTGTGTGGCCAATGTGACGATTCGCGGGCAAAGGTATTAAGTACTTCGCAGTTTTGGCATACTTGTGAAGAAAGCTTCTCGGTACTTTCAGTCGCTTTTTGCCAGCTGGTGTCTTGACCGTATTTGTCGCATGATGGACCAGTTAACGCAGAGGAAATGCTGGAATTAGGTGGTTTAGTTCTGATGGAGAGATAGAAAACAGAGGAGGTATCGGAAGAATTCAGTGTTTAATCAATGGAAGTTTGAGGAGAGGTGTCGAGTTTTTTTCTCGTATTTTCAGAATATAATTATCTAGTTTTACATTTGTGTACATCTCTGAAATTCCAAGGGAAGTACAACTGTATATCACTAATTAAAATGTGTTAAATATTGAAATTAAAACAAAGAGACAGGGCTCATATAATGCAGTTTATTCAGTCTTTTTAGTTTAATTTCTGCATTCAAGAGCTAGAATCCAAACACGACGCGAATCACAGTGCGTGATTCTAAGGTTTGTTGTTCGATAATTTTCTTTGTTCTTTCACAAAAGTCGTGCTTAATTCGAATTACAAATTTCACGTCGATCGTGCGTAAATTAGTCGAAGGTTTCCGGCGTTAAGAAGTCCTTTCAGATCAGGTGTCCCGTTTAATGCTAGCAACGTTCCTTAGAAAAGGGAAGACCTTTTCTCTCAGTAGGGTACAGTAGGTACCTTTCTACACACCTGTGACCACTAGTACCCACCAAAAGGACGGCCACCCACGTCCGACGAAGCATCAACAGGTAAACTCACCTGCTGGCTCTAGGTCCTCTCTGTTAACACTTACACGCACACACAAGAGGCTCTCTTAGTTCTACTTACGAGACACCCCCGGACCATCACTACCTGTATGTGCCAACGCAGAGCAAGGCTCACCTGTTCGCTACCTACTATCTGCTAACACTTGCATACACACGCAAGAAACTCTCAGTCGCGTTACTACATGCAAGATGCCCTCGAACCATCAGTACCAGTATCTCTTTCGAGTGAAAGGCTACAAGAAGTTGGAGCGATCTTTTAAGGAAGGCTCACCTGTTCGCTACCTACTATCTGCTAACACTTGCACACACACGTAAGAAACTTTCTCGCTACTACTTACAAGGTACCATCAAACAATCAGTACAGGTATCTCTTTACGCCTTCAATCTGCGAAGAGGTGGAGGGGTCTTGAGTTTGTTTTTCAACACGCTGTGGAGATGATGACACCTCGAGCTTGTCACAGTTTTTCTTTGTTTTGAAGTTATTTCTTATTAAATGTTTGGTTGTGTTTGTGGAATCGATCCTCCTATTTCTAATTGAATTTCACTTACTCTGAAAACTATTGCATTATTTTGCCTGTCTTTGGACTTCAGGGCCGGACCAAATGAGTTGTAAGGGGGGGGTTCCTCCTTTTTTGGGGGGGGGCAAATCAGCGAAGTGGCAAAGCAGGCGCGCGAACTAGGGGGGTCCGGGGGCATGCTCCCCCGGAAAATGTTTGAAAAACGGTTAAATCTGTGCAATCTGGTGCATTCTGGGCCTTGTTTTGAGGGTTAAGAGCAGCATTGTTTTGGTGCTAAAACTAGTAAAAGTCAAAGCAAGGTACATGCTTTTTCCAGGGGTGGGGTTCCGGAACCCCTGGAACCCCCCCCTGGGTCCGGCCCTGGACTTGACGAAATACCTGTACCAATGTGTTTTCTCCCTTTGTGGTACGTTTATGTTGTCTGGTGGGGGGGGGGGGGGGAGGAGGGCGGCTAGTACGTTTATAATAAATATGTGCAAGTTCCAGAACGCTATATCCAGAGGCTCATCAGTGTCAGTGCCAAGTTTGTGCAGAAACAGGCTGATTTTCACAGAGCTTATGTTTCGTTGGCCACGCACGGTACTGTGGACGGTTTTGTAAATATCAGTCGACATAGTTGATAGCTGTTGGCGTTTCCTTAGATCTCCCAGAAGAATCATTTTTATTTATATAAGAGTCAGAGTCTACAGAATTCAAGGAGTAGCAAGTGACGATATTTTGAAACAACGTGCCAAAACCCCAACTCGTCTGAGTTTCTGTGTCTCTAAAACTACAGAGAATGCGCAAGAACTGGACGACCCGACAGCCACAAGGCCGTTTGAAAGATCAGCAAAGAGTGACGGGGCAGGGTTCGGGGCGTGCTTTCTCAGTTCTCGTGGATGGGAGAAGGGTGGGGGATGTTTACAAAACATTCTTCTCCCTGTGCAAATTATTCTGTTGAGCTCACAGATTCTCCAGGAATAAAGCATTCTGCATGAGTTGATCTCGTCTAGCAACGGCTGTGGGTATGCATTGTTTCTTAAAGGTGCACCTACTTTGGCTACGAGAGCCTGCTTAATATTAGTGAGACTAACAAAAAGTGAACTATATCAGTTTCATGCTGAGGATTACATCAGTGATGGTTGTGGCATTGAGTTCTTTTCAAATCACTGAATACTCCATGTTACTGTAAAATCGTATTCATTTAATGCGTTTTCATCCCATTACGATAGTTTCACAAGCATGGGTGAATTTTCTTTGATTAACACTAAAGGCGGGACATGGACCTCGTTGCAGTTCGAAGGTTAGGTGTTACAGAGAATATTTACACGAAACAATGGCAATTATTTGGCACAGCTGAGCAGATAAAAATCGAGCAGGACCTTTGCAAATCTGGTTACCTCTTCGTTGACATGCTAGTTGTCAAGTTTACAAACAATTAAATCAACGAAACCTTTTTGGCGTAAAATCAGGCAGACTCCACTGCCTCTTTAAAGCATAACACCCCGCACTGGATAATAAATGGTCCCCTCATTACACAACAGAATCCCACCAAAGGGAAAGCACTCCAAAACCATTGCAAAACGTTATCAGACGAGAAAAGAGCCGTGATGGCGAACTAATACACCGTGAAGACAGTTTTGGCGGGAATCGCGCGCTCCTCACGTATGCTCGCACGTTCCGCTCTGCAATGCAAACACATCGTGTGTGTCTTCGCAAGAATGAGTTCGGATATTCCCCGAAGTCGAAGGGTTTTGGGTTCAGTAAGCCTGTCGGCATCGGACCACACATTCAAAGATGTTGGGTGTAAAGGGCGAGGTATATGATGCAGCAAAGACGAACGCAACGGGTTGCATTCAACACATTGCCTTTTAGCGGTATGCACGCAGCAGATGGACTATCTTAAAACAAAACAGGGCTGGTTTTGTTTTCACAAAATGTGCTTTAATGAAACGTATCTATCACAAATGCGATGTAGGGTGTTTTTACGCAATGATTAATACAACTGCGAAATCGTGCAGCAAAAGAACGTCAGAGCTGATTGCGTGCAATTGTTTCTTGCTACAGTTGTACGCAAATCAGCTGCCTTCAGCTTTGACTTCCTGTGTGTCGCGCAAGCATAAGGAGCAGTCTGGATGAGCTCACTGGGATGAGTGTCGCAGAAAACAATGAAATGGTCACAACGTTTTGCGCGTTTGCATAAGTATTGCTGGTAGAAACTTGAACGGTCATCTTTTTTTCTTTGAAAGTTGTGTTGAAACGCTTTTTGGGCACAGCTGATGAAATTAGTCTCGATCTGTGTGGCTGATCTGTGTACCAGTGTCTGTATGTGTCTGTTCTCTTTCTATCTATCTGTCTCTCCAATGATGCTTTAAAACGAGCGCTTTTCCTGCAAACGTGACGCAGTTGAGAGATTGGGACGAGCAGAGCAGAACTAGGGTAGAATGGGGGCGTGGTGAGAGAAGGTGGTGCGAAGGAAAATTAAAAACTCAATCCGTTTTCTTGGAGGGTGGGCGGCTTGGCAGTAAAACAGTTGGCAGAGCCCGAAGAAGAAAAAATGCCAAGTGTGTTATGGATAATGGACAAGTCATTAAGTGTGGGGGAGGGAAGCAGCAAACATGGACTCACATCTGCCAAGACTGCTTTGGAGGGATTCCAGTGACGAGAACTCAGTCAATCAGCCCCACTGGGCTTTGCCCTTTTTTCACGGGAGCTGACAAAGCTACTGAGAAGAGGAAAGGGTTTTGAGGTTTTGGGTGGATGGTTTTAAAATAGGTTGTGGTTGTTTCGCGTTCCAAGGTCATTACAAGATCGTTGGTCGGGGACATTTCGTAAGTTGTTATCTTTTGGTGGCCAGTTTACATCTGACCTGAAGCAGGGGACCCGATGGAGAAGGTGTAGGTTCTGGTGAAGACATTGCAGCGAAGTGCAGTCTTAGTCTTTATGCTACATGTAGCGGCGAGACAGATATACCGACGAGCGAGATATCGATGTGAAAAATAAAATGATCTAGCTATGGTTCGACTTCGTCAAGCTGTACAATTTCTCTCTCGCTCGCTCGCTCGCTATCTCTCTCTCTCTCTCTCGCTCTCTCTCTCTCTCTCTCTCTCTCTCTCTCTCTCTCTCTCTCTTCTCTCCCTCTCTCTCTCTCTCTCTCTCTCTCTCTCTCTCTCTCGCTCTCTCTCTCTCTCTCTCTCTCTCTCTCTCTCTCTTAAGGGAAGGTAGGAGGGGCAAACACTTACACTGAAGCAAAGACAGACAAATCCCCACTGAAAATAACGCTTTTTCCACAATTATTCATAAATTCTATCTCTCTCCCACAATGCAAACTTTATCTTTATGAAAATGTACGAGGCTGTGAACGGACGGGCTGTCTGTTTGTGGAGTACGATTGTCGAATCCACGATACGCCTGGCTGCTACAATCTCTTGTGTGATGGCTGAGGCGTTGATGTGGGGCTATAGGCTCATACTGGCGATTATTCATCATTGATGGACTGGAGCTTGTGTTGGGAAACTTTACCTTGTCTGCCAAACGTAGACCTTTTTTTTTCTCGCCAGGACGTTTTGTTGTTGTTGAAAACAGAAGGATGGAGAACGGTAGGGCTAGCTTGCAGTGTTGCGGAGATTCTCTTGTTTTGAGATACAAACGTAGATAGAACTTTGTATTGAAAGGTACGTTCCTTCCCGTGTCAAATATCATGTAGTCTACAATAGGTCCGTGCAGGTCTTTATGTTTGGTAGAGAGTATACATTCACTTGGACACGTATCAAAACTTAACAGCATATTATTTTTAAAACGATTTGAGTAACCTGGAAGCATACACACACACACACACACACACACACACACACACGCACACACACACACACACACATACACACACACACAAACACAAATCGTAGAGGGTACAGCAGCATATTAATGAGCAATGTCTTATGTCAGTATGGGAGTCTAAGTTCACTTTTCTCAATGTCAAAAGACATGCTTCTATCTTATAAAAATTCTCTGTAAATTATGAATACTGTTCTTGTATTGTGCTGAAGACCAGCTATTTTCTGCTCTTTAAGATTAGTTTTTCAAGTCGTAAAGCTCCAAAGTCTGCGTATCCTGTTTCCCATTTCGTAATTTGTTGGGACATAAACCTTGATACACGCATATAAACGGCCCAGAGCCGCCCCCCTACAGCATAACTAGAAATTGTCTAATCATGTTCTTGCTATACAGCGACAGCGCAAGGATTATGCAATGCGCACCTCGTGAAAAGCATGTCTGCCTTCTTGCCAGGTCCCAGTTGATATTTAGCGTTCTCTCGCCTTCATAAAGCAATTTTTTTTTTGCTAGAGTAGAACGAGTTTATAAAGCTGGCAGAGGGCGGTAAAACGTTGATATAGCAATGTCTGAGTTGTGACGATTTACAAGAGTGGGCTTGATGAACCCAGAGAGGCATGGCGTAGATATGCAGTCTGTTGTCTGTTTGCTGTACCGAAATCTCAGCGTCTTTCTGGAAATAAACAGAAATAATTATGGGACTTTTCCTGATTTATAAGAGTGGGCTTGATGAACCTGAAGAAAGATTGCATAAATCTGCAGTCTGGTGTCTACCTGCAGTGACGCAAACTCAGCGTTTTTGACTGACGTAATGTCTGGAGAGAAATATTTCAACCAGATTAACAGGAGTTAAAGGGATTAACAGTAGCGCTGTCCTTGTTCAATAGTTCATCACATAGCAATTACTTTGACAAAATTAGAATAACAAATTATGTGTCGCATATCCCCGTTCTCGAGTGTTACAAGCGTGTGCCTATAAAATTCAGCTAAGTGCTTTTTTTCTGTTGTAAAATGTACGAGAACTGACTGAAGGTGAATCCTCCAAATGCTATTTCTGCAAGATACACAAGTGTTGTCCTTGTCAGTGTGGTTTAAGTTCTTTCATTTTTTCAAAGCAAAAACAAGTTTGGATATAAAGGAAGTGGCAGCTAACACGGACAGTGCTTAGCTGCTTTCTGTTGAAAGTAACACAAAATGACATTTCTCCCCTTTTTCGTCTTTTTTTCTCTCAAAATCCAGAAGTATCTCACTGGATTAGTTAACACACCACTGTGCAAAATAGTCGTCTATATTCGTACATTTGTCGATTACGTTACGTTCATTGTCAGACAGTTCAAGATACCTCGCAGAATTCATTATCATAACACTCCGTTGCAACACAAACTCTTTCCTTGCAGAGAATGTGTGGAAATGAAGACTGATTACGAACAGTTCCAATGCCGTTTTTCTACATCACTATTTTGAAGGGTAACATAGGCCATCCAATTTCCTTCGCGTAAGCAAAAAGGCTATCGGCGTTTCTCGCTTTTTATCGCGTTGTGTCCAACCTTGCAGACTTGTAATTTACATGCTGACGGCATTATCGCGCCCTCTTCAATTTTAGGGAGATTTAGTCCCGCATTCTGCTACGTTTTATTTGTAATAAATCAGGTATAACTGTCAAATCATTAGGCGTCTCCTTTGACCCCGCAACGTATACAATTATTTCTCAGAGTATGTGAAACTCTAGCCCAAATTGATAAACTGCTGCGTGGTAAAAGTTATGTTTTGTGAGCTGGGGGTTGCAACGTCGAACGATTTGGTCTGGCAATTGTGGCTGTTGTAATCAGAAACATTTGCGGAATAAAACTAATTAAAGAAAGAAGAAGAAAAAAAGGCAGCAGCTGCAGCCGCCGGGGTTGCTTAGTACACTGGTTCTTTGGCAATGATGAGGCAATTTAAAAAGGAAGTAAAACGTTTGTAGGGCCTTGAAAACTGAGGAATCGATAAGTTACTTCTTTCTAACCACATATTCAATTGCACACATCTTTTGGACACGTAAACCTGGCGTCCCAATATACTTCGTGTCGGCTTAGACTTGTTCTGCCTTTCGTGTACTGAATACAACAGTGGTGTTGAGTGTAATATTTACTTAATTCGGTAGACTTTGAATAACTGAAAATGTATTGGTGCAATAATTACAGTACTGTGTGGAAATCTACGATCGTTATGATCATTATTATTTACTCACTGTTGATATGGGCTTTTTTTCTGCTGTGTTTCAGAGCGAGAAGATTCGCACAGTGATCAAGACCAAGTCGCTGTGGGGCCCGCAGAACATCCTGGAGTCGGTGAAAGCGGTGTACACGGTCAACAAGAAGAAGCATCTCCTGTCCCTGCTCACCATGATCGGGCCCAGTCCTGACTGGTGTCTCGGTGAGTCTTGTATTGCAGCGTGTAGTGTCCATTAATTTTGAAGGTTTCATTGTTTAATATTTAGCAGATACTGTTCTTACGTCTGATGCAACCGTATGAGAAGGGTGACATGATGGGAAGACCGTGATCGTTATGTCAGATGTTTATTTATTTCATTAACGTTTGCATATTTATCATCAATGCCCTCGTCAAAGAATCAGTCAGTTGGATTGTTTTTCATGCACTTCAAGATTCTTCGATTGACGCTCCAGTGACTATATTGCTGTGTTTGCTTTATTGAATTAAACGTCCCATAAGCTAATCTCTTTTGTACTAATCCTAAATAAAGTATTATATTTCCATTACACAACGCTGCGTTTCATGTTACAGGCGTGACCGCACTGAGCATGTGCAACACCAACTGTACGTGGGCTGACCACATGGAGATTGACCTCTACCCCTGGGATGCTGGCACTGACAGTGGTATTTCTTACATGGTGAGTGTCTAAAAGTAGCATTGTCCTTAGTGCCTGGTTGCTGATATGTTCTCCTGTTTACAAGTTATTTTGTAGATATTATGAGTACTTTGTCTGAGAGTTGGAGTAACGCTGAGCTCTCTCTCTCTCTCTCTCTCTCTCTCTCTCTCTCTCTCTCTCTCTCTCTCTCTCTCTCTCTCTCTCTCTCTCTCTCTCTCTCACTCACTCTCTCTCTCTCTCTATCTCACTCTCTCTCTCTCACTCACTCTCTCTCTCTCTCTCTCTCTCTCTCTCTCTCTCTCTCTCTCTCTCTCTCTCTCTCTCTCTTATACCCTCCTTATAGATATATCTCTCTGTCCCTATGTCTCTGTTTGATTGTTGAAACCAATGTAATGTCACGATACGCACTTAAACACTTTTTGTGCGATTCTTGAATGTTATTAGATTGCAATTTCTTTGTCAGAATTCATTGTATGCGTTGATCGGCTAGAATGCATGTTCGCGCATGAGTTTTTCTCGAGGAGAACGCCATGTTCGAGAGTTTTCCCAGGTAACTTGACTTCCAGGAAAACTTGTTGCATGTTGTAGTTTTACCCCGAGCACGCGTGTGTTAATGTGATTTAGCGTCTGAAGCCAGTGGCAAATAGCTTCCATTTAGATTAAATGGTCATGGTGATATTTAAATGAGAACCGGCAGTCGTTATGCCCAGCCGTGACTGTGCGCCTCATGAACGGGAATACCTGTTTCGAATAATAGCTGTCAGTGTGTTTTACGGTGAATAATAGCCAGCATGGAATCTGTATCATTAGCAAAATAATCACAGGAAACAAAATCGCGCCAGTTGGTGCATTTCACTAGGTCTGGCAAAATATAATGAATATTTATTTGTAGCAAGTAAAAAGTAATAAAACACATAAATGACGGGGGGAGGGGGGGGGACGACAAAACAAAACCAAAGACAGACGGGATAATGTATTGCATTTGAATAAGTGTGATTACCCGTATGAAGAAATGAACTCAGACCAGTATTGATAAATGTTATCAGCAAATCTACCTGTAATGTGACGTTACGACAATGAAACATAACGATTAGGTTTACGCCGCTCTGCATTGCGCTGATGTGACCATCCCAGTAAACAGCGACGATTGCACTGAGACGTCTGCTTCCTGTATTTACTTGTCTCCAAATGTTCACGTATGTACGAAATGCAGATGGACACCCTCCCTACTTACCAACAGAAACAGTTTATCTCCAGCCAGCTAAATAGAGTTTCGTGTATCACAGCTAAACGTTACGGCGTCAAACATAATTCTGCATACCGTCACCCTGATTAGTTGCCAACAGAAACCGTTTATCTTCAAACAGCTCGATACAGAGTCCTGCTACGTACGTAAAGTAACAGGGCATCGACTGAGAACATCAATCTCGAAGATATGACGAAAGTTTTTGTCAGAAACAATAAACAGATCCAATAAGGAAACACAGGATAGGATTGTAAAGATCAGTCGAGCGTATTCGTACAAAATAAATATCAATCGACAGATCGTTGGGTTGGCGTTACCAACAAGCACAGACGTAGACCCTGTAGCAAAGATAAGAAGTGACCAGACGCTGTTAACAGAATGATGGATTACCCGGGCCAGACAGAACCACGCTGAGATGCTGAACGCGAATTATTGCTGCTGTTGCTGACAACAACTCGTGCTGCTGAATAGATGCTGCAGGAGCCATACCACACTTGCCAACACTGGTAGAGGCTTTGGTTCGCTCTTTATCATATAGACTTCCGTTTCTCTCAGGCTAGCACAGCTAGGAAGGTAGCAGTTGCCAATGAATATATCTATGAAATGTTGACTAGCTTGGCGAAAGCTTATTACTATTGGTTGACATCGAAACAGTCGTCGGTGAAAGGTATATGGAACTGCCAGCTGTGCCCCGCGCGTGAGCCTCCTCCAGAGAATCTCTATCCAAATCTTGACCTTCGACTCTGCGAATAGTTCTCAAAAAACGCTTTTACTCCACTCAGCTATTTGACCAAACCTAGCATTCCCACCTTCACGAAACGGCCTCCAGGTATTCCTTCCATGACGTCCCAGTGAAGGTGTTGACTGACCGACAGGTAATTGACCTTGCCCATACAGACATTGACCAAGCTGATAGAGGCGCAGGTACCAGCCGTCTGCCACCTGCTCGTGATCAGTCTTACAGACCTGGAACAACGAATGTTAGCAGCTTGCTGATTGAGAGGATTGCTGAAGAAAGTGGTTGCTTCGTGTCTAATTGATTTATTGAAGAGGGACAACCACTGTGCATGTTTTTTTGCGGTTTAGATTTGGGTATCCAGCTCGTAGTTTTTATGGTCACAGATTGAACCTGAAAAACTTCCGCAAATGGGATTGAACGTCGCATGCCTTTTGTGGTTGGGTTACACTGGAACGAACAGTTTATAAGCATACTTAAATAAATGTTGTATTATTTTTGAGTCTTCCCTTTATGGAACGTTTTCCATAACATTTCTCTCATCTTTCGAACATCGGTCAAAGACCTTTTCTTACGAAAACGGGAGGGGCAGAGAGAAAAAAACAGCTTTCTAATCTTTCACCGAGACAACATCCTTGAGGACAAAACAACGATAATAAAACTTAATTATGCTTCACTGTTTTGACATTCTTCCAAAATACAAGAAGCTCTCTTCTAAACAAACTCAGGCCTTCTCGACAAGGCGATAATAGCCGGCGAAAGATAACTCGCTTATTTCCGACGTGTGGCAAAGTGTGCATTAAATCACGCAAAACCCATCACCTGTTACGTGTACACACGTGAAGCACGATTCGCATGAAGACAGTGAAGAAGAGCGAAGCGGAGAGTTTTAGTAATGAGCCTGAATGACGGTAGATATAGACTTCAGGCGGCTCTATCTCCCCCACCTGTCGACCTAACTTTGATAAGGATTGTGCTCGGTCGTAGGTATCCTCAGCCCTATAGCTGCTCTGGTGTTTCAGTCTATCTTAGGGAAATTCGTGTTTTGTTGTTGTTGTTGTTTTCCCTCTGTGTCTGTTTGTCTGACGGTCCCTGTGTCTGTCTGTCTCGATCTGTTTCTCTCTGTCTGTCTATTTGTATGTCTGTGTCTGTTTGTATGTCTGCTGCATGTCTGTCTCTCTCTCTCCGGCTCTTGGTCTGTCTCAGTGTCTCTGTCTCTCTCTTTCTCTTTCCCCTTTCTCTCTCTCTCTCTCTCTCTCTCTCTCTTTCTCTCTCTCTCTCGTCTCTCTCTTTCTCTCTCTCGTCTCTCTCTTTCTCTCTCTCGTCTCTCTCGTCTCTCTCTCTCTCTCTCTCTCTCTCTCTCTCTCTCTCTCTCTCTCTCTCTCTCTCTCTCTCTCTCTCTCTCTCTCTCTTTCTTTCTTTCTTTCTTTGGCAACCTCGATGTATTTCGGGTTGATTTGTAATATAGAACCCTAGGGCGGCGGCCTCCACGTTCAAGGTTTTTGTGTTGAGGGCGGATAGGATAGCAGGCAGCGTGGATAAATTGTGATGGCTTGGGTGTTGTTAGGTGTCAATGGAGGCTGGGGGTGTTACAGGGTAATACCTGCCAAGAAGAAGAAAAAAAAGAAGAAGAAAAACAGAAATAAACACAGTCTGCATTAACACACAAGGGAAAAAAAGTCGCGCCTGAATATCCAAGGCGTGTGTGTATGTGTGTATGTGTGTGTGTGTGTGTCTGTGTCTGTGTCTGTGTGTCTGACTGGCTGCCTGTCAGTGATTCTGTCTGTCTGTGTATGATAGACGTCTTTGTCAAAGGAAAATCTCTGTACTTACGGCCAGGGATGAGAACATGAACAGCTTTTCACGACGTAGCAGGCCGCAAGATTTAAGGAAGAGCTCAGTGTAACGATTGTCAGGCAATGAGATAGGTCACAGAGCGACTTACCCTGAACCGTCATAAAGACATCATCGATCATCCAATGCGGATAATGAGTGCAAAGCGTCACACCTACACCATCAACATTCCCTCTTTTGTTTCCTAACCCTAACTTCTCTCTTGCCTCTATTTCAGTCGCGCAACGACGCGTCAGATCCACCAGAGAAAATTCACCGCATTACCAGCAGCAAGCCCAATAATCGGGATTCCCCGTTCTACGGCCAGCCCGTCAAACCCATGGCCAAGCTAATCATCTCCAAGAACAAGGAGGCCTGCACCACGGACAGCGGAGAGTCAGACTCTGCTGAAAACTCCCCCAGCACTGAGGAACTGGTCAGCATGATGAAGAAGAAGATGATGATGAAGAAGAAGCTTGGTGAGTTATGTTCATTCGACGTGTTAAAATACTTACTTCCCTTTGTTTCTCAGATAGTATGCTTTCTGCACTTGTATAGGCGGACTGCTCAATAGATGGGTGGATTGACTGACGGACGGATGGAGTATTTTTGCAGACGACCTTGTTCAGCATGGCAGAACCAACACGCATAGGCCTACATTCAATGGCTTATGTTAGACACCACATGATTTCATGAATGCCTCTGTAGCAGGAGGTATACTTGGTCACTGTGGTGCTGGTATTGTGTGCCTAATGTTGGGGTTTTGCCCCCGACACGGACAGTGTCTTGGTAATACGTTGTCTGATGCAACATCAACCGCAAAGGGCAGAATCATGGTGTACACGCGGAATGCTCGATGTACAGCATGAACAAGCGCCCACGAACCACCTCGTATCATGGAACTCCTATTTAATTAATCATCGCTGACCACCCCCCCCCCCCCCCCCCCTCCAAATCTATTTCGTCCCAAATACAATTCTTCGCGTGTATCATTGCAGAAATGGAGAAGTGCGCCACGAGCCAGTGGGGAGAGTGGGAAGCGTGCTCCAACCCCTGCGGCCCGGGCATGCGCACTCGCCGCCGGACGCTGAAGAACCCTGGGATACTTGAGTCCATGTGCAACACGGAGCTGATGGAGAAGGAGTCGTGCAATGGAGACTGCAAGGAGGACGCCCCGCGCAAGAAGATCTCCGACGACTTCGTCATGCGCCACGACCTGGAGAGAGACCCTGACGACCTGTGCGCTGTGACGGGCTGGTCGGACTGGTCGCCTTGCAGCGAGACATGCGGCCTGGGCATGAAGGAACGATGGAGGATGTTCATCAGCAGGTAGGCGCTGAGTGTTTCTGGTAGGCTGCGGGTGTACGGGAAGTGGTAGGGTGGCGTTTGGGATGTTGGTTATTAGATGACCCATGTGCTGTGACGGGCTGGTCAGACCGGTTGCCGTACAGCGAGACTGGGCATGAAGGAGCGATGGAGGATGTTCATCAGCAGGTAGGGCGCTGGGTGTTATTGGTAGGTTGCCGATGTTTGGTTAGAAGTAGGATCGTAAGGAGAGTTGAGGCCTGGTAGTTTCTCACATGTTTGAGGGTTTGACGACCTATGGCCGTCATTGGGTGGTCTCATTCACCGCCACGCAGCGGAGCCTGTAGCCTGGGCAGAAAGGAACGAAGACTGATCTTCATTATTAATTTTCGTGTGTGAGGTCTGACTATGGTGGGGAAGGGGGTCGAGGTTAAAAGGGAGGGCTTTCAGGGTCATTTTTGTCTCCTACTCCAGCACTGATTATATTTTGTGTTTCAGATCTGAGAAGACGGTGGACTGCGGAATTCATCTGATGGAGAAGGATCTGTGTCGAGGGAAGATCTTTGACTGCCGCAAAGCCATGATGATGAAGAACTTTACAGGTCAGTGATTATTCCTTTGTTGTATTAAAATTGTCAGTTTGTATAAATAGCTAAAATTGTAGCACACTGCAATGATAAGGCAAGAATCGCTGAGCGGAAAGTAAGTCATTTAACTTCTTAATCGTGACATCTACGGGTCGTTTTTGAATTAGTGGGTCAGTCAGTTTTACTCCTAGTCGTCATATGACTGATGAAGTGGATCATTTGACTGACTCAATTTCATGATGATATGTAATTTTAGATTTGAATTGGTCAGTAGCTGATGACTTGGGCCTGGCCTACACCTTGACATGCTGTAGCTCTATTGTTGAGTCACTTGAGAAAAAGTGACTCTATGTAATCGGTCAGTGTTAGTCTGTCCGGCCGGCCGTCCGTCCGTAGACACCACCTTAACGTTGGACTTTTCTCGGAAACTATCAAAGCGATCGGGCTCATATTTTGTTTAGTCGTGACCTCCAATGACCTCTACACTTTAACGATGGTTTCGTTGACCTTTGACCTTTTTCAAGGTCACAGGTCAGCGTCAAAGGAAAAATTAGACATTTTATATCTTTGACAAAGTTCATCGGATGTGATTGAAACTTTGTAGGATTATTCTTTACATCAAAGTATTTACATCTGTAGCCTTTTACGAACGTTATCAGAAAAACAAGGGAGATAACTAGCCTTTTCTGTTCGGCAACACACAACTTAACGTTGGGCTTTTCTCGGAAACTATAAAAGTGACCGGGCTCAAATTTTATGTGAACGTGACTCATTGTGTTGTGAATAGCAATTTCTTCCTGTCCATCTGATGCCTCATATAATATTCAGAACTGCGAAAGTGACTCGATCGAGCGTTTGCTCTTCTTGTTGTTTATTTGTTTTGTTTTCTTAAGTTTCCTTTTTACATTTATTCAAGTTTTTTTTAGCTTTGTTTTGCTGGGTGGCCGAGTGGTAACGCACTTGCGCTCGGAAGCGAGAGGTTGCGAGATCGACCCTGGGTCAGGGCGTTAGCAATTTTCTCCCCCCTTTCCTAACCTAGGTGGTGGGTTCAAGTGCTAGTCTTTCGGATGAGACGAAAAACCGAGGTCCCTTCGTGTACACTACATTGAGGTGTGCACGTTAAAGATCCCACGATTGACAAAAGGGTCTTTCCTGGCAAAATTGTATAGGCATAGATAAAAATGTCCACCAAAATACCCGTGTGACTTGGAATAATAGGCCGTGAAAAGTAGGATATGCGCCGAAATGGCTGCGATCTGCTGGCCGATGTGAATGCGTGATGTATTGTGTAAAAAAATTCCATCTCACACGGCATAAATAAATCCCTGCGCCTTGAATATGTGCGCAATATAAATTGCATAAAATAAAAATTAAAAGAAATTTAAAAAATACATCCCTGCGCTTAGAACTGTACCCACGGAATACGCGCGATATAAGCCTCATATTGATTGATATTGATTGATTGTTTGCATGTTAGTGTATGTTTCACCGTCAGCTTGTGTGTCTCTTTACTTACTGCTTTTCGTTTCGCAAGTGAACGATCGGGACATTTTTTACATGGAAAGTCAGCTAGGGTTCGCAACTGTTGTGCAGTGCGGCGGAAAACAGAACAAGGGGAATAACACTGAGATTGCCCAACTGTGAAATTCATGTGGCAGAAAATACTCTCCCTTCCTGTTGCTTGTACTACAATATCGTTTGTTTGTTTCTGGAAAATTTGACAAACCTGTCCGTTCTTAAAATGAATAGAACTAAACAAATTTATTAATTCAAAAACCCTATAGAAATAAAGAAAACAAAACGATAAAAAAGCCAATCGGTTTAAAACAAATCCAAAGACAATCAAACTAAGTGCACGATACACAATAAGTGCTGTCACAGGAGGGATACTGCAGTTGCTGAGTCGAGAAAAGTGTACCAAATTAAACAAAATTAGAATCAATTAAAAGTACAGGTACCAGTATGTTTTGAGAAAAATATGTTTCGAAGAAAACAAATCTTATATTAATTTCTTCTTTTATTTTTACCCCATTTCTCTCGTACTGTCACAGCCATCTGCACTGTGGAAGCAGACCTCGGTCCGTGTCACGGGAACTTCCCCCGCTGGTTCTACAACAGCACCATGGAGAAATGCCAGGTCTTCAGCTACGGCGGTTGCCGGGGCAACGAGAACCGATTCGACTCGGAGGAGGAGTGTGTGGAACTCTGCGCTGAACACATGGGTACGAGTGGGTTTTCGTATTTTTGTTTTTGTGTGTGGTTTGTTCCATGGGTTTCCTGTACGTGTAAGTGACTCTCTACTTGCTTGTCTCACTGAAGGGCTTTAAATCTGCCTGTCTGTCTGTGTGCCTGTCTGTCCGCCTATTATTTGAGTCTATCTCTCATCCTTCGTTTTGTTACGATTGGTTTTTTGAGCTAAGTTTTTGCAGTTTTTGTGCATAGTCCCATAGTGTGCATAGGCTGATTTACGATCAACATTTGGAGTAAAACTCAAGTCTGAGACGAAAGAATGCTTTGTTTAACCGGTATCCGTAAGGGAATTCAGCTGACATGCTCACCCTCTACTCACTCCCTCATTTATTCTTTCTTCTCTTGTCTCTGCTTTAAAAAAAACACACCAAGAAACGTACATTTTTGGAACATTTAATTCAGGACAAAACAAACAACACTACCTTTAAAGTGGACACACAAGAGACACGACAGAAAATAAATAAAGAAATGCTGCTATAAGTTATCATTTTTCTCTCTCTGTCTTTCTAGCCCAGCTGCGCCGCAACGAGGGTTCCGTGAAGCAGCAGATGATGAGCAAACTGTCCATGATGGAGAAACAGCGCATGATGGAGAAACAGCAGATGATGGAAAAACAGCAGATGATAGCGAAACAGCAGATGATGCAGAAACAGGCCATGGTCGACAAGCAACGACGGATGGAGGTGGACGCCCAACAGAAAGAGTTCATGATGCAGAAACAGCAGCTGATGGATCTGGGCGAGGATCTCAACGCCGAGGAGATCAAGGTAGAGTCTTTGAGATTCTGTGAAAAATGTCTTTGGTGTCTTTCTTTCTTTTGTTCGTTTTTTTTCCCTTGACAAAAATTCCCAGTGCTGTCCCAAAAATTTACTTCAACTCAAAATGTTGTTTGTTTGTTTGTTTGTTTGTTTTACTTCCTTCCTTCGTTCCTACCTTTCGTTCCTCCCTTTTTTTTTACATTTAGTCAAGTTTTGACTAAATGTTTTAACGTAGAGGGGGGAATCGAGACGAGGGTTGTGGTGTATGTGTGTGTGTGTGTGTGTGTGTCTGTCTGTCTGTGTGTGTGTGTGTAGAGCGATTCAGACCAAACTACTGGACCGATCTTTATGAAATTTGACATGAGAGTTCCTGGGAATGATATCCCCGGATGTTTTTTTCTTTTTTTCAATAAATAGCTTTGATGATGTCATATCCGGCTTTTTGTAAAAGTTGAGGCGGCACTGTCACACCTTCATTTTTCAATCAAATTGATTGAAATTTTGGCCCAGCAATCTTCGACGAAGGCCGGACTTCGGTATTGCATTTCAGCTTAGTGGCTTAAAAATTAATTGATGACTTTGGTCATTAAAAACACGCTCAGAAAGTTAAAAAGAATAGAGATAAAGAAAAGCGTGCTATCCTTCTCAGCGCAACTACTACCCCGCTCTTCTTGTCAATTTCACTGCCTGTGCATCGAGCGGTTGACAGACGATGCTACGAGTATACGCTCTTGCTGTAAAAATGCAGTGAGTTCAGTTTCATTCTGTTAGTTCGACAGCTTGACTAAATGTTGTAATTTCGCCTTACGCGACTTGTTTACATTTAGTCAAGTTTTGACTAAATGTTTTAACATAGAGGGGGGAATCGAGACGAGGGTCGTGGTGTATGTGTGTCTGTGTGTGCGTGTGTGTGTGTGTGTAGAGCGATTCAGAGTAAACTACTGGACCGATCTTTATGAAATTTGACATGAGAGTTCCTGGGTATGATATCCTCGGATGTTTTTTTCTTTTTTTCGATAAATGTCTTTGATGACGTCATATCCGGCTTTTTGTAAAAGTTGAGGCGGCACTGTCACACCCTCATTTTTCAATTAAATTGATTGAAATTTTGGCCAAGCAATCTTCGACGAAGGCCGGACTTCGGTATTGCATTTCAGCTTGGTGGCTTAAA
This sequence comes from Littorina saxatilis, assembly GCF_037325665.1. Lineage (NCBI taxonomy): Eukaryota > Metazoa > Mollusca > Gastropoda > Littorinimorpha > Littorinidae > Littorina > Littorina saxatilis. The sequence goes on from NC_090247.1 coordinate 35,704,103, forward strand.
AATTAATTAATGACTTTGGTCATTAAAAATCTGAAAATTGTAATTAAATTTCTTTTATATAAAACGATCCAAATTTACGTTTATCTTATTCGTCATTATTTTCTGATTCCAAAAACATATAAATATGTTATATTTGGATTAAAAACAAGCTCTGAAAATTAAAAATATAAAACTTATGATCAAAATCAAATTTCCGAAATCGATTTACAAACAATTTCATCTTATTCCTTGTCGGTTCCTGATTTCAAAAACATATAGATATGATATGTTTGGATTAAAAACACGCTCAGAAAGTTAAAACGAAGAGAGGTACCGAAAAGCGTGCTATGCAGCACAGCGAAACCACTCCCGCGCTAAACAGTCTCGTCAGTTTTACTGCGTTTTGCACGAGCGGCGGACTACGGTCATTGTGAAAAAATGCAGTGCGTTCACTTTCATTCTGTGAGTTCCACAGCTTGACTAAATGTAGTAATTTCGCCTTACGCGACTTGTTATCTTTCTTTCTTTCCTTCCTTCCTTCCTACCTGTCTTTTTTTCTTGCTTTCTTTCTTGCTCTCTCCCTTCCTTCCTTCCTTCCTTTTTACATTTAGTCAAGTTTTGACTAAATGTTTTAACATAGAGGGGGGAATCGAGATGAGGGTCGTGGTGTATGTGTGTGTGTGTGTGTGTGTGTGTGTGTGTGTGTGTGTGTGTGTGTGTGTGTGTGTGTGTGTGTGTGCGCGTGTGTGTGTGTGTGTGTGTGTGTGTGTAGAGCGATTCAGAGTAAACTACTGGACCGATCTTTATGAAATTGTTCATGAGAGTTTCTGGGTATGATATCCCCAGACCTTTTTTTCATTTTTTTGATAAATGTCTTTGATGACGTCATATCCGGCATTTTGTAAAAGTTGAGGCGGCACTGTCACACCCTCATTTTTCAATCAAATTGATCGACATTTTGGCCAAGCAATCTTCGACAAAGGCCGGACTTTGGGATTGCATTTCAGCTTGGAGGCTTAAAAATTAATTAATGACTTTGGTCAATAAAATTCTGAAAATTGTAATTAAAATTAATTTTTTATAAAACGATCCAAAATTACGTTTATCGTATTCTTCATCATGTTCTGATTCCAAAAACATATAAATATGTTATATTTGGATTAAAAACAAGCTCTGAAAATTAAAAATATAAAAATTATGATTAAAATTAAATTTCCAAAATCGATTTAAAAACAATTTCATCTTATTTCTTGTCCGTTCCTGATTCCAAAAACATATAGATATGATATGTTTGGATTAAAAACACATTCAGAGAGTTAAAAAGAATAGAGATATAGAAAAGCGTGCTATCCTCCTCAGCGCAACCGCTACCGCGCTTTTCTGGATTGTTAATTTCACTGCCTTTGCCACGAGCGGTGGACAGACGATGCTACGAGTGTACGGTCTTGCGGAAAAAATGCAATGCGTTCAGTTTCTTTCTGTGAGTTCGACTGAGCTTGACTAAATGTTGTATTTTCGCCTTACGCGACTTGTTTTCTTTCTTTTTACATTTAGTCAAGTTTTGACTAAATGTTTTAACATAGAGGGGGAATCGAGACGAGGGTCGTGGTGTATGTGTGTGTGTGTGTGTGTTTGTGTGTGTGTGTGTGTGTGTGTGTCTGTCTGTGTGTCTGTGTGTCTGTGTGTCTGTCTGTGCGTGTGTGTGTGTAGAGCGATTCAGACTAAACTACTGAACCGATCTTTATGAAATTTGACATGAGAGTTCCTGGGAATGATATCCCCGGATGTTTTTTTCTTTTTTCCGATAAATACCTTTGATGACGTCATATCCGGCTTTTTGTAAAAGTTGAGGCGGCACTGTCACACCCTCATTTTTTAATCAAATTGATTGAAATTTTGGCAAAGCAATCTTCGACGAAGGTCGGACTTTGGTATTGCATTCCAGCTTGGTGGTTTAAAAACTAATGAATGAGTTTGGTCATTAAATATCGGAAACTTGTAATTAAAATTATTTTTTTATTAAACGATCCAAAAATAATTTGATCTTAGTCTTCGTCATTGTCTGATTCCAAAACCATATACATACGTTATATTTGAATTACAAACAAGCTCTGAAAATTAAAAATATGAAAATTATGATTAAAATTAATTTTCCGAAATCGATTTAAAAACAATTTCATCTTATTCCTTGTCGGTCCCTGATTCCAAAAACATATAGATATGATATGTTTGGATTAAAAACAAACTCAGTAAGCTAAAAAGAATAGACACACAGAAAAGCGTGTTATCCTGCTCAGCGCGACCACTACCGCACTATTCTGCATGGCTTGTCGATTTCACTGCCTTTGCCACGAGCGATGGACTCACGAAACTACGAGTATGTGGTCTTGGTGAAAAAAGCATTGCGTTCAGTTTCATTCTGTGAGTTCGACAGCTTGACTAAATGTTGTTATTTCGCCTTACGCGACTTGTTCTTCTTCTAATCAGCTTCCTAATATCTCACACACTGTCCTGACTTCTCCCCCTACAGGCGGCCATCATGAAGGTGGAGAGCATGATAAAGCAGACAGACGCCCTGGACATGGAACCCAGAGCCAAGACCCTCATGGTGCGCGAACAGAAACGCATGGTGCGCAAACTCAGACGCAAGCTCAAACGCATGGCCAAAGGATCCGGACGCAGACGTCACGGCAGATCCAGAAGACGAAGACGGCAGCGAAAACAGCACGATGGTCCCTCCATAGACTGCATGGTGACCCCTTGGTCATCGTGGTCAGCGTGCTCCGTGACGTGCGGCAAGGGGACGACCACCAAGACGAGGATGGTCAAGCAGCAGGATGAGAACGGAGGCAAGCGGTGTCCGAGGAAGCTGAGCAAGACCAAGAAGTGTCGAGTGGACGCCATGTGTCGTGAGTGTGGATGAAGGAGTTTATTTGTTTGGTGTTTGTTTTGTAAGTGTGTGATTTTTTTGTCATGGCGTGTTTAAAATAAAATTATAATTGTCGTCTTTTGTGTGCGTTGTTTTTGATATTTTTATCAAGGGGGTTGGGTTGGGGGAGGTATGGGGGGGGGGGGGGATAATTAACGTGTGTCTCTCGTCTGTCTGTCTCTTTATCTCTGTAAGTCTCTTTCTCTCTCTCTGGTGGTTCTTCATTTTGAAAGATTCACAGTCTTGCCTCTAATTTCGGTGTTTTACTTACTCGACACTTGCACGATCAAATTCTGAACCCAATTGATTCACCCTTTTATGGTGTTTGCGAACAAGTAAAACTGAGCACACGAAGCTCGCTGTATCTAAACTTCATGCATCCTTACTTTACTTTTAGCCATCGACTGCATAATGGGCCCGTGGGTGGAGTGGTCGCCCTGTTCCCAGACGTGTGGGGATGATGCGGTTCAAATCCGGAGACGGCGGAGAGTGAAGAAACCCAAACACGGGGGTCTAGCCTGTCCTTCCAAGCGAGAAAAGCGATTCTGCAGCGTTCCCATGTGTCCAGATGCTGATGTATGAAACTTTCTGCCTCTTTTGCATCTTCATTCTGTTTCTTTCGTTTTGTTTTTCGGTGTTTTCTCGTAGTCCTTATGTTTATTTACATAGTGTAGCCAGTTGCATTCTTCTTCTTGGTTTTTGTTTACTGTTGTGTATTATCATTTTGTTTTTGTTTTTTCGACATTGTCGTTGAAACCTTGTGCGTTTTTTGCCTGTATTCATGTATTGGCTCCAATTTTGTACCATATTGTTGGGTTTGAAATTGAGTTGAGTAAGACGGGTGTCCAGCTTATAATATGCAGAATAATGGCAGACAACGTCCACTTTTATTAGTAAAACAATAACTCGGGGTTGACCAAATGGATGTGATGTCATTTTGCACTTTTAACAAGAAAATACTTAATAGGGTGCCTAGCTTAGAACTTGTTTTGAGAGAAATTATTAATGAATTTAAAGGACCGTAATAACATTGTGGAGAAGAGTGGGAAAATACACAAGAGAAATTGACAAGCGTTGTGTTCTTCCCTTGTTATTTTGAGCTAGCTAATGCGAGCTTTTTATTTTATAAATACAGTTTTGTAGGAGATTTGAGCAATATTTCATCAACAAACAAAAATAATGTTGAAGTTATTTTGTACGGAATACAGATCAGAAAGTTTAAAAACTGGTAAAAGTTGGAGCCAAACAGACTAATAATGTTTGTATAAAGTGTACAAATACCCCGCATGCCTGTTGATATTGTAACGTTTTTAACTTACTGTTTAAAAGAAAAGTGTACAGGCTGGTATACCGTGCACAGTTAATATACTCTGAAAACGCATACAAGTTTTCTTCTTTTATTCGTTTCAAAGTATCGATTTGTAGTTTATTCTAACATTAAAACAAAAGATTACTTTTTGTGTTTTAAAAGTGAGATTAGATGTTTCCATGGCATGGACCTTTCCATTCAGTGCTGTTTACTAGCTTTTGAAACCTATTCGTAGATGATATAATATTCATTTTGTAGTGAATGTGTATGTACGCGAAGTCACCTTCTAAAGGTTCAAGCAAGATTATTTCAAGTAAGCATGTGTATACATTTCAACAAACGTTCGCTTGAAGCATTACAGAACACGGTAGGTGTGTACACAGTTTTACTCAGTGATTTCTTTTCTAATGTTTCATTTCTCTCACATTAAATGAGTTACAAAAGAGGCACAAGCACTCGGTTTTTCCGAAGTATTCTATTAATCCTAACAGCAACGAAAACCCCGTTAATTTTGTATTAATTAACATTCACGTTTCATTAATACCACCTGTATAAAACGTATCCCTCTGTTACTTGTGTGTCTGTCTCAGTTGTTTTTGTGCATTTCATACGTTGTGTTAAACTTGCTGTGTGTTTGCCAGTTCCACGTTTATATGTTCAATGTGTGCTGTACTTTATATGGCCAGTAGCATGCCAAGGCATAATCTATATCCAGTGAATAAAATCCGAAGAATCTCATACAACATTGAATACAGAATGTTTCTTTTGACTTTGTGTTGTCGTTTTAAATGTTGTGAGTGTTTCGTTCCATCCTTAACTTCTTACTGTCTATTTCTTCCACGTTTTGTTAGAGGAAACTGAAAATCTTGTCATATGTTTTTGGGTGAGGGAGCAATCGTTATTTGTCCAACATTCTGTTTAATTTCATGGATATTTTCATCCAGGTTTTCGTATTTGACTTGAAACATTAACTCCATTAAGGGGGAGGGGTAAGCGGTTAAGAGTATATTGAGCCTTTTTTCCCTTCAAAATCTAATACAAATCCGCAAAGTACGATTTTGGTGGCGTGAGAAGTTTCCCCTTCATATTAAAAAAAAAAAAGGTCTCATACGACGTGAAAGTGTTCACTTTTATCAGGTTTTCTAATGACAAGTCAGTTTCCCTCTTCAAACACTCCTTTCTTGTCTTTGTGTTACCCTACCACTTCCTGTGTTATCTTGCTAGTTATGTGATAACTCTTTTTATCTAATAAGACATAGTGTTAAACCAGTGTCAACGTTTTAACATGCTGTCTCCAAACGCAAGCTCCTCCATGCAAAAGAATACATGAATTCAGAAAAGAAAGGAAAGTAAAACATTCCGAAACAATGTCTTTAATGACTATTTGCAAAGCGTTACCAAAAAGGAAAATGTACTAGTTTCTTTGAGTATGCGTAGTCTTAGTTTCCAGGAAGTTATAGTTTTTATACGATTCTTGCTTGATTCTCCAGACCGTGCTGTATGTATTTCATTTTAAAGCTAGGTGTGTCTTCAAAGGTTTTTGCAGAAAATGAAATTTTACATTCAGAATAGCGTATAGTCATGTTTTGTAGAGAAATGCTTCGGTTTAGCATAATATGCCAGCCAGGTTTGCTGCAACTGTAGGGTGGAAGGTTGAGACTAGCAGCCTGTACTTTTTAGCTTGAAGAAGCTTGCGTTGGGTCAGTGGTAGAAGACACACTGAGATGTTGTGATAACAGCCTGATCACACGTACCGCAGTGATCGCGGCGTGACCGACCGAGCGTTGCCTTGCAGACTGACCTTAATTCACTAAAGTTTGTTTTTTGGTTTTTTTTGCCTTGTTTTGTTTTTACAGATGGAAAAGAACATCAATTACTTCATGATGTTCCACCGTCGCTACTAACCCGATAACGCAAACCACACCCCCACCACCTCCCTGTGCTCTCCTCACTCGTCCCCCCTTCGTCCCGTATGTGGGCTGTGACAACTTGCTGAGATGCACGTGCTCGAGTGATTGACAGTGTGTGCTGTGCATGACCTAGTGACCTAGTGACACACTTACCTCTCAACTTCAGTGACTCCTCTACTTCTACTTCTACTGCTGCATCCTCCGCTGTTGTTTTTGTGCTGTGGTTTGTCACTGCTGCAGCTAAATGAGCATGGCACTGTAATGTACACCAAATTTGTGAAATGAAGCACGATTGACAAATTCCAGTGACTATTCTTCTGTTTTTCGGCTGAGTCGAATGAAGCATGAGATGTTCTGTCTGTCTACGGTTGTTTCATTGCTTCTGGTGGTTAACAACCGCTGTGTCGCGATGTCTAAGTTAACTTGCAGCGGTTTCATGAGTGAAGCTTACTTGAATCAAGGCAGGAAGACCTGAACCTCAGCTTTTGATGTGAAAACAGTATTAGACCGTTACAATTTCAGTTTTTGAGTCGCTTAGTAAACGGACTCGGGTTTCCATTTCCATCCGTGAATGTTTCCTAAAAGGGTTAATTTCTCGCACTTAGCTGCAGAACAGAAAAGACTTGAATACTTGAATAAAGAAGAATTTAAATCCAACCCCCCCCCCCCCCCCCAAAGGATACCGTTTTAGGATAGCACTTACCCGCAACCTTTTCGTTTTATGTTGGACTGGATGCAGCTTCGAATAAGTTGTCTTATCATTCTTTGAGAGTAAAGTCAGTGCACGCATCCCCACCCATCACGCCATTTTAGATGACCTCGGCTCTGGTTTATTTGTTAAGGGGTTGATACTGTGCTTACATCAGATGTCAAGGTTCAGGTCCCCGTCTTAATTTCACGACAGCAGTGAACCACTCTGAACGTCATCGCTTTGTTGCATCGCATGTCTGTGCATGCTCATGGACTGAACATTCAAAACACTGCTGTTATCTTTTTCCGTGTGGTACCTTTTGCATGATTAGTTTATACAACACGGACTGGGTTCTGCTGAGCTAGTCAGTAGACTTTGATTTCTTTGGATCTGCAGCAGCATGCTCGAATCATGGTTGAATTTTTGTTGTTGTTATTGACCTCTTCGATTGTAAATGTCTAAAAGCATGGCTGTGCTAACCTAAAACCAACCAAACTTTTGGTGTTCGAAGATTGTTCCCCTCTGTTCCTCTGGCAGCGATCTTTGTCCTTTTCAGTGCCCATTCCTTCGTCATACGTTGGGCAAATGAAGCATTTATCGCGTCAGATTAAAGAACTTGGGACACTCTCCCTTAAAATATTCAAGCATCAGGGAATGCCCTAACTACTGGTGCTTTTTGAATGCTTGTAGATTGTTGTTTTTTCTTCTTGGATGTCGTTTGTAACTTACACTGAACTTAAGCATGACACATGACAAGTACTAAGCCTGTTTTTTTATCTTGGAATGTATTGTATACTGTTTGAGCCAGTCCTTTTTTTTTGTAAGCGTTGAAACCCGCGGCGGCTCCGTTAGTCACGTGTTGGTTTTGTTGTCAGCTGACTCGGTATACTTGTACATTTGCATAATGATCACTGATAACTAATATTTACACAAATTGCATAGTAGAAATAAACTTTTCTGCGTGAAATCGGTCTATCTGTATTATTTTGTGGTGTTACCCTGGCGCTGGAAAATCGGCAGAAAATTTCGTATTCGTTCACTTCCAACGAAGTAAGTATGTTATTATTTTATAATAGAATTCGACTGATGATAGATAATCTCAGATTTAATACTGTTTAAAAGACCTTTTTTGCTGCCTGAGTGCAGTTTTGGCACACACACATCAAACACACACACACACACTCACTCACACACACACACACACACACACACACACACACACACACACACACTAACATGCACTTGTTTAAAACGGGGCAGCGGCTCGCGAGAAACGCAGGATGCAGACATAATTGTTTGCTGCAAGTCGGCCAGACAGGAAAATGTATTGAATTGCTTGCATATCTCCGTAATTTCACGAAAAAACACACTTAAGAGGACAGACTTTAAACAATGCATTCTTTTTTTCTAAAACTTTTTTTTAGTGATACGATGCCAGCATTTTGATCTTGTTACTTGCTTTTCTGGCAGTGACAAGGTCAAGACATTTTGAACTGGCGGACTAAGGAAACCAGGGATAACGCCGATGCTTGAAATGCATTTATCTGACAAATATTTGAACTTTAGGGATTGCATTTTTGTTGGTCCTGAAAGGAAGAAACAAAAGTCAGGAATAGTTTTACCTACAAGCTTTTGAATGCCCCCCCCCCCCCCCCCCCAAAAAAAAGTAACAATTACGCCTAAAGTAGCTATTCCCTTTACATCTTTACCTTTTTTTGTTGAGGAGAGGGGTTGCTGTTTCAAAGGTTCCTATCTGGGCATTGAATTAATCTCTTTCCAATAAACCGCTGGGAATATTGTTCAAATTTGGCTTACTGACTGGCTCGGTGTGTCAACCATAGGCATGTTCTAGTGCTGCTTATCCAAGCTGCTGTTATTTTTCCAGCGACTTACTATAGTCCATGCAGTACTTTAGTTCGGTTAGTCCCAGATCAGGGGCGTATTGCTGATGTTATTAGTAGAGATCTGGGGTGAATATTATTAGTCTTGTATATTTCTTGCAGTATGAATTGTCAGTTGTTTTTTTCTAGGGCCAGTAGTTCGGTTTTTCGTCATTGTGTGCTGTAGTGCTGCTGATTGTTTAACGTGTACTTCTTAATTTTCTTAAAGTGCTGTAAACTTGTAAAGTGTTAACAAACACCTTAATGTACATGTACGAGTGTATTGGGCTCATATTTCCCAACAAGTCTTGGTTAACAATAACCACTTTGTCAAAATGAAAACATGTTCATGCATTAGAATTACTTTCGAGAAATAACAGTGACCCTTGTTTAGAGTTTACTCACGACAATAAAGAAATGATTGACACATTGTTATGATTTTAAATTCATACTCAAGGCTTTTGCACTTCAAGTAACCTAAGATAAAACTGGGTTTTTTTAACTGCAGATTTGGCGGAAGATTACTCTATGTAAATTAACAAGATGGAAATAACAATAGGTAAATGTTTTAAGTGTCCCATATTAGAATGTATGCGTTATAACACCTACAATTATCGTGTAAGCGACATAATTATGCATTGTCTCAAATGTGCATGGTTCTAAAGATTGTGAATTTGAAGATTCAAGTTCAGAAACACATGGGACTGAAATAATGGCAGGTGCATGTAAATGTTATCCCAAGTGTTTCCTTTTGTTTTATTACGGTTTTACATTTGTCTGAGGTTATGACATGTTCTTTTCTTCTTTTGTTTTACACTGAATTTTTGCTTCGTGTACTCGTTTTATCAGTAACAGTAGCGGTAAAGTGTTTACTAATTCAACACAATTGTCTAAATTGACAACAGGGTAAACAATTGATTTTGAAAATTATGTTTGAACAAATCAATGAGAAGCATTACAAAAACAAAATACAAAACAAAAACGGGAATAAAATTGTATACAATGTATTGAAAAAAAAACAAGTCGCGTAAGGCGAAAATACAATATTTAGTCAAGTAGCTGTCGAACTCACAGAATGAAACTGAACGCAATGCAACGCAGCAAGACCGTATACTCGTGGTCCACCGCTCACGGCATAGGCAGTGAAATTGACAAGAAGAGCGGGGTAGTGGTTACGCTATGCTGCATAGCACGCTTTTCTGTACCTCTCTTCGTTTTAACTTTCTGAGCGTGTTTTTAATCCAAACATATCATATCTATATGTTTTTGGAATCAGGAACCGACAAGGAATAAGATGAAAGGGTTTTTAAAACGATTTCGAAAAAAAACTTTTGATAATAATTTTTATATATTTAATTTTCAGAGCTTGTTTTTAATCCGAATATAACATATTTATATGTTTTTGGAATCAGCAAATGATGGAGAATAAGATAAACGTAAATTTGGATCGTTTTATAAATTTTTAATTTTTTTTACAATTTTCAGATTTTTAATGACCAAAGTCATTAATTAATTTTTAAGCCACCAAGCTGAAATGCAATACCAAACCCCGGGCTTCGTCGAAGATTACTTGACCAAAATTTCAACCAATTTGGTTGAAAAATGAGGGCGTGACAGTGCCGCCTCAACTTTCACGAAAAGCCGGATATGACGTCATCAAAGACATTTATCAAAAAAATGAAAAAAACGTTCGGGGATTTCATACCCAGGAACTCTCATGTCAAATTTCATAAAGATCGGTCCAGTAGTTTAGTCTGAATCGCTCTACACACACACACACACACACACACACACACACACGCACAGACACACATACACCATACCCTCGTTTCGATTCCCCCTCGATGTTAAAATATTTAGTCAAAACTTGACTAAATATAAAAAGGCAAAACATGAGATATTTTGCCATTTTAGTTTTTGTAAACTAAATTTGGTAGTTCGGTGTGTTGTAATGTTGTCAACATGTCGCCTCGAAAAACTTTAGCGTTTATCGTTTGTAGATAAATGTACAAGTTGTATTTTTGACAAAGTTGTTGAACTAGAATTTTAGTATTGTAAACCCATTTTTGAATACATTTTGCTTTTTTTTACTGAGTTGTATTTTGGACAAATTTTTTGAATTTGTGAGTTTTAGCGAGTCTAACAAGCATGACCTCTGGCATGTGCAATGATTAAAGGTTGTGTAGCTGTAGATGAAGACCCTCGAGTTATTTAAATCATGCACGAAAAAATGTTGATGTGGTTGTCCTTTGAAGTCATAGTACTGTGATCTGAGCTCTCCTCTTTTAACCATTTAAAAAAAATTCTAACCGCCATGTTCTCAATCATTGTTGTACATCATTTTTGTCTCTGTGTGTACTCAATAGTGAAAATTTGCACGACAGAGTGTTTGAGACCAAGATTTAAAAGCTGATAAGCAAGTCCCACGATTCAGATAAAGTTCGAGTTTAGGCTTATGTTATTAATAAGAGTCATTTCTTGGACTTCAGCAGTCGTGCAATGTTATTAATTCAAGCGGTGATTTCAACAACAACAACAAAAATAATTCAGAAAAAAACAAAAACAAAAATGTAAGTCATGCAATAATATTACTGCTTTCGGTAAATTCAAAACGGAACTACAAGGACCCCAAACTGGCAAAACCATTGTCAGCTGAATGGAATGATGATGTTGTAGATTTGCATATATGATTGCTACCTTGTTGTACACAGGTATATATGCTGACAGAGGCTGGGGACGACAGGTGAGAAAGAACCCACGGTCACCCTCCACACATCGACAACAGTCACAGCTTTACTTACTTCAGTCCCGTGATCAAATCTAGTTCTGGTTTCCCCCCACTCAGTGCTGGATCTAAAGTTTCCACAAAATGTAGAGATGTAAAATTATTAGGTGTGAATTTGACAAAAGTAGTTTTCACACGATGTGTCTAAAATTGATAGGTTTGAGTGTTGACAAAATAAATGGTATTGTATTGGCTGAAAATTAATTGGAATGCCATTACCGTGCTAATTTGAAAGTTGTATTACTCATGGTCTGGTCGTGACGATTAGCTTATTTACATCATATCTAGAATTTGAATGTTAGTATGGGAACGTACTGCAAAGTTTGTTGTGTTTCAACTTTTCAAGGTTCTCTCATGACTGACAGATTAGGTCATGCTGTGTCCAAATTTAGTTAGGCCTTTGTTTCTTTAACCGTGACCATTCTATGGTCTAAATACTTCAATACTGACTTAGCAGCTCTGTAATAAGCATTGAAACGAAAGGCGGCAAAGCAGCAGCTTTGAATAATAGAAGCAGATTTTCTCGCGTTAGTTCTGGCACATTTCTTAGCAAGCACAATGATTATTAAGGTCTTGGTGTGATGAGTCATGTTATCATGTCCATAGTTCGCCAGAGTATGTGGACAGCTACGTTCCTCACAGACAAATGTACATACACTTTTTTTCCCCGGGGGGGGGGGGGGGTGAGCTGGAGGGAGTATGTGGCAGTGGGGGCAGGGGGGGGGGGGTGTAGGGGAAGTATAATCTTGGGGGGGGGGGGGGTATAGCAGGCCTCATTTCACTTTTCTGGTTCGAACTGCAGCGGTTTGCATCCTCAAATAAAGCCAGTACAACAGTATGCATCTTCAGTCTTCTTCTTCTGCGTTGAAATGTAGACTGCCAAAGTCTCAGACGGTGATGTCTATGTCTTAAATGAACTTTGATTCTTTAATACCTAACAACAGCAACTCTAGGTTTCTGCGGTAGTTGTAAATGTTCCAACTGCAAGACTTTTTGTTGTTGTTGTTGTTTGTAGGCTACTGACAGACGTTCATGTCACGTAAGCACTATTTCTTTCTGTAAAAAGCTTTCCCAGCCATGGCGCAATCTAACCAACACTGCTGAAGGCATTAATTAAGTGTCAATAACAGACTGTTGTCTGACTGAAAAATCTAGTTGTTTGCAGCACATTTTCTTGATGGAAATCATCCTGCAGGGACCCTGTACAAGAACAGTGTTTTGCCATAAAATACCTCTGTATGTGGCAGTGCAAAAGTAAATCGGAAATAATCAATCTCACAGTTTTACTTTTTGGGAGCTTATTTGGGTGGTAGGGCGAGGGGGCTGGGTTAAAAGGGGGGGGGGGGGGGGTAATGAAATGGATAGAAAAAGTAAAATATCAAAGGGGACAACTTTACATCATGTCCGCTTAGAATAATAAGAACTATCATAGCAGTCTACCTTCCTCAAATCGTGTTTTATTTCTAAACATAATAATGTTTCTTGTTGTTGATGTTGTTCTTGTGGTTTGTGAGAATATAATGGTGTTCATTCATTGTTTTGAGCATGGTATGAATGTGTTCTTTAAGGTGTAAATATGAGATCATTGTGAAGTTTGCTGCGAGTGCTTTTTCTGTGTTTACCAGAAGAAATATTACATGTTTCGTTAATGTACCTCAGTCAGTTTAGATATTTATTTGTTCATAGAGTCGTTGTTTTTTCTCTTGTGTAATTATATCATGATTTGCCAAATATGCATTTGATCTGCTCTTGTCTTATTTCAACTTTCTGTTAAAAGCTACAAACGGGGGGTATCTTGTGATATAGAATAAACAGTGAAGTTAACTTTTTCTATTCTTATGTATGTGAGAAAGGTCAAAATCTTTGATAAATAGTATGAATAGTACCGTGAGGAATAACATTCAACCTTCATGGGAAGAATACTATCACATATCATTTTAAGTTTACCCTGAAACACTCTGGATTATTGTTAAATACTTTGGGGGAGAATGCCTGGATTCTTCTGTAATATTTAAACTTATAACTAGAGAGATTGAGGAAAAGAAAAAAAAGGAAAAAAAGTACATTTTGGATTAATTTATATTCTCTGTCATTAATTAAGACCGTAAGGCGAGTGTATACATCATGTTCTTCGATTACCAACATTATTATTCCAGTTGCTTGAATTATGTCTACTTTTCCTCCAGAAATATATTATCAGGTTAAGGTAAACGGTGTGTAATGATCCAAGGTTCACAATTACGGCACCGCTGTAAATTTGCATTGATTAACAGCTGATGGGATTAGTGAGTGAAAATTAAATCTACATGATTGTTATGTATGTTGTACATTGCTTTTCTTCCATGGAACTGTAATATAATGTGATATAACACTTGTAATTAAAATATTTTACAATATGTGTGTCTTGTTGCTGAATGGTGGTGTATGGTTTAGTTTAGAATGTTTGAGAGAAAGAGAGAGAGAGAGAGAGAGAGAGAGAGAGAGATTGTGTGCTCAGTGTGCTAGGAAAAGAGACTGAGATGAAATGTCACATTCATTATACTTGTCCTTTCATCATAATTCTCGCCAACGCCCCAAACCACACACACACACACACACGCACGCACACACACACATACACACACACACACACACACTCACTCACTCACTCACTCACTCACTCACTCACAAAGAGTACATTCAGCAATTCATGGTTTTAAAATACAGCCTGTGTTATTTCATTGCTAGCTTTATTTCAGCTTGTTGTCGATATGCTTTATGCAATATCTCAAACTGCACAAATTGATCTCCTTTGCAATGTTTTGCATACAACGCATTGTATTCAGCATAACTACATCGGTGCACCTGAGACATAGCCACACTTGCCCGGCATAAGAGGTTACAAAAATGCACACTCAAGGTGTGTTGGTTTTTAACGTCCCCTCAACCTATTATGCAATGAAGGACCGATTCATTTTTGTTTCCTTTTTTATTTATCCCATGTTAGGTCTATCACAGTAAAATGAAGAACATAAAAAAGCGTATGTCCGTTCAAACCTGCTATTTCAAATGAGGCTAGTAAAAATCTTGATCTGGGATAGGGGGTGGGGGTGGGAGGAGAGGCGTCCCGGACTTGAGTTTCATAAAAGAAAATGTAAGGAAAAATACAATCATTGAACATCATTTAGTCAACTCGTGTTTTAAAACAATCATGCTGAGAAATTGAAATGTCACCGACACTCAAGGCCCGTCTTCAATGTCAACATTCCGATATCCTAGCATGTTCTAAAAACATTGACTATAGGCTAAATATTCAATGATCGTTTCTTCCCTTCCTTTCAGAAAGAAAGTCTTGCCATCTTACATGGGGGCAAAGTGTAAGGTGGGGTCACGGTCAAAGTTGCCCACATTTTGTGCGATCCATGCAAGGGAAATAACCCAGAAATTGCAAGTTTATGTTATTGGATGAGACTACTTCCCTTGATCCTCCTACGGCTGTTCCATGCAATTCCAACTGAGAACACCGCTAAAACAAACTTTGGGTTTGATCAATACTGGCCGAGGGAAAAAAATGTCACATGGTAGTTAACAAAATTGCAGAAATGATATTTTTAAGAAAGACAATTTCTCCTTTATCTTACAACATTTTTTTATGCCTTTGACCCCGTCCGGGGCATAGGCCGCCAACAAGAGCTCGCCAGGCACTCCGATCCTGGGCCAATCTCTCCAGGGGCCAGTTTCATAAGCCAGAAACACAGTCGACCAACTGCAGTTGTCCGAGAGAACCACAGTAATCCGACGTTATCGGGTTTCACGAACAAAATTTCAGTCGGTCGACTGCGGGTCGTCTCACCGGAAGTCGGCCAAACACGGTGATGCTCTCCCCCCAACACTGTGTTCGGCTTACTGCGGTAAACCGAAAATAAATGTAATTATCCGCACAGTCAATGGCAGAATGCTCACACTTTTTGGGATTGTGAGCCAAACCTTGTGATTGTTCTTCGAAATGTATCTATCATGACGCAGTAATCCAGGAGAGAAGTCAGGGTTATGTCTTGAAGACGTCACATTATGGCGTAAGAGGGTTTGACGTCACGCGAAGGAATTACTGAAAGTCTCGGTCATTGTTATTTTGAGCGGGCCGAGACTTGTTTTTTCTTCGAAATCGGCCATTTCCACGTGCGAATGAGCAAGCGGAAGTGGTAATGTTGCTAAATTTAGCCCTCGACTTGGCCATTCGGATTACTGTACAGTCAGTCGACTGCGGTTGTCCGCGGGTGACGGTGATTCGCTCATGAAACGCGCTTTTCGGTGACACGGCGATCAACCGCAGTCCATCGACTGGGCAGTCGATCGACTGTCAGTCGGTTCCCTGCTATCTTATGAAACTGGCCCCAGTTGTCTCCAGGGGCCAGTTTCATAAGCCAGAAACACAGTCGACCAACTGCAGTTGTCCGAGAGAACCACAGTAATCCGACGTTATTGGGTTTCACGAACAAAATTTCAGTCGGTCGACTGCGGATCGTCTCACCGGAAGTCGGCTAAACACGGTGATGCTCTCCCCCCAACACTGTGTTCGGCCTACTGCGGTAAACCAAAAATAAATGTAATTATCCGCACAGTCAATGGCACAATGCTCACACTTTTTTAGATTGTGAGCCAAACCTTGTGATTGTTCTTCGAAATGTATCTATCATGACGCAGTAATCCAGGAGACAAGTCAGGGTTATGTCTTGAAGACGTCACATTATGGCGTAAGAGGGTTAGACGTCACGCGAAGGAATCACTGAAAGTCTCGGTCATTGTTATTTTGAGTGGGCCGAGACTTGTTTTTTCTTCGAAATCGGCTATTTCCACGTGCGAATGAGCAAACGGAAGTGGTAATGTTGCTAAATTTAGCCCTCGACTTGGCCATTCGGATTACTGTACAGTCGGTCGACTGCGGTTGTCCGCGGGTGACGATGATTCGCTCATGAAACGCGCTTTTCGGTGACACGGCGATCAACCACAGTCCATCGACTGGGCAGTCGATCGACTGTCAGTCGGTTCACTGATATCTTATGAAACTGGCCCCTGGGTGTAGCCGATGTGTTTCACCTCTGCCTCCAAGTCACGACGCCAGGTGTTTCTCGGCCGGCCTCGTCTCCTCTTGCCCTGCGGGTTCTATGTGAGGGCCTGTCGCAGTGATGCTGGTTGTCGTCTTGCGGAGTGTGTGGCCAATCCACCGGAAGCGCGTCTTTGCAGAATGTAGGCCTACGTCCTGCTCTACGGATAACTGTTTTGTTCGCTGCCAAAGGTCTTTGTTGCTGATGGTGTCAGGCCAGCGAATTCGGAGGATTCTTCTGAGGCAGGTGTTAATGAAGGTCTGGATTTTTCTTGTGATGGCAACTGTAGTTCTCCAGGTTTCGGCTCCATACAGCAAGACTGACTTCACCGTGGTGTTGAAAATCCTGAGCTTGGTGTTGATGCTCAGGTCTGCTGATGGCCATACGTTCTTCAGTTGAAGGAAAGCTGCTCTTGCTTTGCCAATCCGGACTCTAACATCAACGTCCGTGCCACCCTGCTTGTCGACAATGCTTCCGAGATAGGTGAAATTGCCTTGGCTTACAACATTGTTGACAAATACCTGTTGTCAACAATGTGCTGGCAAAAAGGTTTGTACAGCCCAGCGCGCTCACACACACACTGGAACACACACACAAATGCACACACACACACACACACACACACATACACACACTGACACACACACTGAAACACTGACACACACATACACACACACACACACACACACACACCGTGCACCCAACACCCCCCCCCCCCTCCAGCCGCGGGAACGCCAAGATTGCGGACGCAGTCCTAGTGTGACAGGGGTTTTAGACAAACAGGCACCGACACACACACACACACACACACACACACACTGAACCACACTTTTTACACAGTTACAGGCACAGCCACACTCACTCCTAAAGTCGGGCCTTAACTGAGTCCCAAGTTGACTTCGTGAACACAGTCTTTTTTCCGGCAGCACCAAAGCTTAACCAGTGCAGCGAGCTTCTTGAAGTAGACCGCTTTGTGAAGTTGACTGCACCCAATTTGAGGCTTTAGCAAGTCCTCCGCCTCCCGTAAACCATCAGTTTCTGGCCACGGACACTGTCAGGCTTTTACACACAGTACAAAAACGCTTTCGTTTAAACACTTACCGCTTGTGAACACCCTAGATGCCCTCCATAAAGAGCGAGCATTTTTCAAAGAATTTATTTTTGCGTGGACAGACAGATTTCTTTCAAGAGAAATCGTAAACCTCGTTATGGCGCTAGACCTAACTTTTAACATCTAAATAATAAATTGACAGCTTGTTACACAAACATTGTTAAACCACCAAAGAAATCTTATACATCATCAAACCGAAGTCAGTACAGTTCGAAGTTTTAAAAGATAGAAAGGATGTATGTCAAGCAAACCGGGCGAATTGCGGGTCGACTGGTGTATGCAACTTGCAGCTCTTTTGAATTGATGCCGGGGAAGTGGGCTACCAAAATCGATACATTAACTTTAGCTTTTTTTAAATGTTGGACGACTGAGATTTCAACTATTTGATACTGTTTGTTGCTGTGCCTGTGTAGAATATCTCCAAAGCTTTGTGCAGTTGAAAACAGACACCAAAGAAATAGTTATACATGTATTCACTTCTGAACAGTGGGCGGATAGAGATATAAATCATGCTGCTTCAAGAATAACATAACATGAATTCATATTAATGTTTTTCCTTCTTTATCTCAATTGGCGCAGTAGCCTAGTGGTTAGGACATCAGACACGAAGTCTCGAGGTCGAGAGTTCGTATCTTCACCGAGGCGTTTATTTTTTCCCTCTCTCTTGAAGATAAAATATGATCAGTCTTGAGAGAGCAAACCGGATGTTATCCCTGCAAAATTCAAGCGTTGACTGAAGCTCTCAAGGTCATATTATTACATACACTCTTCAAAAAAGTTAAGGATCACTTTTTTACAAGCACGCCACACAAAACGGACAAGACCGAATTCTTTCATTTTTTAAAAATTATATAATTGAACAACCAAGGAGTAATGACAAACAAAGCAGAGATCGAACGTGACAACCCTCGAAAATGGAATTCACAACAATGTGAATCAGTGTCAATAACGCGTGTGCCCTCCGTTGTGTGCCAGGTATTCAACACATCGTTGGCGCATGGAGTGGATCAGGTTGCATATGAATCCTCTGGGAACTCTATTCCACTCCTGCTGGAGCCATTGCAGCAGTTGACCCAGATTGGCAGGAGGAGGGTGATGTTGCTGTACCCGACGACAAAGCTCGTCCCACATGTGCTCTATGGGGTTCAGGTCCGGGCTGTTGGCTGGCCACAGCATCCTGTTGACCCTGGCCTGCTGGATGAAGGTGTTTACAGCTGCAGAGCGATGAGGGGGTGCGTTGTCATCCTGAAGAATCGCACGAGGGCCGATCGCTTGGAGGGCTGGAACGACCAGGGGTTGCAGGATCTCAAGTTGCCCACTACATGGTACAGAGGTGTCCTTAGACGTGTGCTGATCCCTCCCCAGATCATCACAGAGCCTCCGCCAAAACGCTGTCGTTCCAGAACAGTGCCTTCTGCGAAGCGCTCTCCGCGACGCCTCCACACTCGGATGCGACCATCAGCAGGTTCCAAGCAAAAGCGTGACTCATCTGTAAACAACACCTGAGCCCACTGCTGACGTTGCCACCTCACATGTTGAGTGCACCAAGCTCGGCGAGCTGCTCGGTGATTTGCAGTCAGGGTTGTTCCTCGGACTGGACGCCTTGCACGCAAGCCAAAGTTGTGTAAGCGGTTTCGGATCGTCTGACCACTAACAACAGTTCTTCTTCTTCTTCTTCTTCTACGTTCTCGGGCTGAAACTCCCACGTACACTCGTGCTTTTTGCACGAGTGGAATTTTACGTGTATGACCGTTTTTTACCCCGCCATTTAGGCAGCCATACGCCGTTTTCGGAGGACTAACAACAGTGTTGGTGGTAGCTTGTAGGCGTTGCCTAATGTTGTTTGCCGTTGCCATTCTTTGTTGCATGGCCTGCCTCTGAATGAAGCGATCCTCTCTTTGTGTGGTGACTCTGGGCCGACCAGAACGTTGTCGCTCCTGCACTCTTCCAGTTGCGTGGAATCTCTGTTTTAGTCTGATGATGAGAGGGAGCCACAGCAAGCCTCTGGGCCACTTGCCTGGCAGCAACACCGTCTCGTAGCCATCCTATTGCCCTTCCTCTATCCAAATCGCTCAGTTTTCTTCGTGGGGGCATGTTGCTACTGTGCATAATTGTGTCAGCGTGTCAACCTTTAAACACAAGCTGGTGAGCAATGTTCTTAGCCAGGACCCTGTTGTAGCACGTGCATCACAACCTTTTGCCCTAGCATGCGTTCCGCAAATTTCATGGGGCTATTAAAAAAACCACCCTTTTTCTTCCAAAATGCAGAAGGTTTTGAGAAGTCCCACAAAGGGAAATAATTCTGCCTGCCAAACAAAATTCTAGGTCAAGATTCATTGTTCATTTGTTAATTCAAACACATTAATCTTTTATATATTATGTCGATGTTTAATTTTTTGGCAATTTTTTATAATTAGGTCCGTTTTTTCAACCGATCCTTAACTTTTTTTGAAGAGTGTATAGTGTTTGCTGTACAGAATTCTGTACATGATTTTCATCCCTATCTTTTCAAGCTCGTAGCCCCGGAAAGTCATAAATAGACCACAGCTTTAACCAGTTTTGTCGCTCTCCTTCGAAGGGCGACTGATTGACGCTTTAGATACGGATGCCAGATAACGTTGGCATATTCTAAATGTGGTCTAACCAATGTTTTTTGATGGCCGCATGAGCGGACATCTATTGCAATGCGTTCGGAGAGGTGACATGAGTCGTTTGTTACAGTTCTCACGAGATCAGTTGTTGAAACCAACTTTGTTATCTGTGCTGTTCCGGAAATGAGCTGCGCTTTTTTGGAATTCAAACAGTATCATGTCACTGTTGTCTCAATTGCGCTGCTTCGGAAATGAGCTGCACCTCGTCTGTCTGTTTATCCCCGAGTACGCAGTACTAGGGTCCAGCAGACTTTAATTGTGTGTCTGTCTGTCTGTTCGTCTCGACTTAACAGCTTATTGCTGGGAAACTACTGGGCGCAGTTCGTTCAAAAGTTGATACACTAACTTGATAATAGGTCCGATTGATCGTATTAAAACTTCATAATGTTACCTGGGACCTAAATGCGAAATATTCCACAAAAACGACTCTTAACGGTGGGCGCGATTCGCGGTGGGATAGAACAGCCGTTCGGCTAATCCGCCAGCCAGCCAGCGACTAACTAGACAGCGACACCAGGCTTTGGGTGCGTGCGTGCTTTGCGTGCGTGTACCACTGTGCGCGAGGAGTATAGGCATTTGAGTTCACTGGCGAATGATAGAATTGGTGGCTTGGTGGAAAGCGTTTCTGACTATGGCTAAAGTGATCTGGGTTCGATTCACGGCATGGGCTGTCTATTTTTTTTAATATTTTTTATTTTTTTATAATAAATTCTTGTTTACTATTGTTTATTATGAACGTTTTAATGTTTTATTTTACTGTAATAATTTTTTTAATTGTGTAAAATAAATAAATAATTTTTTTATTTATTTTTTTTTTTTACATCCAAGGGATCCGGGTTCGATTCCCGGCATGGGCGGTCTATTTTTTTTTTTTTTAATTCTTGTTAACTATTGTTTATTATGAACGTTTTAATGTTTTATTTTACTCAAATAATTTTTTTAATTTATTGTGTAAAATAAATTTAAATTTTTTTTTTAAATTCACGTGCACAAGACAAAAACTTTCATACTGGGGGAGCGAGCCAGTCTGAAGAGTACTCGGGTCCAGCGCCAGCGTTTTTTTGTGTGTCTGTGTGTCTGTCTCGACTTAACAGCTTATTGCTGGGAAACTACTGGGCGCAGTTCGTTCAAAAGTTGATACACTAACTTGATGATAATAGGTCCGATTGATCGTATTAAAACTTCATAATGTTACCTGGGACCTAAATGCGAAATATTCCACAAAAACGACTCTTAACGGTGGGCGCGATTCGCGGTGGGATAGAACAGCCGTTCGGCTAATCCGCCAGCCAGCCAGCGACAGCGACACCAGGCTTTGCGTGCGTGCGTGCTTTGCGTGCGTGTACCACTGTGCGCGAGGAGTATAGGCATTTGAGTTCACTGGCGAATGATAGAGTTGGTGGCTTGGTGGAAAGCGTTTCCGACTATGGCTAAAGTGATCCGGGTTCGATTCCCGGCATGGGCTGTCTATTTTTTTTATTTTTTTATTTTTATTTTTTTTTATAATAAATTCTTGTTTACTATTGTTTATTATGAACGTTTTAATGTTTTATTTTACTGTAATAATTTTTTTAATTGTGTAAAATAAATAAATAATGTTTTTTTTGTTTTTTTTAAATCCAAGGGATCCGGGTTCGATTCCCGGCATGGGCGGTCTATTTTTTGTTTTTTAAATTCTTGTTTACTATTGTTTATTATGAACGTTTTAATGTTTTATTTTACTCTAATAATTTTTTTAATTGTGTAAAATAAATAAAAAAATTTTTTTTAAATCCACGTGCACAAGACAAAAACTTTCATACTGGGGGAGCGAGCCAGTCTGAAGAGTACTCGGGTCCAGCGCCAGCGTTTTTTATAGCAACACACACTGTCTATCACGTACACTCCATGCAACTCTCTCCGTCTCTCCCTCGCTCTGCCTTCGTGTCTGTGTGTGTATCTGTCTCTCTCTCAATCTTTTTCTCTCTCTCGAGATCTCATCAATCAATCAATCAATATGAAGCTTATATACCGCGTATTCCGTGGGTACAGTTCTAAGCGCTTGTCGAAGAGTTGTCAACACAGGACTAACAAAGAAACTAACATCTACAGACGGACACGAACCCTATCACACACTAGCAAATCCTGATAAACATACAACAAACAACTGTTTAACAACAATGTACACATCAATAGCTAGGTCCAAACAAAATAATATTAAACACAAAGAAAACACCTCTCACAGAGCACAGCACAAGAATGTCTTTTGGGGCACAACACATCACGTCGAACATGAAATTCGCAGCCAGCTTCGGGAAGAACTGAGTCTTCAACCTACTCTTGAACGCGTCAAGAGAGGGGCTCTGGCGAAGCTCAAGCGGCAGGGAGTTCCAGACGGAGGGGCCCGCGGAGGGAAATGCACGCTGACCAGCAGATGCGAGTTTCGAGCGAGGGATGTGAAGGCGGAGTGGGTCAGCAGCAGAACGAATGGGACGGTCGGAGGGCTGGGTGTACAGGTCCAGGGAGGATTGAAGGTACTCGGGAGCAGAGTCGTTGAGACACTTGTAGACCAGAGTGAACAGTTTGTGGGAGATTCGGGTGTTGACAGGGAGCCAGTGCAAGGAGCAGAATAGGGGGGTGATGTGGTCTCGCTTCGTCTTCCTCAACGTCAGCCTGGCAGCAGCGTTCTGGACTCGTTGTAGGCCATGAATGGATGAGGCGGGGAGGCCAGCCAGAAGGGAGTTGCAGTAGTCCAGACGACTGAAGATGAGGGAGACAACCAGCTTGACACAGGCGTCGTGGGTGAGGTAGCGACGGATGGAGGCGATGCGTCGTAGGTGGAAAAAGCAGGTCTTGATGACGAAGGAGATGTGTGTCTGCATGGAGAGAGTGGAGTCGAGAAAGACGCCAAGGCTCTTGACAGCAGGGGAGAATGGAACAGTCGCGTCATCCAGCTGGAGGTCGGTCACAGTGAGGGAAGCAATCTTCTGTCGTGTTCCAACGAGAAGGGCCTCCGGCCCTCCGTCTTCTCACTGTTCAGCTTCAACTTGTTCTCAGTCATCTCATGTCTCGTTTTGTTACCGTTCTCACGAGATCAGTTACAGTTTTTTCTCTCTCTCTCTCTCTCTCTCTCTCTCTCTCTCTCTCTCTCTCTCTCTCTCTCTCTCTCTCTAATAAAGTTCGTTCGTTCGTTCGTTCGTTCTCTCTCTCTCTCTCTCTCTCTCTCTCTCTCTCTCTCTCTCTCTCTCTCTCTCTCTCTCTCTCTCTCTCTCTCTGTATGTATGTCTTTATCTGTGTCTCCCCGGCTTTGAGTCTCTCCGCTTCTGTCTTTCTATGTCTGTCTCTGTCTATGTGTGTCTCTCTCTCTCTCTCTCTCTCGCTCTCTCTCTCGCTCTCTCTCTCTCCCTCTCTCTCTCTCTCATCTCTCTCTCTCGCTCTCTCTCTCTCTCTCGCTCTCTCTCTCTCTCTCTCTCTCTCTCTCTCTCTCTCTCTCTCTCTCTCTCTCTCTCTCTCTCTCTCTCTCTCTCTCTCATCCGACTCGGCCTGGCAAAGAAGAGGTTAACTTGAGTACACGTTTACCTACTGGCAGGAGGGGGGTGATTCGGGTCAGAAGTGGGGTAAAGGACTTTGGTCTTCAGTCTTTGGGTTATAGCTTTCAGTGGAGAAGATGCCAACATGAAATTGCATTATGCTCTACTATCTATTGTCCTTGTCTATCGGACACGAAGAAGGGAAGCTACAATCGCCCCAGGCATTATAATTATACTCTTTGTTTCCTGAGCCTGGACCATTGAGACGGTTACCTCATAGATCTGTTCATTCTTCAGTTTGTCGGTGTCAAAAGTTATACCCCCATTCCACACAACCGTTCTTTGTCCCGTTCCCGTACCAACCAAGGACTGCTGCCACAACAATGGAACGCTGCGCAAACGGCCGTTTTTTGGCATCTTTCAGCAGCGTCTGACCATAGTGGCAGCCGTCCTTGGTCGGTAAGGGAACGGGACCTAGAACGGATGTGTGGAATGCGGGTATGACAACTCAGTGTGTGCCCGGAGAGCGCTACCATTGCGTTACCGTTGTTTTAAGTTCCTTTAACGATCCAAGCGTTCCGTTACCGATGGGTTGAGGTTCCATTACCGTATACCGTTCATTCTGATCGGGAGGGGAACGGCTAAAAATTTGAACATGTGCAGCCCAAACTCAGCCGTCCCTACCGACCCTACCGTTCAAAGCAGTTCCGTTAACGATCAGTTACGTTCATTGCGGTTCTGTCCCGATCAGACTCTCCCGTGCCTGCACCGTTCCTTGGTCGGTACGGGAACGGGACCTAGAACGGTTGTGTGGAAAGGGGGTATAAGACTCGACCACTTGGCTTATGGTGGAGACAGCTGGAAGATCTCTGGATATAATTGAAGAGGACCAGTCTTCCTTTTAGAAAACTGTGTACTCTGCCTTGCAGATTACAAATTTGTGCTGTCGGGGCTGGGTAAAGGGAGTGGAGGGTAAGGGGGTGGGTAAGCGAGGGGTAAGAGAGACGAAAGAGAAAACTGGACAGGGAAAAGTCACTGCCTGAAGTATTCAATAAAGCCACACACAAAAAAAGAAATTACCACATATGCAGGTTTTCATATCATATTTTTGCAAAGTATCTGCACAAGCGTGTGTGCCTCTGTGAGTATGTTCGTGGCTGCTTTCATGGGGTGCCTGTATCCTCAGGAATTTGAGGATTTCTTTTATCTCTCGTTTTCTGACACCGTTGATTTAACGTCATTTTTACAGAACAGTTTTTTCCTTTCAGTTATAAGTTGTAGTAGTTTGACCTTTTTGTTTTAGGACACTGAGTAGAGCTCGTTCACCAGGAGCAAAGACTCACTCAGTCCGTCAGTGTGCCTGAGTGCGTGTGTGCTGGGGGACCGGGGGGGGGGGGGGGGGGGGGGGGGCTCGAGTCTCCCGTGACCGGCCACCTGCAACTTAATGTACGGACAGGTTTGCACTGGCCCGCCACTGAAGGGTGTCCGTTCATGAGAGGGACTGCTTTAACAGCAAAACTAGTGTGAAACATAAGTAATCAATTTATCCACTTGACTATATTCACAACAGGGACCTATCAATCTTCTTTGCATGTTTTTATGCCTACGGATTTTGAATACTCTGCAACACATGTAACCTAAATTCAACATGTGCCCGTACAATACGTGAATACCGCTTCTTTTATGAAAACACTAGCATTCAGGGCCCGGCTTCGCCCGGGGGTGGCCTCAAAAGCATTGGCATGTGCTGCCCACTGAGACTGTCACAATATATATTCAATTCCTACTTACATGGTTTTTATAGAATGAGTTACCTCCCAGTTTCTTGAGAAAATTCCAGATAATTGACCTGCAGGTTCAACTGATCATGCTACACCCGTAGATGCGATGTGTTGGTGTGATAAGAGTTACCTCCTGTCCATGGATAACAAAGCACGAGTTACCTCCCTTAGCTTCTAGAAATTTCTCGAACTGTCCAGTTAATTTTCTTTCTTCATTTCTTCTCCTTATAGGAGCCATACAGAGTCTCTAATATGCCTGGCATAGTGTGCTTACTACATGTGAACACCAGGCACTGAACTGGCCTTGCATTATATAGGCTGTATTCAATAAATGGGAGGTCCATAAACTGAGAAAGGAAACAATAAATCTATCTATCTATCTATACATATAATAAAAGAGAGTGTCTGTCTGTGTGTCTGTCTGTCTGTCTGTCTGTCTGTGGTCGCCATACCTCTGAGATGGCAAGAGGCAGGAACAAGATAGTGTGCACGTACACTCCCTAGGTGCCGCAGATGTGCACATGGGTTTTAGTTTCTTGATTCACTGTTTCCTTTCTCAGATTATGGACCTCCCATTTATTGAATACAGCCTATATGGTGCAAGACCAGTTCAGTGCCTACTGTTCACCTGTAGCAAGCACATCATGCCAGTGATATTAGAGACTCGCTGTTGCTCCTATGAGGGGAAGAAATGAAGAATGAAAAATTAACTGGACAGTTCCGGAAATTTCTAGAAGGTAAGGGAGATAACTCTTTTTTGTCTGTGGTCGCCATACCTCTGAGATGGCAAGAGGCAGGAACAAGATAGTGTGCACGTACACTCCCTAGGTGCCGCAGATGTGCACCTGGGTTTTAGTTTCTTGATTCATTGTTTCCTTTCTCAGATTATGGACCTCCCATTTATTGAATACAGCCTATATGGTGCAAGACCAGTTCAGTGCCTACTGTTCACCTGTAGCAAGCACATCATGCCAGTGATATTAGAGACTCGCTATTGCTCCTATGAGGGGAAGAAATGAAGAATGAAAAATTAACTGGACAGTTCCAGAAATTTCTAGAAGGTAAGGGAGATAACTGTTCACCTGTAGCAAGCACATCATGCCAGTGATATTAGAGACTTGCTATTGCTCCTATGAGGGGAAGAAATGAAGAATGAAAAATTAACTGGACAGTTCCGGAAATTTCTAGAGGGTAAGGGAGATAACTCTTTTTTGTCTGTGGTCGCCATACCTCTGAGATGGCAAGAGGCAGGAACAAGATAGTGTGCACGTACACTCCCTAGGTGCCGCAGATGTGCACCTGGGTTTTAGTTTCTTGATTCATTGTTTCCTTTCTCAGATTATGGACCTCCCATTTATTGAATACAGCCTATATGGTGCAAGGCCAGTTCAGTGCCTACTGTTCACCTGTAGCAAGCACATCATGCCAGTGATATTAGAGACTTGCTATTGCCCCTATGAGGGGAAGAAATGAAGAATGAAAAATTAACTGGACAGTTCCGGAAATTTCTAGAGGTAAGGGAGATAACTGTTCACCTGTAGCAAGCACATCATGCCAGTGATATTAGAGACTTGCTATTGCTCCTATGAGGGGAAGAAATGAAGAATGAAAAATTAACTGGACAGTTCCGGAAATTTCTAGAAGGTAAGGGAGATAACTCTTTTTTTGTATCCAAACAAAGGAGGTAAAGCTAATGATAATGGGATAGCGAGCGTCTTTGCTACAGGGCTCCGCTTACTCCCGGGCGAAGCCGGGCTTAACTGCTAGTCAAGAAACTAAAACCCAGGTGCACATCTGCGGCTCCTAGGGAGTGTGCATGCACGACATCGTCTTCCTGCCCCCTCCCTTCTCGGAGCTTTGGCGATCACAGACAGACACACACACACACACACACACACACACACACACACACAGACACTCTCTTTTATTTATATGTATAGATTGCTTCGGCCATGTTGATTTTAATCAACCAATTTTCTTGTTTCAATTTTGTAAATCGCCAAATGTGTCATTGTCAAGATTAATGTGTATTAAAATTGTGTATACATGTGCGTACGCCGGTTCGTGCGTGCGTACGTCACTGAATCAGTGTAGGCTACCTCAGATTGCATCACAGGCGGAAGGTATCGTCCACTGGACTACTACTATCACAGAAAGACTTTCTGTGATAGTAGTCGTCCAGTGGACGATACCTTCCGCCTGTGATTGCATCAAGCATCAGTAGGATTTTCCCAATTCCCTCCCCACCCACCCACCACCGCATCCCACTGTAACTCTCATGCACCTATTTTGCCTCTGTCATGCAGAGTAACTGTTTTCAGTCTGTTCGTGCAGAGATACTCAGATCTCTGGTTTGTGACACCGGACCAGAGACTGTAGAGTGACCGGACCTCCAGCCTCGGCCATGCGAAAAATAGGTTTTGTTTTGGGTCAGTTGCTAAAAATATCCACTGGGTTTTTCACATTAAAGTAGTGCCTATTTTTTTTCTGTTCGTGAAGGACTGTTTGTACAGAATTTTACAGAGTTCTGTTGTCGCTTACGGTTTTAGAGTGTTTTATTGTTCATATTATGCTGAAGTAGAAAAAAGATACATGCACTCTCTGTTATTATGTCCATGAAATTCATGCGCGAGGAACTTCCGGGCTAGCAGAAGACGGCGTATTTTCAGATCAGACTCATCATTTTGAGGAAAGTTGGTAGGAGATAGGAAACAACTTAGTCGACACGCTGGTACTTTTTTACGCATGACAGAAACGTGATGTTGTTCGTTTAGTGGGTTTCCAAGTTTTGTCAAGAACATATCTTTATATGTGTGGATTTGTTGGCTAAGTTTCAATTGTGTGTTTGTGCGTAGAAAGGACGGACCGAAAGGGTTTGTTTTGGTCGTCCAACTAGTTCAGTAGTTGCACTACTGCTTCAGCTGAGCTTGCAAGATGAATTTCGCATCCCCATACGTCTTCAACAATGCAGCCGAATCGGACACATACGAGGTTGTTTCAGATGAAGAGTATATGGGTGGAATGGAACTGAGGTAAGTGATAAAATGTATTTTTCGAAGCCTTGCAAAAGCAGTGCTGATAGTGATCTTTAAAAGGAATCAAACTATGCCGCTGTTGTGTGTTTCTGTATAATTTGTTATGGTATACATACAATTAAAAAGTACATTCAATGTCAGGAAGACAGAGAGTTTGTATAATCATGATTATTTGCACATTTAGGACTAGGCCGTGGCTGGAGGTCCTGCGAGCTGGTTCCCGAGCCTGGGGGCTGTAGATCATTCTTTTGTGTTTGTGTAGGCAGAGCTGCCAACTGCTACGATTTCGGCGTAGCATGCTACGATTTTGCAGCAATTGCTACGCTAAGCCCAAAACTACTACGCTTAACTCATTTGGGGCGCGTCTAAATTGTCCCCCATACGTGTTCCCTCCCGGTGCACGATTTTGACCCATTTTAAAAATAAAAATAAAAATAAACAACACAAAATAACCGTACCTACCTTACATTTTTGCTAAGTTTGA
Organism: Littorina saxatilis; assembly: GCF_037325665.1. Taxonomy (NCBI): domain Eukaryota; kingdom Metazoa; phylum Mollusca; class Gastropoda; order Littorinimorpha; family Littorinidae; genus Littorina; species Littorina saxatilis. The sequence continues at coordinate 35,733,241 of NC_090247.1, forward strand.
AACTTGCTCTTTTAGAAAATATATGAGACATTTGAAAGAACATACCTTTTGTTGTCTTCACATCCAGTCAAACTACCTCTTTGAAGCAAAAAAACTAAAACAATTTCTATGTCATGGGTTCATCATACACAATGTCATGATCGACACTTTAATTCATTGTCCGAATCATCAACCAAATCATCGTCCATTGGCACAAACTTGTCACCAGAATCTAAAATATCATCTCCACTATCATCATCACTAAGGTCAAGATTAGAACCGTCCTGCATAACAAGTCCTAGCACTCTTTTCAAGTTAATACGTCTTGTATCAGAAGGATACGCCATCTTGGAAAAGTCAAAACATGTGGGTCGCACACCGTCAAAAAAAATCAAACATTCCCAACAATTGAAGGGAAGGAACTGTTTACAGTGAATGGTACGTACCACTGTAGACAGGCAGAAGTTTACTGCAAGGGTTGTTTCCCTTGGTCAGCGGGGCCGTTCACACCGTTAAAAATTCGTAACATACGTCGGATCGTAACATCCGAGGTGCCGGCAACGCAAAGCACAGCTGTCGGATTAGGAAGTCAGATACAAAGCAAATGAGTTAAACAAAAAATTACAGGCATGCAAAATTTCCACTTATCGCTCGACAATTAATAATGAACATAGCGTAACTATCTGAGGACTGAATGTTGGAAACCACTCCGATATGACTGATCATGGTTGTCCACGTGACTTGCTTAGCCAATCGTGAATTCCGTTACAAGTGTGGACTGGGTGGCCGAGTGGTAACGCACTTGCGCTCGGAAGCGAGAGGTTGTGAGTTCGACCCTGGGTCAGGGCGTTAGCAATTTTCTCCCCCCTTTCCTAACCTAGGTGGTGGGTTCAAGTGCTAGTCTTTCGGATGAGACGAAAAACCGAGATCCCTTCGTGTACACTACATAGGGGTGTGCACGTTAAAGATCCCACGATTGACAAAAGGGTCTTTCCTGGCAAAATTGAATAGGCATAGATAAAAAATGTCCACCAAAATACCCGTGTGACTTGGAATAATAGGCCGTGAAAAGTAGGATATGCGCCGAAATGGCTGCGATCTGCTGGTCGATGTGAATGCGTGATGTATTGTGTAAAAAATTCCATCTCACACGGCATAAATAGATCCCTGCGTCTTGTGTCCGAGTCTGGAGATACGCGCGCGATATAAGACTTCATATAATAATAATGATAATAAAACAAGCATTCGCCTTTCTGGTGACTGTCTGGGCCAATCGCGAATTTGATGACTTGTGACTTGAGTGTATTTTGTGAGAATAGAGAAGTCCCACAAAGGGAAATAACTTTGCCTGCCAAACAAAATTCTAGGTCAAGATTCATTTGTTAATTCAAACACATTAATCTTTTAATTATTATGTCGATGTTTAATTTTTTTGCAATTTTTTATAATTAGATCCGTTTTTTCAACCGATCCTTAACTTTTTTTGAAGAGTGTATATTATATATGTGAACATTCTTAGAAAAGTAACCTTTGATTGAAATAATCAGTATCAGTATCACTGTCATGCAGTTACACCGCCAGAATACGGTTACTAGTGAATTACCTGTCATAATTTCACCTGTTTCTGCTTACTTTGTTCTCCTAAAGTGACTCTGGCTCAGATGAGGAGTTGGGTATGCCGGTTGGGAGCTACGGTGCTGAATTTTGTACCTCTGGTGCTGGTGACAGGAGCAGAACAGCACGACCCCCTCCTCCACCTCCACTTCCAGCATCCAACAGCACAGGTGAAGTTTATGTCACCCCTTCAGGTGAAGAGGAGTCAGACGCAGCCAAGGATTCGTCCAAACCGTCCATGTTGGGTCGGGTTATGGGTTTCTTCAGCAGCGGTCACCCACCTTCCCTACCTGCCAAGTGCAGGATGTCTTCAGATTTGAAGTCAAGCCGTCGCTCTACGAGCGCGAGCAAGGAGAATTGCAAAGAGCATCACTGGAAATCATCTGACTCCTCCAGAGAACAAGTTCTTGCAGGTGAGTGTTGCGTCAGGGTTAGCTTACCTTTTTACATTTAGTCAAGTTTTGACTAAATGTTTTAACATAAAGGGGGAATCGAGATATCAGGGTCGTGGTGTGTGTGTGTGTGTGTGTGTGTGTGTGTGTGTGTGTGTGTAGAGTGATTCAGAGTAAACTACTGGACCGATATTTATGTAATTTTACATGAGAGTTCCTGGGTATGATATCCCCAGACGTTTTTTTAATTTTTTTGATAAATGTCTTTGATGAAGTCGTATCCGGCTTTTTGTAAAAGTTAAGGCGGCACTGTCACACCCTCGTTTTTCAATAAAATTGCTTGAAATTTTGGCCAAGCAATCTTCGACAAAGGCCGGACTTTGGTATTGCATTTCAGCTTGGAGGCTTAAAAATTAATTAATGACTTTGGTCATTAAAAATCTAAAAATTGTAATTAAAATTATTTTTTTATAAAACGATCCTTATTCTTCATCATTTCCTGATTCAAAAAACATATAAATATGTTATATTCAGATTAAAAACAAGCTCTGAAAATTAAAAATATAAATATTTTGATTAAAATTAAATTTTCAAAATCGATGTAAAAACATCTTATTCCTTGTCGGTTCCTGATTCCAAAAACATATAGATATGATATGTTTGGATTAAAAACACGCTCAGAAAGTTAAAACGAAGAGAGGTACAGAAAAGCGTGCTATGCAGCTCAGCGCAACCACTACCGCGCTAAACAGGCTCATCAATTTTACTGCCTTTTGCACGAGCGGCGGACTACGGTAATTGTGAGTGTGACAAAATACAGTGCGTTCAGTTTCATTCTGTGAGTTCCACAGCTTGACTAAATGTAGTAATTTCGCCTTACGCGACTTGTTTTTTTAATACAATGGAACCCCCCCTTTTTAAGACCTTGATTTTTCAGATTTTTTTATCATTACCTTTGTTAACTGACTCCCAATTTAAGACTCCTTCCTTTTTAAGACCTGATTTTTTCTGATTTTTTGAAGGTCTTAAGAGGGGGGTTCCACTGTACATACTTGCAGGGGTTGTGCTTATTGCAAAACAGTGCATAGATATTGAATTTTTGAGGTGCTCTACGCATTTTAGCCATAAATATCGCTGCGCAAAATAGATTTTGCTAGAAGTCAACCAATGCAAATCACTCAAAGTCAATGTGTTCCCTCATTCTGATAATCATCGGTCCACGCTCTCTGACAGGATGGATCATTACTACCGGTACGCGGAAAAGCGGAGCTAAAAGATGAAATCTATCAAAACAAGAATACGGAGTTATCTCCCATATGTTTTTCGCTAATGTTTCTGAGAAAAGACGAAAGTGATTGCAGAATGGCCGATTCTTCCATCTCTCGACGAACAGCTGATTCTCCACTGAGAGACTCAACCATTTCACCAAGCTGTTCATTTTTCCACCCAACTTTGCCTACAACCATATAATTATGGCTGGACTCGGTCTTTTCATTGTCACAAAGGACACATCTACTTTTAACCGGTGTCCGCTCCGTAGCCATTTTAATATGATCACGTGACAAAGTTGATTATCACGTGACACTTTTGCCATATTTAGAGTTGTTTGCACAGTAAATACATCCGCGAAAGATAGCTCGCTTGAAACTGTCTTACATAACAATTCCTAATTTAAAAATGACACAAAACCATGAAAAATCATTATCGACGATCGCGAATCTGCTTATATCAATAACACATTAAGAAAAGCTCGTAATATGTAAAAAAAAAATATTGATTTCTTCTCCAGAGGGAGAAAACAAAGGCATCCTGTCGGGGATAAATTAGACCCGAAGGGAAGGAAATCATTTGACCTGAGTTCAGGATGTGTGTTCCCTGTGCATACATGCATGTGACTAATATGTTTAAAGATACCTTCCTTTCAGTGTTTACGGTTTTCCATGGGAGAGGAGAATCTGTCATGTGGCATACATAAAAAAAGGTTGCTTCTTATGCAAATTAGGGACTTTTTGCTGTATTAATTTTTCAGGTTGTATGACTATGAGTTTGCATGTGTAACATTTCTTTTATGCCCATTATAAAATGTGTCTGCTTCTAAGATAGTGTGAGTGTGCTAGTGTTATATTTCTTTTGTGGCCATTAATAAAATTATCTCTGTCTGTTATTTTTCAGATGCCGACAAGCAGGGCAAGCGTCGTGTCTTCAGACGGGCTGACACAAATGTGGTGTCACTTCGCTTCGACACGCTGAAGACACCTAGCGCCATGCACGCAGGGGAGGTGATCCTATGCTCTGACTGCGAGGCCATTATGTCACATGTCAGCGAGATTAAAGACGATGGTCCGGATAAGGTAAAGGATGTTAATGTCAGTCTAGAAGTCTTTTGTCTATAATCTATTGCTCTCTACATAGAGGCATATAAAAGCATACATACAGGTGACACACATGCAGTCTTAAATGAACACACAAACAATTGCGTTGCTTTGGAAAGCTATTCCGGCATAATTCTTTTTTAAGCTCTTGAAATGTCCAAAATACTGTCATTGGTAGTTTCCTAAAGCTTTGAACTTCTTTCCACAGACAGTTTCTTTCAATTATTCTAATAGAACAAAGTGAAACATTTCTGTAGTTGTCATCTTGAAATTGTGTTAGAGCAAAAGAAATTGAGAAAGAAAAGGAAAAGAAAAAGAAAAGGAGATGTTTAGAGACCCTCCATTTTATTACCCCCTGTGTTTTAATTTCTTGTTGCCCAAGATTGTCTTTTTATAAGGTCTCTAAATTTGCCTGTTATATATGACTCCCTCCTCGATAAGACCTCTTTTTGTCAGATTTCTTTCTGATCTTAATACAGAGGTTTCACAGTATTAGCTGAAGCTTTAATTAGAACTATTATACATGAACGTGACAGACAACATTACTGGACAACTCTACAGCAGTGTTAAATGTGTTGATGTGTTACTGACCAGGTGTGGAAATGTGAGTTCTGTGGACATCGTAATCTGGTGGAGATTGAGGAGGAGGAAAAGCCTACTGCACCTGACGTGACTTACCTGATGGAACCCGCTCTGTCTACCACCGCCAGCGGAACTTCTGGGCGCGATGAATCCATGGTTATCTTTTGCATTGACACTTCCGGCAGTATGACCATCACTACTGAGGTAAGGCTAGCAGCAACAACAACCCACAACAGTCACCTTCTCAAAAACAACAGCAACAAACTCCTCAGTAAACTTACACAAAGGTGCCAACTTTCCAGTTAATTATTTCTGAATGCTGGTTTGGGAGACTTTCAAAAATTGATTTCCAGGTTGACAGTCTATACGGTTTATGGAAAAGTTCAAAAATTGATTTCCAGATTGACTATCTATGGCCATAACTCGATGTTTCAAAACTTTGAGCAAAGTATGTTCAGGTTTAGGGCTCCCAGGATTTTCAGTGTACGGTTTGGACATAATGTAGCCCTGGCACCCTTGCTTCCATACATAAAACAGAAATATGCAAACATACATACACACATGCAAGAACACATTACACTTGCAGAAAAAGAGCATCACACAGAGATGCACACAATAACATCACACGCACACACACCCTGGATGATGGAGAGAAGAGGAGCGTAACAGTGAGAGGAACTTGTATGTATCAGAAAAGATTGATAGAGAAATTTTAATTAAACTGGGAGAGTATATTTTTGCTTGCACTCCTGACTTTATTAGTTAGGTATTTGACTGAACTGGTTGAATATCGTTGTATTTACGCTTCTTATCGTTAACGGTTACTCTGACTTTATAGTAAAAGATAGTAATAGCAGTTATTACTATCCATAGAGTCTTTTACTGCCTTATGCCAATGTTTGCATGGTGGGTAGTGTGTTAGGAAAAAGCATTTCAGTGGTGCTTCTTCAATCAAGGGCATATGAATTGAGACCAATGCACCAGTCCTAATTTAAAATCATGTGGAGAAGAGGTTGTCTGGCGTGAACTAGGATCCAAGGTACCACTATTCTTAGCGGAGAAAGATATCAAGTTCAAAGAAAAAGATTTGCAGTTGTCTTGACAAATTTTTGTGTTTACAATGCCATTAATACAACTTCAAACTTGCAGGTTCCGGGTCACCAGAAGCTGCGAGGGTCAGACACAATTCGACGCCTGCGCCGAGAGATGTCGAGGGAGGGTGACCAACACATGCCCCGTGAGCGTCGAAACGTGACCTATATTTCTCGACTCCAGGCGGTGCAGGCAGCGGTGGACCACCAGCTGGGCGAGATGGCACGGGAATTTCCCCACCGTCGTGTGGGACTTGTCACTTTCAGCTATGAGGTGTGTAGTGTAAGGTGTAGCCTAAATATATACGTATTATTTTAGATATGAGAAATTACAGGATTTTTTTTTTTTAATTTTGAAGATTCTTCTTTGATGTGCTTATACACAGAGATTTTATTTCTGTTACTTTCAGATTGCCAGTTGACCTGACAATTGCACGGGACTGTGTTTACATTGAGACAAAACTTTGAGGTCTTAAAAGGGGGTACCACTGTAATTAACTTTTTAACATTCTTTTTTCAAGGTGAATGTGATTGGAGACAGCACAGAGGAAGAAGTGGTGGTGTCGGGAGAAAAGCTGACAGATCAGGACGCACTCACAAAGGTGGGCTCAGAACTGCCTTGTCCCAAAGCCATCAAGGAAACCAGGAGCTCACTGGGAGAGAAAGTCTTTGGGTAAGTGTAATGTGTTGACAAAGAATCGTCCAAGCATTGTGACATTTAAAGATGCACTGGACACTGGAGTCTGGATAGTCTAATTGACAGTGATGAAACACAATTTTTTGATTTGGTTTTTATGGAAGAAAAGAACATCGGGAATACAGGAACTTGTGAGGCACCAGTACAATGCAAGCCTTCACAGCTCAATCCGTTGTAAGTTTAGAAGCGATGTTCTTTATTAATTAACAGGCTGGTACAAAATGCTTATTTGAATGTGTTTTTGGCAGGATAAGCTTGATCAGCTCCCCCATCCCCTCCCTCCTGGCCCCCAAAAGTGTATGGAATCTCTTGGAGGCATTTGAAAGGCTTCCATTTACTAGTAACCATCGACATTAAAAAACATTTTGATGTCCAACATCTTTTCCCTTGCAGACTGGAAGAGGGTGGGTCCACAGCACTGGGCCCCGCCCTCATCATCGCTCTCAGCATGGCCTCCAAGCATCCCGGTTCAAAGGTCATCATCTGCACAGACGGCAAGTCTAACGAGGGAGTGGGCAAGGTGGAAAACGTCACAGCCGCAGATCCAGACCCGGACGATTTCTACGAAGGTGTTGCCAAAACTGCCAACGACAAAGGGTGTGTATATAATGGCCTTCCGACAAGTGATTAGGTTCATTACAGCTTAGGCCTGAACTTTTTAGTGTTTTTGATTTTATTATTTCACAGTCATTGTCAATATATGTTTGTACATTATACAGTTGACTGGGATTGAGATGGACCCGAAGGTGTACATGTGTGTGTGGTGGGATTAAAAAAAAAGCCAGACTCCTGGACGAGGGATTATTATAAACTTGCAAAAATTAGATTTACTGTATTCTTTATAATTTTCTTAATCCAAAATATAAAGACGTGTTTAAAAAAAATAAAAAATGTGTTGAAAATAAAGAAAACTCATTTTTCTTCCAAATGAGGTTGAAGTGTGGCATGCTTCGCCAAGACATGGACAGGTCAGCAAACTAGTCTTGTTCGACGGAATTCAGCTAGTAAAGATTCAGCCTTGGCGAAGACTAAATTGTCCTGTTTGACTTTAGAACTCTGAATAAATGATTTGGCGGAAAGTTTTAATCACCACTGAAACTCTTTATCCACAGGGTGTCTATCTCTGTGGTCACAATCAAGGGGACAGACTGCAAGTTGATTCACCTGGGAAAATTGGCTGACAGCACTGGGGGACAGGTGAGGTTTCATTGCTATAGGTACAGTGGAACCCTCCTTTTAAGACTTCTAAAAAGCTAAAAAAAAGTAATTCAGGTCTGAAAAAGGAGGGAGACTTACGTTGGGGGGTCTTAAAATGGGGGTTCCACTGTATAACCTTGTTTAGAAGTCTGAGTGTGATACAGCATGCGCACAATTTTTAACCTTGTTTAGAAGTTTGAGTGTGATACAGCATGCGCACAATTTTTAACCTAAGACAGCATAGATGAGCCATGAATAGAGAGCATGTGCTTGCGCATGCATGTATAGTTCTCTGAAGTTGACTTTGATATGGCAAGTGACTTTCGGTTGTTTGGTTGGAATGTTGGTTGTTGTACTTTTTGAATCATGTTTTCTTGTTGTTCCTATTTGTTTGTTTGTTAGTTGTGGTGTTTTTTCGGGGGGTATTTTTACACAAGTTTTTATTTTTGGGATGGGTGAGGGAGGGTGGGGGTCTGGGTACAGAAGTTTATTTTTGTGTGTGTTTGTTTATGTTTTGGGGTGAAGGGGGAGCAGTTTGGGAGGGGGGGGGGTGTCTGGTTAGAGAAGTTAAATTTGGAAGGCACTAACCAAAGACCTCTAGTGAATGCTTTTTCCTTTGGGTTCAAGATTAGCTACGTGAGTTTTGCATAATACTGAATTCTAATATAGAGTTACGTTTGAGTTGACACATCTGCAACAGCCATTTAATCATTTTTCTTTTGTTTGTATCCTTCCAGGTGAACATTGTGGATCCTCTGAAACTGACTGAAGAGTTCAGCAACGTGTTGGCGGACAGAATCATCGCCACATCAGTGGTGGCAACTTTCATCCTGCACCGAGGCTTGTGAGTCTTCTCAGGCATGACAGTTTCTGCCAATTGGTAGATTAATTTCTGGCATTCTCAAAGCTCCATGGGTATCACTGAGATCCTCTAATTGCATCATTTTGTCAACAACAACAACAGCAAATAGACCATTTTAGATAAGCACTCCATCGGGTTTATATGTGTTGTGGAAGAGTGACCTTTTCTTGCAAAACCTGGTACAAACATTGGAGGGGCCAATCATTAGCGAGGGGTTTGTCGAAAACACGTGCGAGGGAGTCTGCAACAGTTGATCGAAACAGCACTTTATTTTATGTAAGGATCTAACCTTACTTTTTGCATTCTTTGTGACTGGTTTTAAAAGTCTTTCACTTCTTCTGAATTGATTATTTCTGTAAATCTGTAAATTACGTTCAAATTGCAGGTACATTGGAAAAGAAGAAAACGAGGCTAGCAAAGAGAAACGTGTGGTGGGCAACGTGAGGGCTGATCATGAAATCTCGTTTGAGTACGGTATGAGGAAAATTAAACCCAAACAAACTTCGAAACCTAATCCACTTGATCGCATCAGTGAAGTCTCCACCAGCATGGAAGGTTTGTGTGATCAATTGTGCTTTTCCGTGAAATAAAAGTTTGTGCGGCAATTTAACTCTTAGTCTTACACACACTTTTTGTTGAATGGTCTGATTTTTGTGCTAAATGTCTTACTATTCTATGTCATTAAATTACATATTCTTACTCCGAGTCACATATTTAGCATTGACGCAGTCGATAGCTAAGGTGTCTGAAACGCTATCCCGCCTATAGTCTAAGGGAAGCAACCCAAGCTAAAAAAGTAGCAAGCTTGCTACCCTGGGTTGCCTCCCGTAGCGTATCACGCCACAGATCTCGTACCTGGTACGAGACACCCTCATTCGACTCCTTTCAGCCAGAGAGATAAGGTCGTTTTTTGCGCTATGCTCCGAGGCCGTTTCGTTTTGTCAACCTGACACCCTCCGGCCTCGGCCTCCCGTCTTCTCCTAGCTGTTTCCAGTTGGTGAGATTGTTCCTTATTTTATTTTGACATTGTATTTGATTCTGCTGGAAATTGCTTACGTCCTCTGGACTCAGAAGTTTCTTCAGCGGTTTCTAGTTGCGTTGGTCGCCATTTTGGTGGCCATTTTTTGCTAGCACGTGGTGTTTCTACCGAGTTGGTTTTCGTCCGTGCTCGGACGGTGAGCTTACTCGGTAGGAAGTTAGTTTTAGATGCCTCGTAGGTATCTTTTTCTTGCTAGTAAATAATTTTTCTGCTGAATTTCTTGTCCGCTCTGGACTTCGATTTTACAGTAGTTGTTTTGTTGGCCTCCAGTTGGAGCCATTTTTCGCTAGCACGCTGTGTTTCTACTGAGTAGTTTTTCGTCCGTGCCCGGTCGCTTTACTATCTTGGTAGGCTGTTAGTTTTAGCTGCTTTAGCGGCTACTGCGCTAGTGCTAAGTTTATTTTCTACTAGGATTCTTCATCCGTTCTGGACTTAGAATTCTACAGTAGTTGTATTCGGCGGCCGCCTTTTGGTAGTCGTCCTTTATCCTAGCATGTTGTGCTATCGAGATGTTTACGTCCTTTCTAGGAATGTAAACTACCTTGGTAGGCTGTTATTTAGCTTCTTACGAAGCTATTATTATTTTGCTAGTTGATTATTCTGCTGATTTTTAGGTCCGTTCCGGACTTAGTTAAATTTTCAGTAGTCTTTGTTTACCTCTTGTCAGCTTACGTTTTCGGCAGCTGCACTTCCGGTTAGACTGGTATGCCTGTTTGGGTCCGTGCTCGGACTTTGAACATTTTGCCAGTAGCATGTTTTTGTAGCTACTTTTGTGGCTTGTTTGCTAGTGCTAGTTCCGGTTCTGCTGAAGCCTACGTCCTCGAGACTTGTTACTTTTCAGTAGATTTCTTTCTCACGTCGCCGGCTGGGCGTTTAGTGAGAAAAGACGGGGGGGGGGGGGGGGGGGGGGGGCTTCCTCGTCTTATGCCAATAGCCCCATGGTACATGTTTCTGATCCTAAGACTAATTCGGTCTTTTCTGTGCCTTTTTCGGCGCCGGAAGAGACTCCGTCTGTCTCTCAGACGTCAGTTTCGGCCGCTTGTGCGGCCGTTTCTCCCCCTTTGTTGACACCAGAGCCTAGCGCTCTGGTGACTAGTCTTATTGCTTCTTTGCTTACAGAGATCCGTACTTCTGGGGGCGGGCGTCCCTTGCTTGGTGGCTTCGAGGGTGACGACGGCAGCTTCGGATTCCGGACGTTTTTTACCCGGGTCCTTGTCGCTCTCTTGCGTTTCCGGAGCGTCGGCCCAGTCTACTGGCGCTCGTGTTGTCTCTGGATTCCACTCGCTGGGACAAGCTTCCCGTCGTGGCCGGCCTCAGTGGCTTCCGCTTGCGGGAGTGCACCTGAGCGTGTCCCTTCGGGGACGCGGCCAGTACAAGGTATGTGCTCGCAGCAGCCGTCTTCGGCAGCTGCACTTCCGGTTCCCGGAAGTAGTGGTTCACTGGTTGCGGACAGACCATGGTCCCCTCCGGTTTGAGCTGCGCTTTACGTCAGCAGTCGTCCGCGACAGCTGCTTCCAGTTTCGGCCGGAAGTAAGAGGTTCACTGGCTAGTGCACAGGCTACTGTCACGTCCGGTTCGAGCTTCGACTTACGTCAGCAGTCGTCCGCGACAGCTGCTTCCGGCTCCGGCCGGAAGTAAGAGGTTCACTGGCTAGTGCACAGGCTACTGTCACGTCCGGTTCGAGCTTCGACTTACGTCAGCAGTCGTCCGCGACAGCTGCTTCCGGCTCCGACCGGAAGTAAGAGGTTCACTGGCTAGTGCACAGGCTACTGTCACGTCCGGTTCGAGCTTCGACTTACGTCAGCAGTCGTCCGCGACAGCTGCTTCCGGCTCCGGCCGGAAGTAAGAGGTTCACTGGCTAGTGCACAGGCTACTGTCACGTCCGGTTCGAGCTTCGACTTACGTCAGCAGTCGTCCGCGACAGCTGCTTCCGGCTCCGGCCGGAAGTAAGAGGTTCACCGGCTAGTGCACAGACTACTGTCACGTCCGGTTCGAGCCCTGCCCTACGGCAGCAGTCGCCCGCCACAGCTGTTCTTCCGGTTCCGGCCGGAAGTGTAGGTTCACTGGTTAGTGCACAGGCTACTGTCACGTCCGGTTCGAGCCTTGCCTTACGTCGGCAGTCGTACGCGACAGCTGCACTTCCGGTTCACGGAAGTAGTGCCTCGTTGGAAAGCGGACAAATAATGATCCCATCCGGCTTGAGCTGCGCTATACGTAAGCAGTCGTCCGCGACAGCTTCTCTTCCGGCTCCGGCTGGAAATGTTAGTTCATCGGTGTGTGGGCAGCCCATGGCCCTTTCCGGTTTGAGCTTTGCCCTTTGCACGGCAGCCATTCCCGGCAGCTTCGCTTCCGGCCTTGGCAGGAAGGTAGGTCAAGCGGGTAGTGCACAGGTTACTGTCACTTCCGGTTCTGGCCTACGGCCTACCTTTGGGTTCCGAGCTTCAGCTCGTAGGTGGCTCAGCGCCAGCTTTGGCATAGCGCTGCTGTTGCTGCCGCACTTCCGGCTCCTCCCGGATTTTCCGGTTCAGTTCCCGCTGCTTCCGTTTGGTCGCCGGTGAATTTCGAACAAGGCTTGCCCTATGGGCATACAGGCTTCTTGCCTCTGTTGGGACAGCAGCATCCACACACTCCGGTGGTGGCCGCTAGCTCCTCTCTCCCACTTTCCTTGGTTTTTGATTCCTCTCATCCTCCTCTCAGTTAGGGAATGAGCACAATTGATTGCCAACAGGAAGGACTTCAGGTTGGCAAAGAGGAAGCAGCTACTTCTGGTTTGAAGAATCACCCTTAGTAGCTTTTCGCCTTTTTTGCCTTTTCGCCAAGCCCCCCTCTTCGACAGGGGGTTGCCTCCGGCGTCGGTTTCGTTGCTGGTTCCTCAGGGTTCAGCTTCGGAGCTGGCATCGGAATACCTTGCCGCTCCTGCGCAGGCTTCCTCCTTCGTGCCCTTAGCGGATCAGAGGAAGTTGCCTTGGCCAAGGTCGTCTCGAAGCCTCCTGTTGGCCTTTCCCCGTCCGCGTGCACCGTTTCCGGTCACGCCGGAACTTCTTTCGCTTCTTACGAAGCCGTTGAGGAAGGATTCGGTTCTGCCGTTCTATGGGCAGAATCTCCTATTCTCTGAGGAAGGGGGGCTGACAACTTTTGGAACTCAGTTCCATTTCCGAGACTCTCCTGCGGGCGCTTTCTCGCGCTCTGGCAGATTCCTTGGCGCCCTTTACTCTTAGTAAAGAGCAGGACGCGGAGGAAGTGTCTCACTCCTCTCCACACTTACAAAGGTGAACGAGGCACAGATGAGGCTGTCCTCTCTGCACTATTTCCATGCGGTCTCGTGCAGAAGGGACTTGTTTCTTGCCCACTCCCGGTTTTCGGAGGAGTCGACAAGGAACATTCTCAGATCGCCATCCTTGGTGGACGGTCTCTCTCCGGCAGCCTGGCCTCTCATGCCAGAAGCAGGGGATTGAGACCAACAGAGAACAGCGGTTCCCTTCTTTTGAGCTTCAATCCGAAAGCAGCAAAAGCAGGCCGCTCCTAAGCAGGCTATACCTAAGCGGACTCAGCCTAAGCGGCCTAAGTCCTCAGCTCAGGTGAGATTGTTTCTTTCACAGCCGTCATAGGTACGCTGGGTTTTTGAAACAACAGCTGGCCTTAGGGCTTCAGGGTTTTAGCCTCGGCTGGAGCAACAGCCATTTCATCCGTTGGCGGTGGTGGTGGTTGTTCCTTGTGCTTGTGGCTTCGGGCTTCGACATTCTTTCTTTTTCCCAGCGTATGGGTGCTGAGAGGTCGATTTCCGTTTAAAGGGGGGTTTCTGCCTTTGGGCTTCCCCGTTTTCTCTTTGCCACGAGCTTCTGGACTTGGTCCAGGTTTGTCTTTCGCCGAGTCTGACTTTGTCTTTCTCTAGCGATCAGACGCGTTCTGGTGTTTCGTCCAAACTTAAGGTTCACTTGAGTTGGCCTCGGAAGTAACATTCAGATTTTCCTGAGGGTGCATTGTCTGGGCAATGCATGTTTGAGAAGTCATTCTTGGCTTGTCACTTTTTCTCAGGTTTTTTGGCTACTCCTCCCCTTTTTGGGCAGAGGTCTAGCTAATGTTCCAGTTTTCTCGGTGCTGGCCTCTAGGCCAGCATCTTTTTCGGCGGCCGAAAATTTTGGTTTCTTATTGTGCCTGTGTACTTTGGTTACTTTGGTGCAATGGCCGGCCTACGGGCAGCAAGGCTCTCGGCCTTAGCCTGTGTTATAGTCTCCTGCCTGTCGTGTTGCGACTTTGGCAATTTGGTTCTTGTGACTGCGGATTTCGTCTCTTCCTCTGCTCCATCATGCTTGCAGGATGTGAGTTGGGACGATTTCTGCTGGGTTGGGCTTCCGGCCTGGTCACCCCTTTTTCACTTGCAACTATGACTATTACTTTTTTCTCCTGAGAACTCTGGTCTCGGAAGTCTGACGGCTGGTTCGCTTCACGGTTTTCCGTCTTTCTTACCAGCCTCGTTCTTTCTGTTTCGGGTTTTTTGATTCATTTTCAATTACCTACAAGCAGTCTGCTCTGCGAACACGCTGGCTTTTGTCATTTTGTTTCCGGTCTCCGGTCACATTAGGATTTGGCCACTGCGGGTCCGCATTTCCGGTGCTTACGCACTACCTTAGGTTGCTTCGTCCTCATTTTTACCCCTCTCTCTGCTTTCGCAGGGATGGGCAGGGGACGACTGGTGACCGTCTTCCTTGAGTTTTGCTCATTGAGTTGGACTCTGGTACTTGGTACTCAGGCGTCTCTCTCTTTCCAGTTTGGAGTTTGGTCACTCTTCTGGAGCTGACTGTTCTCTCAAGGGCCTTTTGGGCCTCACTCCATCCCAAAGTTTTCTTACTTTGGCATGTTTGCCTTATGGTCTCCGTGAGGGTCGGTCCTTTTCAGGGCTTAGCCGGCAACCTTACGCACGGATCTTTTCCAGGCCATTAGCATTTCCTTCCAATTTAAGGGGGGGGGGGGGGGGGGGGCAGCTTGTCCTTCCCTCTACTTGGTCGGGTTTATCCAAGACTGGGGTCCTTTTCCGGACTGTTTTACGGTTCAGAAGATTGGAAGAAGTGCTGGGCACAGCTTACTGGCTCTCTGATGTTGTCTTTCGCATTTCTTGCCTGAGAGACATCTCGGCTGTCAATCAGGGTGGTTCTCGGTCCGTTTCTGTCCTTTGGCAGTGGGCCAGTTCCTGGCAAGGGTTTAGAGTGAGTCAGTGGTTTCTTTCTCACGGGATCCTTTCCTGACTTTTGGCAGTGGGCCAGTTTCTTGGCAAGGGATTTTCTTTCCCTCCGCCTTGTCATAGCTTTATGCTATCTTTCCCTCGGCTCGGCCCGAGCTCTTTTCCAGGGCCTGGGCCTCCTCCTTGGCCTTTTGGCCTATGAGGTTTGGATGATGTCCTGCGCACAGCTTCTGGCGCTAGGATTTTGTCTTATCAGGTTCTGCAGACATTGCTGCCCTCTGTCAGGATGGGTCTCGGCCCATTCCTTCCTTGGCGGCAGCTGGTTTTTGTCTCTCCAGAACTTTAGAGTGAGTTTGAACTTTTTGATCTTACCCACCACCTTGTTGGAGTTATCTGCTAAATATGTGACTCGGAGTAAGAATATGTAATTTAATCGAAAATTTTTAATTAAATTTTCATTTGATTAATATACTTACCCGAGTCACATAGGTAATTCCCTCCCACCTTCCCCGCTTTTAGTTTCTTTGTATTCTAGAAGTCGAATGAGGGTGTCTCGTACCAGGTACGAGATCTGTGGCGTGATACGCTACGGGAGGCAACCCAGGGTAGCAAGCTTGCTACTTTTTTAGCTTGGGTTGCTTCCCTTAGACTATAGGCGGGATAGCGTTTCAGACACCTTAGCTATCGACTGCGTCAATGCTAAATATGTGACTCGGGTAAGTATATTAATCAAATGAAAATTTAATTAAAAATTTTCGATTTAGTTTTAAACACAAGAGAGAACTCTACAGTTGATTGGTAAATTCTAAGCTGCAGAAGCCTTGCTTTTGATAGAAGAAACAGCATATAAAGTGTATATGCCCAGCCAGCAAGACATTAGCGGCCGATAATCGGCCGAACACCCTTCAAAAAGTCGGGCCGGTGACGTCAAAACATACGACGCGGGTGTTGGCCCGACTAACTTTTGCAAAGAGGCAACGAGGCGGCCGACAGGCGGCCGAACACCTGTACTATGGCGGCACGCATCCGGTCCGATGTTAATCGGCCCGATGACTTGTTGGACCTGCGGCCCGACACCTTATGCCGACATCGGGAAGATATCGATTTCAGCGGGAAGACATCGGGACGATGTCGGCCCGCAGGTCCAACAAGCCATCGGGCCGATTAACATCGGACCGGATGCGTGCCGCCATAGTACAGGTGTTCGGCCGCCTGTCGGCCGCCTCTTTGCCTCTTTGCAAAAGTTAGTCGGGCCAACACCCGCGTCGTATCTTTTGACATCACCGGCCCGACTTTTTGAAGGGTGTTCGGCCGATTATCGGCCGCTAATGTCTTGCTGGCTGGGTGCAGCTACAGCAGTATGTATCCCCCCCCCCCCCTCCGCCCCCCAAGTGTAACAGTGCAAAATTCACTTAAAGCTACAGCTACAGCAGTACAACCCCCCTCCCCCCAGTGTTACAGTGGAAAACAAACCTACAGATACAGATACAGCAGTATGTACACCCCCCCCCCCCCCCCCCAGTGTAACAGTGCAAAACACAACACCAGCTACAGATACAGCAGTATGTAGACCCCCCCCCACCCGCCCTCACTGTAACAGTACAAAACACACCTACAGCTACAGATACAGCCGTATGTACAACCCCCCCCCCCCCCCCTTCAGTATTACAGTATAAAACACACCTACAGCAACAGATTCAGCAGTATGTACAACCCCCCAAGTGTAATAGTGCAAAAATTACTTACAGCTACAGCCGTATGTACACCCCCCTCCCCCTTAGTAACAGTACAAAACACACCTACAGCTACAGATACAGCAGTATGTATACCCCCCCTCCCCCAATGTAACAGTGCAAAACACACTTACAGCTACAGATTCAGCAGTATGTACAACCCCCCCCCCCCCTCCCCCAACCCAAGTGTAACAGTGCAAAAAACACCTACAGCTACAGCAGTATGTACCCCCCCCCCCCCCCCCCCCAACTGTAACAGCACAAATCGCACCTTCTGCTACAGATACAGCAGTGTGTACACCCCCCCCCCCCCCCCCCCCAGTGTAACAGTGCAAAACACACCTACAGCTACAGCATTAATATGTACAACCCCCAACCCCCCCCCCCCCCCCCCGCCCCCACTGTAACAGTACAAAACTCATTTACAGCTACAGATTCAGAATTATGTACACCCCCCTCCCCCCGCTGCCACCACTGTAACAGTACAAAACATACAACACTCCACCCCCTTCCCTCGTGTAGAGTGCAAAACACACCTAGAGCTACAGATACAGCAGTATATACAACCCCAATCCCCCCCCCCCCCCCCCCCCTGTGTGCAAAACACACCTACAGCTACAAAAACAGCAGTATGTTCACCCCCCCCCCCCCCCCTACTGTAACAGTACATAACACAACTACAGCTACAGCTACAGTTACATCTATGCTTGGCGCTGGTGGACAATATTCACTTTTTTGGCCAAAACCGCCAGTTTTGGCCAAAAAAGACAAAGATTTGGCCAAAAACCCCACACATTTGGCCAAATAAAATAGATTTGGCTATAACTTTTTTTTGGCCAAAACTTTCTATGTAAAAGTTTTGGCCAAAACTGTTTATGTTAGCTAAAACGGGAGATTTGGTCAAACTTCTGCCACAAAAAGATTTGGCCAAAAAAAGATTTGGCCAAACAAAAAAGATTTGGCCAAATCTTCACTTTTTTGGCCAAATCTTTTTTGTTTGGCCAAATCTTTTTTTGGCCAAATCTTTTGTATTTGCTGGCGCTGGTGGACAATATTCACTTTTTTGGCCAAATCTCTTTTTGGCCAAAACTTTGCTTTTTTGGCCAATACCGCCAGTTTTGGCCAAACAAGTGTGTTCACTTCTTTGGCCAAAAACGCACTTTTTTTGCCAAAACTGGCGGTTTTGGCCAAAACTGGCGTTTTTGGCCAAAACAATACTTTTTTGGCCAAAACTTTGCTTTTTTGGCCAAAAATGTACGTTTTTGGCCAAAAAAGTGTGTTTTTGGCCAAAAAAGTGAATATTGTCCACCAGCGCCAAGCAGCTTGGCGCTGGTGGACAATATTCACTATTTTGGCCAAAACAATACTTTTTTGGCCAAAACTGGTGGTTTTGGCCAAAACAATACTTTTTTGGCCAAAACTTTGCTTTTTTGGCCAAAACCGCCAGTTTTGGCCAAAAAAGTGTGTTTTGGGCCAAAAAAGTGAATATTGTCCACCAGCGCCAAGCAGCTTGGCGCTGTTGGACAATTTTCACTTTTTTGGCCAAAACTATAATTTTTTGACCAAAACTGGCGTTTTTGGCCAAAACTGGCGTTTTTGGCCAAAACTATACTTTTTTGGCCAAAACTTTGCTTTTTTGGCCAAAACTGGCGTTTTTGGCCAAAAAAATGAATATTGTCCATCAGCGCCAAGGGGTACTCAAAGATTTGGCCAAAAAATGAAGTTTTGGCCAAAACTATTTTTTTGGCCAAAACTTTCAATGCAAAAGTTTTGGCCAAAAAAATATTTGGTCAAATCTAAAACATTTGGCCAAAAAAGTGAAGATGTACGTTTTTGGCCAAAAAAGTGTGTTTTTGGCCAAAAAAGTGAATATTGTCCACCAGCGCCAAGCATATACGTCAGTATGCACACCCCCCCCCCCCCCCCAAGTGTAACAGTACAAAACACACCTACAGCTACAGATTCAGCAGTATGTACAACCCCCCTCCCCCCCCCCCCCCCAGTGTCTCACTGTGCAGAACACACATACAGCTACAGATTCAGCAGTTAGTATGTACACCCCCCCCCCCCCCCCCCAAGTGTGTAACAGTGCAAAACACACCACCAGCTACAGATAGATCAGTATGTACACCCCCCCCCCCCCCAAGTGTTACAATGCAATACACGTCACACCTGCAGCTACAGATACATCAGTATGTACACCCCCCCCCCCCCCCAAGTGTAACAGTGCAAACCACACTTACAGCTACAGATTCAGCAGTATGTACTCCACCCCCACCCCCGTGTAACAGTGCAAAAATCACTAACAGCTACAGCAGTATGTACCCCCCCTCCCCCTACAGCTACAGAAGTATGTTACTACCCCCCCCCCCCCCTGTAACAGGACAATACACACCTACATCTACAGCAGTATGTACACACCCCCCCCCCCCCCCCACTGTAACAAGACAAAACACACCTACATCTATATTTACAGCAGTATGTACAACACCCCCCTCCCCCACTGTAACAGGACAAAACACACCTACATCTACATATACAGAATAAGATACAGCAGTATGTACTCCCCCCCCCCCCCCCTCCCTCACTGTAACAGCAAAACTAACATTGAGAGCCAAAAAAACCGAAATCACTTACTCGCTCCATCCGTCGGTTGTCCTCGAGTTGACGTCTGAATGTGATTGTCATTGCCAAGAGCCTGACTCACTGGCTACACAACTATTCTCACCGCCACCACGTGGCACTGGGACCAGCACTCAGATTGAGATCCCGAGGCGACATTCGTCTCGGATAACATATCATCAATGTGCTGTCCAACATTCCCAAGAATGTCTCTTCTTTCGATATTAACTTAAACTAAGAAAACAAATAAAATTCGCTCACGCGGGAAAGCAGCAGCCATTTTCACACTCAATCTTGTTTACCGCAAGGAAAGCTATTTGAATATTTCAAGTAAATGATGGCGTATTTTTAAAATGTAAAACTCATGATTTGAGCTCATGCTGTATTTGATTGCAAATATGCAAATAAAACTTACAATTAATTATCCTACTCCTATGTGAAAAAGTCAACAAATATGAATAATTTAGTTTCGCATTTGCATGGTCAGTCTCATAATGTCACGCCGTTGCTGGACCGACGCTTGAACAGGGGACGTAACAAATGTTAAAATAATGATCATCAATTTGTTATCTTCCGTAACTCTGCATATTTTTATCGACAGCAACATTGCGTCGGGCCGATGTCGGGGTTTATTATGTACATTTGCCGAGTTTTACACACAGTCAAAACGGTATCGGCGCGACAACGGACGACGACACACGACATATGACGACGTCACCCGACTGAAATCGTCAGTCGGCCGACGAAAGCTTGCTAGCTGGGTGTGTGCATGCATATGGGTTTGTACACAGCATATGATTTTTCATGTACATGTATACATATCTATATACCGGCACGGTTGGCCTAGTGGTAAGGCATCCGCCCCGTGATCGGGAGGTCGTGGGTTCGAACCCCGGCCGGGTCATACCTAAGACTTTAAAATTGGCAATCTAGTGGCTGCTCCGCCTGGCGTCTGGCATTATGGGGTTAGTGCTAGGACTGGTTGGTCCGGTGTCAGAATAATGTGACTGGGTGAGACATGAAGCCTGTGCTGCGACTTCTGTCTTGTGTGTGGCGCACGTTATATGTCAAAGCAGCACCGCCCTGATATGGCCCTTCGTGGTCGGCTGGGCGTTAAGCAAACAAACAAACAAACAAATACATATCTATATGCGTATGTGTGTTGGTGTGAGTAAGTGCCTGCATGTTTTCATGCACATTCAGTAAATCAACCGTAGACTGTCTTTAACTTGTGACGCTTACTGAACACAATGATTGTACAATCCTACAGTGGACAACTCTTCCCAAAACCCAACTGCAGCGAGCAGCGATGCACCCACAGCAGACAAAAACAGCAGCACTTCTACTGAGACCCAAGGAGAGGAAGCCACAGGTGCTGCAGCTTGTGCTGCTGGTGCCAGTGGTGGTGAAACTGGTGCCGGTGATGGTGCTGGTGGTGACGGTGATGAGGACATTCCTTCAGAGCTGCCGTTCCAGCTCCAGATCTCGTACACCGACATCGATGGAACAAAGGCGCTTCGAGTCCTGACCCAGAAGAAGCCGGTTACAAGGGACAGGAAGCTGGCAGAAAAAGGTTAGAAAATTTGATTTTTATAGTGTTCTATTATTTTTCTTTTTCTTATATATCACACTCTCGATTCATTTGTGATATCACAGTTTTGATTCAGTGTCATTTTTTAACTGCTGATTTCAGATGCGGACCTGAACGTGCTGGGTGTACACACGGAACGTAAGGCATCAGAACTGGCTCTGGAGGGCGACTACACAGGGTCGCGGGCTGTTGCTCTGATGAATCAGCGTCTGGGATGGAGAAGCAGGTTGGTACTTGTTGATACAGGGAATTTACCTGTCCATAATGACCAACCAAGGGACCAACCAGAAGTTGTTGAAGAGATCGAGCAGGCCTGAGGTGCAAGACAAAGTTACCAACCGGATGGGAGCCAGCCGCCGTGTTGGATTGGTTGAAATTGAGAATTGTTGTGATTTCAACCAATCAGACCCTGCTGTTTGTTCTCACCCGTTTGGGTGGCACCCACTTTCACTTTGTGCACCACAGACCTAGTCGCTGTGGAAAGGTGAACCATATTACATACAAAAACAACCTTATCTGGGATCCTTTGGGGTGGTCATTGTAAGCAAGTGATTGTTATGGAGAGGTGGTTGCCTGGGCAGGTTCCACTGTAGAATGATACAGACAGAAACATTGACAGACTGTAAAGCTGAACACCCACCCTGCACCCACATCCCAGTCTATCCCTGTTTGCTTCAGGTGACCATCTTGGGGACATTCTAAGATACGTCACAGCATTAATCATTTATTTTTGTCTGTTGTGTCTCTTGTTTGTCCTGTTTTATGACCGTTAGGTCAAAGTGTTTGTGAATGTTTTGTTTTGTTCTGCATTAAACATTACAAAACATTAACATTTTTGTGTTTTTATTCTGGATTTCAAACGTTAGCAGTTTATCTGTTTCGGATTTAAGTGTACATGTATCATGTTGATTTATGATCCTGTGCTTACATCTTTGTCTTACAGTCGAGATGATGAAGACAGCTCCAGAAAGAAGATGTATCGGAAAGCCTTCAGTCGAGTCAAAACAGTCGAAAATAAAGTCACAGCAAAACAAATGGTACGATTACAGTTTGAAGTTGGTAACATGTGTGTTATGTATGCATGTTAGATCAATTATCATGCCCAGTATTTTATAATCTGGTATTGCCCTACGGGCGGACAGGATATTTCCTTTTGACAAGAAAGTTTCATTACAGCAGCCAGTCACAAAGCAGAATAAGTACATGAGGATATTTTTATTTCGATATAGAGTCCAATGTCTGTGATTTTTGTCTTTCGCTTGTTGCAGAAAGAGCTGTCGACTTACGGAAGAACGCACAGTGATGATGAAAGTGACGATGAAGATGACAAGCGTATCTTAGATTCCAGTGATATGTTGCCTGTGCATGCAGCGTTACTGGCGCCACCTGCTCCCTGCATCAATCGAGCTGCAAGCCATGGAGGGGTGATCTCTTCCAAGTCCAAGAAGATGCACACGGTTAGAATTGTACATCTGGATCTTATCCTATAGACTCTACCCCAGGCACTCTGTCTATCTTTCTGTCTTTGTCTGTCTCTCTCTTTTCTTTCTGTCACACACACACACACACACACACACACACACACACACACACACACACACACACACCACAGTCCTTGTGTCAATGTACCCCCCCATTTACACAGGTTGTGAATAGAAAGTCTAAGAACACAGGGTCTGAAATGGCTGCGATCTGCTGGCCGATGTGAATGCGTGATGTATTGTGTAAAAACAATTCCATATCACACGGCATAAATAAATCCCTGCGCCTTGAATATGTGCGCTATATAAACTGCATAAAAAAAAATTTAAATTACAAAAAAAAAAAATCCCTGCGCTTAGAACTGTACCCACGGAATACGCGCGATATAAGCCTCATATTGATTGATTGAGGGTCTTACAAGGGAGGAAGTCTTACATTGGGTGATCTTAAAAGAGGGGTTCCACTGTATCTGTATCATAGCCCACTACCACATGTGGTGGAACCGTCTTCTTTCTACATATACCTCTCTACCTCCACTCAACTTTTCTCCTCTTTTTTTCAGAAAAAGATGCGCAGTGAAGATGTGGATGATGACATGGCCGAGATGATGTACCAGTCTCGCTCGTCCAGCACAGCTCACTTCAGCAGCAAAAAAGCCTCTTCCAAAAAGTGATACTTATAGCAATGCGTGTAAATTGTGATATGATCTGTTTTTTGTATACACATTTTTTGTTTGTGTTTGTTCTTCTTCTGCATATACATATTTCAGTATCTTGAGACTTTGTTACTCTTTTTTGTCATTTTAGATATTTCTCTTATTTCCTGATTAATTGCTTCAATTGTATGGATCAAAGATTTCCGTTACATTATTGTATTCAATTTCCAGTGCCTGTGATAAAAGAGCCCAGTTTTTTACACCTGAAAACAGATTGTGATTTTGATTTTTAGGATGCTGGGTGGCCGAGTGGTAACACACTTGCGCTCGGAAGCGAGAGGTTGCGAGTTCGACCCTGGGTCAGGGCGTTAGCAATTTTCTCCCCCCTTTCCTAACCTAGGTGGTGGGTTCAAGTGCTAGTCTTTCGGATGAGACGAAAAACCGAGGTCCCTTCGTGTACACTACATTGGGGTGTGCATGTTAAAGATCCCACGATTGACAAAAGGGTCTTTCCTGGCAAAATTGTATAGGCATAGATAAAAATGTCCACCAAAATACCCGTGTAACTTAGAATAATAGGCCGTGAAAAGTAGGATATGCGCCGAAATGGCTGCGATCTGCTGGCCGATGTGAATGCGTGATGTATTGTGTAAAAAAAAAAATTCCATCTCACACGGCATAAATAAGTCCCTGCGCCTTGAATATGTGCGCGATATAAATTGCATAAAATAAAAATAAAACAAGAAGAGCAAACGCTCGATCGAGTCACTTTCGCAGTTCTGAATATTATATGAGGCATCAGATGGACAGGAAGAAATTGCTATTCACAACACAATGAGTCACGTTCACATAAAATTTGAGCCCGGTCACTTTTATAGTTTCCGAGAAAAGCCCAACGTTAAGTTGTGTGTTGCCGAACAGAAAAGGCTAGTTATCTCCCTTGTTTTTCTGAGCTACAGATGTAAATACTTTGATGTAAAGAATAATCCTACAAAGTTTCAATCACATCCGATGAACTTTGTCAAAGATATAAAATGTCTAATTTTTCCTTTGACGCTGACCTGTGACCTTGAAAAAGGTCAAAGGTCAACGAAACCATCGTTAAAGTGTAGAGGTCATTGGAGGTCACGACTAAACAAAATATGAGCCCGATCGCTTTGATAGTTTCCGAGAAAAGTCCAACGTTAAGGTGGTGTCTACGGACGGCCGGACGGCCGGCCGGACAGACTAACACTGACCGATTACATAGAGTCACTTTTTCTCAAGTGACTCAAAAATCCCTGCGGTTAGAACTGTACCCACGGAATACGCGCGATATAAGCCTCATATTGATTGAAGTGTGATGCTGTAAGTTGCGTATCCTGCAGTGTAGAAAGTAGTGTCATCACTGTCACTTGGGCTCATTGCTCAAGACAGTTCATTCAGAAGAAAGATTGTGGAACTCTTCAATTGTTTTTTTAGGCTACATGTTTTTATGCTCACATTTGTTTTTGAATATCGCTAAATATTGACTTGGTAATTATTTTAGTCGCTTGTTGCCATATTCCAAATGAATTTAATACCCCATTCCTCCTCTTTCATCTCACATTTTTCTTGATTTTAAATCTTGTGTACAATGTAAATGTACAATGCTGGAATAAAAAATTCAACAAATAAAAATAAATTCTGTACTTTAAATTCTGTCTTGTTATGGCAATAGGGCTGACTCTCTCTGTTATGTTTAAAGGAAACTGGTGCTCAGCGTCACAAACATTGCAAACAAAATACATGTTATATTGAAAACGAACATGTCAGACTTGTTCACAACCGATTTTTAAATGTGGTTCAGTGGAATCTTTCATGAAGTAGACACCAGCTGTGAAACTGTCCTGTTATTCAGAGGTTATTCATGACAGTTTTTTTGACTAACCAGAAAAATGCTGACATGTACATTATTTTGTTAAATGATGTGGTAAGCTAAACTCAGGTACATGTACTTCACAAAATGGCTCAGTGAAGCATCGTTTTCGTCTGCCAACACACTTGCGCATTTTTAGTGCATGTATTTTTGTTTGAAATTTAGTTGAGAATCTATGTCTAGCAATCAGTAGAAGACCTAGGACCTAGCTTCCTTGGCAGTGCTTATCTTACGTTTAACATGTATACCATGCACTTTATGCATGTCTTGCTTGGTTTCTTTGGGCATCAGTTTGTGAAAATGTACCCACCTCCACCCCTTCCCCCTTCCAATCTCAAGAAACATCTCAAGTACCTGTTAAAATGGTTATCTTTTCAGAATCATTGTAAAAGGTTATCTGTTGACAACCCCCCACGGGTTAGGGGGAAGAATTTACCCGATGCTCCCCAGCATGTCGTAAGAGGCGACTTACGGATTCTGTTTCTCCTTTTACCCGTGTTTCTTGTATAGAATATAGTCAATGTTTGTGAAGATTTTAGTCAAACAGTATGTAAGAAATGTTAAGTCCTTGTACTGGAAACTTGCATTCTCCCAGTAAGGTCATATGTTGTACTACGTTGCAAGCCCCTGGAGCAATTTTTGGCTCACGTAAGTGTAGCCTATGCGATGCTAACTTTTTTCTGTCTGTGCGTGCGTGCGTATGTATGTATGTCTGTGGTAAAAACTTTAACATTTGACTGAACACCGAAATACTAATTTTACCTGGTTATTATTCAAGCAACAGCTTTAAAGTATTGAAGCAATGATCAACATTTTGTCGGCACGTATGTAGTTAAAGTGTGTATCCAAAGAAAACGGTTGGGGGGGGGGGGGGGGGGGGGGGGTAAAAACAGCTGACTGGTTTGTGTCGTGTGCGGTATGTAGACCAGGTCAGGGGTCAAGGTTAGGTCAGATCGCGAGAAGGATTGTGGTATAGATACAGTTATCACCGAGCTGCAGTTCGCCTATTAGGAGAAGATGATTTCACATTGTTCGGTTTCGTAGCTCCAGAAAAATAGATAAAGAAGATACCAAAGGAGATTTCCTACAGGTTAATCTGCACAGCGTGTTTCCAGTGTCTGCGCGAGGAAGCGCTGTCGAAAGCGCAGTGTCGATCTGGCAGTCGTGTCCGATCCCCGTAAGTAGGCTACAGACAGACAGATCTAGATCTAGTGTCTCGCACTCTTGCACCTTGTCACCTAAGCTTACTGTGTGTGTGTGTATGTGTGACGGAGTGATTGAGGTTGTGTTACTGTTTGTCGATTTCTTACGTGAGCCTTGAAGGCTTCGCTTCTTGTTTGATTAGTGCTTTTGTGAACAAGAAACAAAACACCAAATAAAGAAAGAAAGATCTGTTGACAATTTTATGGTGAGGATTTTGTGTATTGTTTAGAATTCAGGCTCTTATATCACCAAATGGGCGAGGTTGAATTTGTCGTATGAAGACATTTAAGATACCAACATTGACAATATCTTTCCAGCAGTACTGGTGAGGTTTGCAAAACGTTGAGGTTGTAGATAGATGTGCATGTATTGCCAAAAGGAAAATTGAAGATCTTTGCATTTGATGAAATTGCGCAGAATAATTTATGATACAGTCATTTCCAGAGTTGTGCTTTTTTTCCCCAGGGGGCGTTTACAAAGAGAGTGGAAATTATGGAATGCCTAAAAACAATTGCACATGTGACACGATTATAAAACCTTGAATATATCTTTGATCTGTGCGCCTTGAGTCGCCTTGTGTTGAGATATGTGCGCGTTATAAATTCTCGTATTATCATTATTATTATTATCTGCTTGAAGGACGATAACTCAAATGTCAGTTCCGACTGAACATATGTCATTCAGAGTTTGTGTATTTACTGGAAAACAAGTGGTAGTCATTGCTTCTCCATGTTTTTGTATACCTAAGCGAGTTAGAGTTTTGTAGTCATACTGTTTCCTTCTGTTTGCTCAGTAGACCTTTCTGAATACCCTACAAAGGCATTGTACCCATATTAGTTACGGCACAATGACCGACTCAATAGTCAAACAGCATATGAGCTGTCGTTTTGTAATCATTTCTGTTCACTTTGTTTGTAGATATTTGCTTGGCTGTCTTACTGCAGATGCCATACATTGATTTCAGATGTATTCCAATCTCAACATTTCACTCTTATCAGACTGCTGTTTTTCCTTTCTTTTTTTTCTAATTTTCTAATGGTCAGCTTTGAGATGTTCTTGCATCTTCCAACAATATATTCTGGCTTAAAGCCAGCAGAAAATAATAGAAGTTTGTTCTCATGTTTTATTTATTTATTTTTTGTACATGTTTCATGCTGGCATGTTTGTGTTTTATTTTGATTTTGTCAGAACTGAACAAGAATGAAACGTGATGTCATGGTATTTAAAAAAAGGAAGTCTTTCATGCTTGCTTAGTGTTTTGACTCACATGCGAAGCAAAAGTGAGTCTATGTACTCACCCGAGTCGTCCGGCCGGCCGGCCGGAAAACTTAAACGTTGGATATTTCTTGGACACTATTCAGTCTATCAGTACCAAATTTGGCAAGATGGTGTATGATGACAAGGCCCCAAAAAACATACATAGCATCTTGACCTTGCTTCAAGGTCAAGGTCGCAGGGGCCATAAATGTTGTCTAAAAAACAGCTATATTTCACATTTTTCCCATTTTCTCTGAAGTTTTTGAGATTGAATACCTCACCTATATATGATATATAGGGCAAAGTAAGCCCCATCTTTTGATACCAGTTTGGTTTACCTTGCTTCAAGGTCAAGGTCACAGGAGCTCTTCAAAGTTGGATTGTATACATATTTTGAAGTGACCTTGACCCTGAACTATGGAAGATAACTGTTTCAAACTTAAAAATTATGTGGGGCACATGTTATGCTTTCATCATGAGACACATTTGGTCACATATGATCAAGGTCAAGGTCACTTTGACCCTTATGAAATGTGACCAAAATAAGGTAGTGAACCACTAAAAGTGACCATATCTCATGGTAGAAAGAGCCAATAAGCACCATTGTACTTCCTATGTCTTGAATTAACAGCTTTGTGTTGCATGACCTTGACGTCACATGTATTTTGGTAGGAAAAATGTGTAAAGCAGTTCTTAGTGTATGATGTCATTGCTAGGTTTAGCTGAAGGTCAAGGTCATGTAAAGGTCAAGGTCAAGCATGTGAGTCGTATGGGCTTTGCCCTTCTTGTTTCAATTTTTATTCAGTCTGCTCAAAAAAGAGGATAAAAAACATAGAAAAGGCACTGTACAACTTTAATGCCAAACATCTGCCGCATTCTAAAGCCTTGCAGCATCCTTTGCCGTTTAAGCAGCAGGTAAATATTACCCATCAAACCCTAAAATCTTATAAAAAACGATCCGCATTTTAATTAAAATTATCGAGGATGCAAAAGATCATACCAATAAACGGTTTGTAATTTGTACAATTCATCCAAATGTATATCATGTAGGTATATGTATACAAATAGGTGTTTTTTTGTGCACATGGTAAAACAATCAAAAGCTTTTAAAAACAAAGCTAAAAACGATCCGCATTTTAATTAAAATTATCGAGGATGCAAAAGATCATACCAATAAACGGTTTGTAATTTGTACAATTCATCCAAATGTATATCATGTAGGTATATGTATACAAATAGGTGTTTTTTTGTGCACATGGTAAAACAATCAAAAGCTTTTAAAAACAAAGCTTCTAAAAAAAGTGTAGCATAAACATAACAGACCTTAGTTCAGCCATATCAAATTTACACTGATTTTTCTTTATACCAAAATCAATTATGTCTGTAACAACATTAGTTTTTCATCATCCTAGTAGGCCACAGTCAAAACATTAATTAAGATTTTAAAGGGGTGAAGAAAACACACACAAACTAATTTCTTCCAACGATTAAGCGCACAAAACATTTTTGGCAAGACTTGATATCACACAGAGCAGGAATAAACCAGCGCTGAAATTAAAAACAAGTTTTATGTACAGGGTTAACAGAAGTAACGAAGAATCTAAGCTAGGTGTTGAAGACACTGTGTCCTGTGACCGCTGGAGCTACATCTTTCATGTAGTTGGTCCACAGTGTGCTTATGCATTTTGGCGACTGAAACAAAAAATTACCAAAAATGTATGAACACACATCAGGAAGTTCTCTAAATGAAAAAGGAGGATGGAAAAGAGCATTGTCTTCACAAGTACAAGTGTAAAAGGAGAGACATAATCTCAAACATTGCTCTTTGAAATGAATAGTCACTCCAGTACTGGTGGTTTTCACAGATACACAGGAAGACAGATGCAGAACCGCACGCACGCACGCATTCATATTGATGAATTTTAAATGAATACTTAAAAAGTTTTCTGCTGCAAAGATGACAAAATCTCAGCTTTTTTCTCTCTGTGCGAGTGTGTGTGTGTGTGCATGATTGTGTGTGTGTGGATCTCTGCATTCTGTGCAAGTGCATTTGTAGCTAGTGTGTGTCTGCAGCAATTATTTGTGTGTGCATGCAATGTTTTTATTCCCCCATAAAGAGATGACCGATCAGTATAATACAAAATCTAACATACTTAATGTCACAAATAATGTAATCTGTGACTGTCTTAGATTAACTGGTTCCTATGAGAAGAGCAACTGGTTCCTGTGGCAGTCAGAATTCGTACTTATACACAAATACTACAGTTTTAGAAAACGGCTGGCACCAACACTTGTCAAAATCTGCTTACCACAAGACGATCATTGTTTTTAACTTCATGGTAGGACAGGGGGATGATAGGGGTTTGCAGCCGCTTTCCTGGACCAGGTGGCTTTGGAGAGGACTTCTTACTGCGCTTGCTCATCCGACTGTGGAATATAATCACAGACATTTCTTTTGTAGTTTTCATACCACCACTGTGTCCAGTACATGAGGTTAGCAAGATTTCTTTTCTACAGGAAGGATACCAAAGCCAGCAATGTCACTAATGACCAACCTGAATATTAACTTCCAAATCTCTGAATAGCCACAAACAAATCACTACTGACTAAATTAAAAATTGTATAGGGCTGTTACGATGGTGAGTTTGGCTCAGACAGAAATGGAACCAACAACTACGATAATAGTAAAGACTTGAAGTATCATTATTACAACATCTACCACAATGTTGGGATTATTATAATGAATCTCATTTCCCTCCTACAGCTACTTTGGCCCATACTC
The DNA here is from genome assembly GCF_037325665.1 of Littorina saxatilis. Taxonomy (NCBI): domain Eukaryota; kingdom Metazoa; phylum Mollusca; class Gastropoda; order Littorinimorpha; family Littorinidae; genus Littorina; species Littorina saxatilis. The sequence continues at coordinate 35,763,467 of NC_090247.1, forward strand.
ACTCAGACACTACCATTCACAATGCAACACCTGCTGATGACTTTGATTCCAACATCACTGCAGCTCTCCTACCACCACCAAACCACTACTACTACAAAAACAACTGCTACTCATATTTCCTGTACTAGGACTACCGTTTCACCTACTATGACTACTGCTGCTGCTACTACCATCATGACAACTAAATATTACTACTACCACCACTACTAACACTACCAGCACTGTTAGCTGCACCACCACCCTTCCACCCCCCTCTTTTACTTCCCCCTCCTCCTGCTTTGGTTTCCTCCTACTCATCCTCCTCCTCCTCCTGCAAGAGAAATCTAGTTTCACCTGCTGCCGGATCGCAAATTCTTCTGCATAGTGGACAGCATCCCTGGGGTCATGCCGCCTTCATCCTGTTCGAGAAGGGAGGGAAGGGGTCTGGTTGCCCCTTCCTCTATTGGACTGGAGTTTGATGGTCCCCTGGCTACGTCAGCCTGGTGATCGGCGGGAGGGAGGCCTGAGTAGAAGTGGTGATCTGAGATCTGTGGACAAATATTATATTAAATGGTTGCAGGGAAAGGTGCTTTTTTGTGAGGGTTGTTTTTTGTTTGGTGTGTGTGTGTGTGTGCAGTGTGTGTAGATGGGTGCGTGTGTGTGTGTGTGTGCGCCTCTGTGTTTGTGTGTGTGCATGCGCACGCCTCTGTGTGTGTGTGTGTGTGTGCATTGTGTGTGTGTTTGCATGTATGTGTGTGCCTGTGTTTATAGGCAATATGTGTTCATTTTGGTGTGTGTGTGTATATTGTGTTTTTTTACAGCATCACTTCATTCAAAGGATAGATATACAAGTACTGTTTGTTCAGGTCTTCCATTTTTTTCTCCTGTTTCCATATTGAATTCAGCACAGAACAGAAATCTGGGTATAGTCACTGTGCTGTATTCACTCTTGCTAGTTAAGATATATTGGTATACAAAAGTAAACAAAACACAAATGAATACAGCAATACTCTCTCTGTGTATCGATCTGTCTGTCTGTCAGTACTGCTACCACTACTAATACAACTACACATGTACTGCCAAGACAACTTCTACCACCACCACCACTAGCTTCTACGACCACTACCACCATCACTAATACTGTCTAACCATCACCACCACAACTTCTCTCCTCACATTTTAGTGTTTACAGTTCAGTCTTTAGGGCGAGGGCAAGATGTAAAAAGGTCAAACTACGGATCACCCTCACAAAATAAAAATGTCATTGTCTCTTCCTTTCTTTCTCTTTCTCTCTTATTCCCTCCCTCATTCTCTCTCCCCCTCCCCCCCCCCCCCCCCCCCCCCCCCCCCCCCGTCTCTCTCTCTCTCCTCCCCTCTCTCTCTCTCTCTAACCAGGTCTTCGAGTGGCGATCCATTGATGATAAAGTCCATATCTTCATGCATTTCCAAAATTCTGCAGCAAAAACAGCAATATCATTAACACAATGTCAACCTGCCCTGAAGGTGATAAGAATCTTGCTGAATAAGCTTTGCATGTTAATTGACACAGATGCCAGTTATGAAATTATTAAACAAAAATGTTTCATTCTGCAATGAAATTAGCCAGGCGGTTGAATGCTGGTATGTGATATGTGTTCTTCTTCTTTGGCATTCTTGGGCTACAACTCCCATGTACACTTGTATTTTTGCACGAGTGTTTTTTTTTATCATACAGGTATGACTGGTTGGGTTTTTTTTGCCTGCCATTTAACTCATTGTCTCCCAGGTACGGATATATCCGTACCCACTCATATGGCTCTTTCTGACCAGGTGCGGATATATCCACTCAAGACTGTTAGCTTCAGTCGCTTAATTCCTGTAACGTCGATCTAACGCCTGCATTCCAGCGTGTTGATCTACAGTTACTACACAGTTACTACAATTCTGAGTGACCTGCTGCAGCACAGCTGGTCTCGGCTTAAAAAAACGTAGTCAATATAGGTGGGGTAGAAAGTGTTAGGCAACCATACTCTGTTTTGGGGGCAGTTGCAGGATGCTCTTATCCCATGTAAAAGACTGGACAGATCTGTGGTGGCTGTCATGATGGTTTACATAGGGAGCATATGAAGGATGGTACATTGGAACCCCCTTTACTCATCTACTCAAGCCCCTTCGTCTTTCGAGCCCTAAAGGGGGAAAGCAATTTGCAGAAGATTGACGCCAAAGTATTGAGATCTGCATTAGAATATTGAGTGGGCAATATTGGTCGCTCTAGTAGGCACTGGGTTAACTGGGGGATCTGCAAAAGGGGGGGGGGGGGGGGGGGGGGGGGGGGGGGGGGGGGGGGGGGGGGGGTTAGGGGTTTCCATTGTAGCTTTAATGATAGAACTTGTACCTGCTTGCCGCAGCGGTATTAGCCATGGCCAGCTGATGCATCTTGTTCAGTTTGTAGGTGTACTTCTTCCTGTTCTTCTCCAGCTCTCGTTGCCGACACTCATGACGAACCTGGCCCACACAAAAACACATTACAAAAGTCAACAAATCACTGAAAGTGTGAGGTCATAAATACCACATTTAGAAGAGCTTGACATATAAAAAGAGGGATTAAAGCTCTATCATACACAACATTACAAAAGTTATGGAATCATTGAACATATGAGGTCATACTGTACCACATTTAGAAGAGACTGACATAGCCTTACCAAACAAAATAATTCTGATAAAAAGAGGGATTGCAAAGCTCTATCATACACAAAATCACAAAAGTTATGGAATCATTGAACATATGAGGTCCTAAACACCACATTTAGAACAGACTGACATAATCACACACAAAAATTAAACGTGATAAAAAGAGGCATCGCAGAGCTTTAGTATATGACAGAAAAAAAATACAATGTATGCTGAAAGGACTGTAGTGTAAATGATTAGACAGGAGCTAGCCACAAACCTCATCAGGGTGTGGTGGCTTGGGCCCCAGGCTCATGGTAAAGCAGTGAAGCTTGGGCATCTCCAGCTGCAAGGACACAATTTCTCATATAATATTCTCCTTCTTCTCCTCTTCTTCTTCCTTCATGGGCTGAAACTCCCACGTTCACTTATGATTTTGCACGAGTGGATTTTTACATGTATGAACGTTTTAACCCCTTATTTGTGAGAAAACATGAAATTTTTTATACATATGACGTGGTTGTGACGACACTTTTCTAAAAATACACCAGAAGTTTGTTGTCCCCCAACAATGGGGAAAGCCGAGACCCTGGTGGCCACCATGCACTCAGTCCCAAACCCTACTGCAAGACGTGAATACAACACTTATGTGTAAAGAAAATTGCCAGTGCCAGCAATCCCTGCACCTACCTTTGGAAATCGTTTCTCCAGCTCCTGGAGAAAGGAGGGTTTTGCCTGTACTGGCATAGGCTTCAACAGACCCGTGAAAGAACTTCTGCGTCTGTCCTGTTTTTAAAGAAACACAAGAGACAAAAGAATGAGCAGATGAAGACGGATTATGAACAGAAGTTTATTTCAAGGTTTCATATATATACTCAAAGGAAAAAGTTAGGGAACGCCCTTGAAAAAAACAGCTGACTTCATCTGTGCCAAACTCCTTGTTCCTAAATTTATAAAACCAAATGGCTGTCAGGCCGTACACACCAGTGGGTGAGCAATGCTGTGTTAGCAGGAAACTTGCTCGGGATCCACAGAGGCCTGGCTAGGGCACGAGACAGAAACTGCCAAACTCCAAAAAGTGGACCATTTTTACGCTGGCGCGTGGGCAAGCCTGGGCGGGAAAGATGAAAAATTCGTTATGCACGTGCAGGGAGGATGTGTTGAGAGTGAACTGTTGTCACCAGTTAGGCTTTATAGCCCCGCGATTTTCCGCTAGCCACCATCTTCTCACTATGCCTCCCAGACAAAAGGTGACCACCTTCAACAAAGCCCGGGCCATCGCATGGCTGCAAGACGGCGTAAGCAAGCGAGAAGTGGGCAGACGACTTGGAGTGTCCCATTCTGTTGTGGTCAGGCTGCATCAGAAGTTCCAGGCCACCAACAGCGTTCTGGAGAGGCCCAGGTCAGGACGGCCTAAGAAAACAACACAGCGTGAAGATCGCTTCATCAGAAGCCAAGCTCTGCAGCAACGAGGCACCGCTGCAAACATCATCAGGGGCCAGCTGAGGGTGGCAACAAACACCAACGTCAGCACGAAAACCATCCGCAAATGCCTGCACGAAGTTGGCCAGCGATCACGTCGTCCAGCTGTACGGCCACGACTGACAGCGGCTCATCGCCAGGCTCGTTTGGCGTTCTAGATCTGTCACAACCATGCCAGGTGGACACGCCAGCAATGGGCCGATGTGCTGTTCAGCGATGAGTCCCGCTTTAATCTGCACCATCATGATGGTCGGGCTCGTGTGTGGAGGCGTCAGGGTGAGCGGTACAACAACGGTCTGGTGCAGGAGAGGGTGGCCTTCGGCGGGGGCTCCATCATGGTGTGGGGGGCCTTCAGTTTTCGACACAGAACCCCCCTCTACCACATTGTTGGCAACCTGACGGGCCAGCGCTACAGAGATGAGATTGTCGCCCCTTTGGTTCTACCCGCTCTACCCCAGATTGGTGTGCAGGCTGTGTTCCAGGACGATAACGCGACACCTCACAGAGCGAGGCTGGTCAACAACTTCATCCAGCAGGCTGGTGTCACCAGGATGAACTGGCCGGCCTGCAGCCCTGATTTCAACCCCATCGAGCACCTGTGGAATGAGCTGGACAGGCGAGTGAGGAACAACCACCCACCCCCAAGAAACCTGCAGCAACTGCTTCAGTTCCTGCAAATCGAATGGCAGGCCATTCCTCAGGCCTTCTGCAGGAAGCTGGTAAACTCGATGCGGAACAGGACTGCAGAAGACATTGCAAAACGCGGCGGACACACCCATTACTGAACTGTTCGGAACTTGCAAATTTTGTTTTCGACCCCCATGTTGTTTCAGAGCTTGTTGACACGTAATGCGTGAATGAAATGTCACCATATTTTGGAAAAGGATCGCAGAGATAATGAATTAAACATGTTACAAATTTGATTCAATTTTGTTTGGTGGTTTGGAAGCTGTGTTTGTTTGCGTAAGTGGTCTCTAACTTTACCACTTTTTTTCTTTGACTCACCCGATTTTGTGCAGGATACTGCTGTGTTATTGCCCAGTGTTGGCCTAGCCTAGTCCCAGGTCGTGAGGACTCCCGCGACTCAGTGATACGACTGAGTGCCCTCGCTCCCTCCTTCTTGGGGAGTACAGCAGGGCTCAAATTGGACTGGCTGCTGTGGAGCGTAGATGCTGCTTTGCTTGAAGCATTGTCGTTGTAGTCTGCCTCAATGCGGGCAAAGTCTGCACAAATAGAATGTGTGTGTGCGTCAGGGTACAGATGTGTATTGTTTGTTTGTGTGTGTGCTTGCGGGTGAATGCGTGCTCGCGCACGTGTGTGTGTGTGTGTGTGTGTGTGTGTGTGTGTGTGTGCATGCATGCGTGGGTTAGTGGGTGTGTGTGTGCATGAGTGTACGTGTGTTTTCCCTCTAAAATGCACCAATAAAAGTCTAGCTAGCCTTCCATAGTCCTGATTTAGCTTAACTGTCCACAGGAACTTTCTACCTATTGGACTTTACAGGACAGCACTGCAGCGCACTTATCCCTGGAAACTGTCTTATTTTCATATGTGTGTTTCTGTGTGACTCTCCATGGATGTTTTAGAATATCTTAACTCCCCACACTTTTGAGTGAAGAATGATAAATAAATATTTAAACAAACTCACACACGTGCATGCATGCAGTGTTGCAAATGCATACATACACACACACAACACACACACACACACAACCACAACACGCACACACACACACCACATTCAGTTACCAGAACTTACCATCACTTTTGGGCACTTTGAAATACATGTAGAAGATATCAGGCTGCTGGATTCGCTCCCAGAAGTTGGCTAAATCTGACTGGGTTTTCAATGTTCCGTCTTTGATCAATTTGTCTTGCAGCTGTACAATCTGTGGTTTAAAAAAACAGAGGGCGTTCAAAACTGTGTACGCTTCAATGAACCCACAACATCTAATCATTGAATTCTAAAACAAGGGATACAGTACAGTACAACTGCATGAGGATGTTTTCTACTGTCATTCAATTCAGAAAAAAAGAATACAGTATATTACAACTGCCTGATTATATGTTCAAGACTTTGTACTCTTCCAAGAACCCTCAACAATTTTTTCAACAAATATACATAATACAGTGACGATCGAGTCACAAACTACAAAGGTATTTAACGCTCAAAAAACAAACCTGGCATGTGTTTTTAAACATGCACTAATTGCTATTCAAATTCATTTTACTCACGTGGTAGACATCAGTTTTAGGAATATCGTGTAGAAAACTGTCGTCTGAGACAAACTCATGACGGTCCAGCCTTTGTTTGACCTGATGGGTTTCTTGCCTCTGTTGATCAATTCATACTTCACTTCAAACACAGCATGCGGAGAAAACACAGGTAAAAAGCAAGCAGGAATAAAAGATGTAAAGCAGAATTAACACACGAGTCATCATAAGACAATGACACACGGGGAACTCTGGTGAGAACAAATTTAAAACAGAAAGATTCAGCACCTCTCAATAGAGAAAAAAAGACACAGGTTTCCTGACAATCTTGAAAAATAAGACAGAGAGATTGAGAGAGAGGGGAGGGGGAGGTGGGGGGGGGGGGGGGGGGGGTAGAGCAGTATTGAAAGTCTCACCAAAAAGAAAGAAACAACTCTGGAAAAGACACTTCTGTTATACTGGCAACACAGGTGTGAGAGGATATAAGCAGAAAAATGAAGAAAGCTGACTGCAAAAGGGCAGAATCAATAACAGCTCATGGAACAATAAGCCAAGAGTGGCATAGTAGTCCTACACATAACAATTGTTCCCTTCAAGTCATAGTACTTGTTTTCCGAAAGAATAACCTGATATATACATAACAAAGTCTTAGGAAGTGGATAAATTACAAACCTCATATTCAATTCTACTAATTTTTGTGTGTGTTTATTATGTTGTTGCTTTTTGTTTACTTTGTGCAAGTAAAATTGATTTACTTGGCTGTTCCTTCTAAATACAAATTTACTAAGCAATGTAACCGTCCCTGTGTCTCAATCATCCGCAGCAATCTCTAATTCTCATGTGTGCTTCTACTTGTTTAGCTTACATTAAAAATGTCAGTCAACATTTTATATACACATGAAATCATTAACACTCTAACAGCTGAGCTGGGGGGGCAAGGCAAATCAAAGGCAAAACAGGACACAAAAGAAATGAGAGAAAGCCGAAAAACTGACTGATTTTTCTTCCTCTTGAGCAATTTTGTTCTTGAGAGCCTGGTCATAGTGGCGAATCCTATGGCGCTGTTCATCTACTTTGTTCTGCAGAAGTGTTGAGTATTCATCATAGTAGAAATCCCTCAGTTTTTGCATGTCCTCAACAATCTGAAGATGTCTCTGCAAGACAGAAACAAGTCGCGTAAGGCGAAAATACAACATTTAGTCAAGTAGCTGTCGAACTCACAGAATGAAACTGAACGCAATGCAACGCAGCAAGGCCGTATACTCGTAGCATCGTCAGTCCACCGCTCATGGCAAAGGCAGTGAAATTGACAAGAAGAGCGGGGTAGTAGTTGCGCTGAGAAGGATAGCACGCTTTTCTGTACCTCTCTTCGTTTTAAGTTTCTGAGCGTGTTTTCAATCCAAACATATCATATCTATATGTTTTTGGAATCAGGAACCGACAAGGAATAAGATGAAAGTGTTTTTAAATTGATTTCGACAATTTAATGTTGATAATAATTTTTATATTTTTAATTAATCCAAATATAACATATTTATATGTTTCTGGAATCAGAAAATGATGGAGAATAAGATGAACGTAAATTTGGATCGTTTTATTAAAAAAAATTTTTTTTTTTACAATTTTCAGATTTTTAATGACCAAAGTCATTAATTAATTTTTAAGCCACCAAGCTGAAATGCAATACAGTAGTTTAGTCTGAATTGCTCTACACACACACACAGACAGACAGACACACACACACCACGACCCTCATCTCGATCCCCCCCTCTATGTTAAAACATTTAGTCAAAACTTGACTAAATGTAAAAAGACACGTTGAAAAGGTTGTTTTGAAAACTAAGTATGAACTATGTAAGTAAGTGAACACACACACACACATGTTCACTCACACACACACACACACACACACACACACACACACACACACACACACACAAATATACGTCTATCAACACATTTTAAACACTTCTGTCTCCTTAGCACACATATATATGCAACCACTTTTTGATTACAACCATCTGCCCTATACAACCACCGCAACAGATCCCGGAGACGGGTTTTTCCTATCTAACTCACCTTTCCATAACGACTCCCCGTTTATAAGGATCACTTTTGGTTGGTCCCTTGGGTGGTCGACAGAGACAGGCTCAACTGTTGATACATGTCATTTACATCATGCATACACAGGTGCACACACCCATTACACACGCCTATCCACACAGAGAGACAGACAGTTTGTAACAGAAACAGAGAGGGACAGTGAGAGAGGGAGCGAGAGAGAGAGAGAGAGTTACTGATAACGAATGCTTTTACAACCAACAGTGAGTTACCTCCTCTTGCAGTCTGTCTTTTTCTTTGTCCCGTAACGAGTCATCACCAAATGATTTTTTCTTCTTTCTTTTCTCCTTCTCTTTGGATTTTTGCTAAAACACAGGCAGAAACTCAAATATTTGAACAACTAAACCAACTGAGTGTGTTAGCATTATGATACACAAGTCTTATAAAAGACAAACACATCAACAATTGTAATACCTACTCTCAAGTTAATTTCCAAGAAAGAAGTACACTTCACAGAAATAAAAAAGTCAACCGTGCTTTAAAAAACAACACAAAAAACAGCAACAACAACAAATAAAGCAACACAAACACAGACATTTACACTCACAAAACAAACAAGAGGCGAAGCCTTCAAGGCTCACGTAAGAAATCGACAAACAGTAACACAAACTCAATCACTCCGTCACACATACACACACTCAGTAAGCATAGCGGTGACACGGTGCAAGAGTGCGAGACACTAGATCTAGATCTCTCTGTCTGTAGCCTACTTACGGGGACACGACTGCCAGATGGACAGATCGACACTGCGCTTTCGACAGCGCTTCCTCGCGCAGACACTGGAAACACGCTGTGCAGATTAACCTGTAGGAAATCTCCTTTGGGACCTTACACGGGAGAAGCGCGGGACGATGGTGGCGAGCAAGGGACCACATCGGCGCGGATGACTAGACGTTACCGGTCGTAGCTGACGCCGGTGGCTTTCGCTAATGGCGGAAGGGTTTCTCCGGGAGAAACGTGAAAGGTGTGTGTTGGCACCTACGGTGGAAGGTGTGTGTTGGCACCTACGGTGGAAGGTGTGTGTTGGCATCTACGATGAGAGCTTTGGGAATTCATTATTCTACGAGGATTCAGCGACACAAGGAAGTGAACTGGCGATATGCAGTAAGCCGTGATTCGAACTCGTGAGTGTCTGTCGGTGCCTTCTTTGTGCGTTAATCTATATTTGAGGAAGTAATTTTATAATATGTATTTACATGCATTGAGTGGAAGCTAAGAGGTTGTGTGAACTGTGTGTCGAAAAGTTGATTTGTATTGATGTGTTTGAAGTGAAGAAGTATGTTATTTTTTTGGTTGAGGAAATAATAAGCCTGCATCCTCCCAAATTCTGTTTCTGAAGTGTTTGGTGTGAAAAGGGTAGAGACAGTGCAATAGGGCAGAACACGTACATTTATTTCACATGCAAACCACTTTATGACACTCTTTTCTCGTCTATTCTCCACTCAGTCACACACACACAAACCTTTAAAACAGGAGCGTCCTTATCCTCCATGCCATACTCTGTCAACAGGTAAGGCAACGTTGGCCGACTGCGGAACTGGTAAAGACTCTTCAGAAGGCTCAGATCGATGTTGATTGCGTCTGGTGGCTTTTCTTCCTTCTGTTCCTCTTCTCTCTCATCATCTTCATCTTTTTCCTTGTCTACTTGTTCCCCTCCAATTTCTTTTCCCTCTTTTTGTGCTTCATTTTCTATTTGTTGTGTCTCTTTTTCTTTTTCATTTTTTTTATCTTTTGTGTTTTTTTTGTCATCGGCATTGTTTGTCAGTTCTGCATCTTCTTTCTGATCAACCTGATTTTCACCTGTTCCCTGTGTCTTTTGCTGCTAGAAAATTAATATGAATAAATAAATATAAATAGATCAGAGATGGCAAGTTAATGTTAAAATTAAACGCATGAAAATAAAAATATAAAAACACTTTTATCTGTTTCATCTCTCTGCTGTATCTGACACTAATCAACAAAATTGGCTCAAATCAGACCGTATTGATTTACTTCTGGAAACATTGTCTACTTTTTTGCTTTACCCCAGCCAATATCTGGTTGCTTCCTTATGTTGTATCATTTACATGTTTAGAAAAAAATCAGAAAAAAAGACAACTTTCCACAGACAATGATAAGACACAAGTTCGTATACATAGGACTAGGAGGGAAAGACAACAAGTGCATCACAACAAAAACAAAATGTGAAGTGTTTGTCTTGTCTTTCCATTACTGCCCACAATCAACAGTAGTGATTATTTCGGCACTTGATGGGATGTTGCGCAAGTCCAATAAAGCAGCGTTTCCAGCATCGAAACCTACACCTACATGCATTTGTGTGTACTCGTTTGCATATTCATGGAAGCATGTGCGTATGCGATTGTTTCTGTTTATTTTATTTTATCAGAATTGGAAGCATCAGACACCAACAAACAACTGGACTCGTGTCTTGGGCATATGCAACAGGGTATGCCGTGGTCTTCACACAAACGTCACAGGACTAAACAGTGTTTCTTCTGTACCAAATTCCACGATTCCCCACAAGACGATTACAAGGATCGATAAACTTATCCGCTCAAGAGCTACTTACCGCGGACAGCGACATAATGCCTGATGATGGGCAGGTTTCACTTCACCATCGCTACCCTCCCTATCGATTGTCCGCCATGACAGTTTTTGTTGTCGTCTGGGTTACATTTCGCTAGAGTTGTCTCCCATCGGCCCGCGCATCTAAAACCCTAATTTTTTCCGGAACAATCATAGCGAGTATTAAATACACACTGCTCGTTGATAGCGTGTGTGGATATTAAAAGAAAGACAAGCAGGAATTAACTTAAACAAATAAATAAACAAGCAGGTTTTGAGTGTGGGACACTAAACTCAACCATTGTCAACAAATTATGTAACTACAAGAACGATTGTTGTTATCTGACTGACACTGTGTGAGTCCAAGTGACATTTGTTTTTCAAATGTTGTTTTTTGTATCATCACTGGATAAGTGACTAATTCATGTCCATTCCTTTAACATACAAAGTGTTTGTTTGGGGTGGAGGGTAGGGGCGCAGAGGGTATAGTATTGTAAAACCACACAATGTAGTAAAACCACACAAAAATCAAGGAAAAATATAAACACTGAACAAATAAAAGTGACAAACAAACAAACAAGCAATTAAACAAAGAAAAAACGCAAACACAAAAACAATAAATATCTGAAAAAAGCATTAATGGTGTGTTTATTATCATATGAAAACAATCAGAACATAATACATCCAAATTAAGGCACACTTGAATAATTATTTCCAACAGCAATTGCAGGCTGATATAAATCAAATGTAAAAATCAGCTCACATTTGGCACATGAAATCAGTGCAGCAGCATATTTAAATTTCTAAATATAAAGTCTAGATATAAATACATGTTTCTACACTGCATAAATCAAACATTGCAATCATTTAACAAACAAAATGCAACAGCACCTCTTTCAAGCAGAAAAAAAGCAATTTTAGCTATCTCTTGCTTTTTCTTCCAAATCAATAAAAAACGCTCGCGCTGGACCCGAGTACTCTTCAGACTGGCTCGCTCCCCCAGTATGAAAGTTTTTGTCTTGTGCACGTTTAAGACCAAGTGATTGCTCTGTGTGAATTACAGGCATTCCCTTTGCTATATAAGAACATTGCATGCGAGCCGAGGATGTGCGTGGTGACTGGCCTTTCTCTTTTATTTGATCACAGTGAAAAATATACTGCCGACCCTCTTCATAACTGGTGAACTGGTGGCCCACGAAGTTCTTTTACTGTCCTGGCTCGCGGATTCTTGCATTTATCACACCCCAGGTAGTTTTACCAAATTCTTTAATGTAAAGTGAAGGTAAAAGACTGAAACATATGTAAACAAGAAATTCCTCTGATAGGAAAAACACCCCCGTTGGTCAAAGGAAAATAACCATTCTCACTGCCACCAACTGAGAAGGTTATTTCCCTTTGACCAACGGGGGTGTCCGTCTATAAGTCGTATAATTTTAATCCACCAATAACTCCCTAACCGTGTGTTTGACTGGTCCCAATTTTTGTAAGGACCGTCTCAGGAATGTATAGAACCTGTTCACCACGTTTGGTGACGATCGGTCCGTTCATTCTTGAGATCTACTTGCGAACACAAACACACAAATACCGCCACAAACACATCGAGTGAAACCTATACACACCCCTATACCGGGGGTGTAACAAAGGAAACCATAAGAAAAAATACAAATTAATATGATAAGAATCAAAACACAAAATCGCGACCTCTAAACCACCGCAGTCGCGACCAAGCAACCAACGCTTGGTAGAAAATGGGGTACACAACAAATCAAATTATTCAAACATACAACGCGCAAAGCCTGGCAAATCGTCTCGCATGCGAGACGCATGCTTTTTATGAGCTATATTTCTCGTCAGTGTGTGACGCGTTCGGCTTTTCTCGTCAGTGTGTGACGCGTTCGGCTGTTCTATCAGCTCAATGGCTGCGTGTTGCCCCGCCGGTGTGAACTCCTCCTACGGCCAAGTCGTTTTTGTGGTTTATTTCGCATTTAGGTCCCAGGTAACATTATGAAGTTTTAATACGATCAATCGGACCTATTATCAAGTTAGTGTATCAACTTTTGAACGAACTGCGCCCAGTTTCCCAGCAATAAGCTGTTAAGTGGAGAAAGACACACAGACAGACACACAAGTAAAGTCTGCTGAGCCCAAGTACTAGCGTACTCGGGGATAAATATTTTTTATATACAGCTTACACACAATGTGATAACAATGTAAGCCTAATACCAAATTCCATGGTATACACCTCTGATCATGGAGATATGTTTCTGTAAATGAGTTCAGATCCGATCTAAATGAATTCATCAAATACTGCATGATCATTGCTTGCTGTGAAGCTAAATAGACATTTTTCGGAAATAACTCATTTTCAAGCATTGTGGTAGAGTTACAAAAATAAAATTGTGCCCAGCCCCCCTTCAATGTACAGCATGCAATAATATTCAGTTACGATAACATATGGTCGACCAGTTCAAACAAGCGATCACAGCGAATAAATGACTCGCATGTGTAGGTTATTCAGTGGGGTAATGTCGGGAGATCAGAAAACCATACAAGTGTACAAAGTTTCAATGCTTTAGCTTCAAAAACATCTGAGAAAACTTAAATATCACATTTTTATAAACAGAACATGACCCCGCTGTGACCCCAAAATTTGACAAGCATTTACCAAAAATGGGGTCATGTTGGGAGATTATCAAACCGGCTGGACGACCGATTACTCAAGTAAGTAAAACAAGTCGCGTAAGGCGAAATTACAGCATTTAGTCAAGCTGTCGAACTAACAGAATGAAACTGAACTCACTGCATTTTTACAGCAAGAGCGTATACTCGTAGCATCGTCAGTCCACCGCTCGATGCACAGGCAGTGAAATTGACAAGAAGAGCGGGGTAGTAGTTGCGCTGAGAAGGATAGCACGCTTTTCTTTATCTCTATTCTTTTTAACTTTCTGAGCGTGTTTTTAATCCAAACATATCACATCTATATGTTTTTGGAATCAGGAACCCACAAGGAATAAGATGAAATTGTTTTTAAATCGATTTCGGAAATTTTATTTTAATGATAATTTTTATATTTTTAATTTTCAGAGCTTGTTTTTAATCCGAATATAACATATTTATATGTTTTTGGAATCAGAAAATGATGAAGAATAAGATAAACGTAAATTTAGATCGTTTTAAAAAAAAATTCTTTTTTTTTACAATTTTCAGATTTTTAATGACCAAAGTCATTAATGGAAAATTTCCTAAATAAATTATCATTTAATTAATATACTTACCCGAATCACATTAGCATTGAGTCACCTGAGATGCTTATCACTGAAAAACGCTTACCCGGCTAAAGAATTTAAAGGGAAGCAACCCCATCACCAAAACGAAAGTGAAAGTAGCTTTGGTAATGGGCCAGTACACCGGGAGTTACCTCCCATACGGGTGTATGCCACGTCACTTCCTCTAGGAACACGTGCCTATTATCATACGGCTTTAAAAAATCTTAAAACCATAAGCGGGGCAGGTGGGAGGGAATACAGTATGTGATTCGGGTAAGTATATTAATTAAATGATAATTTATTTAGGAAATTTTCCATTTAATATCATATTCTTACTCCGAATCACATTAGCAGATAACATCAACAAGGCGGTGGGCTAGAAATGAATCAAAACTCACCATCAAGTTCTGGACAGGAACTGGCCTGCTGCTATGAGCGCTGGAAGGCCTCTGGAGCCATCCTGTCGAAGAGCTGTGACGTCCCGAAGATAAAAGTTTATGAAAACATCTTCGGCACGCCAATACGCAGTTGTCAGCACCTCCTCTAGACGTCTGGAGCGCAGAACTGCCAGAGAGGATGCCCACGCCCTCGTCTCATGGGCTCGGGCCGAGTCAAGTGGCAAGGAGGGCATAACCCCCCCCCTCTTTGTGCGCCTCCACTCATAAGCCTGCTTGATGAGCGAGGACACCCACCGGGCCAACGTTACCTTCGACAAATTTTTCTCGCGCCTAGTAAGGAGAGAGATAAACAACAACTTCTGAGAACTAGACCGAATCGGCTGAGTCCGGGCTAAGTACAGACGAAGTGCCCTCACAGGGCAATTGACCGAATCGGGGTCACCCGGGGCCAACGCGCTGGTCAGAGCCTTAACTCTAACCAGCGGAGAGGCCTGCCCCGGAGACTGATTCTTGGCCAGGAAATCAGGCCGGAAACGCAAAGATGCGGAACCGTCCGGCTCAAAGGAGATATCTCCAGGCTGACCCGACAGGGCGTGGACCTCGCTACCCCGTCGGGCCGTAGCCAACAAAAGGAGAAACAGCGCTTTGCGAGTGACATTGAACAGACTGGCCTCGCTTAAAGGCTCAAAATCCGCAGAACGAAGGAATTCCAGGATTAAAAACAAGTCCCACTTGGGAGCGGGCAAACGAGCTTTAGCTTCCTTAAGAGCAGCCCCTTTAATGACTGCAGCTATAACGCCCCCGACTCGAACAGAACGACCAATCTGCTGAAGAGTCGCCGAGATAGCGGAGCGCCGGACCCTCAACGAGGAGACTGAGGCGCCCTGTGAAGACATGAAAGAGAGGTGGTTAGCGACCTGAATAGAGCGCGGAGCCACCGAACTCACCCCTCTAGCTGAACACCAGGCAGTCCATGCCTTCCAGTGGGAAGCATAAACTGAAGAGGTGGACGCTCTATGCGAGCGAGCCACCAAGTCCAGAGTCAAAGACGACGCCCCAGAGCGCTTCAGCGAGTCCCGAACAACTTCCACACGTGAAGCTTCAGAAGACTGGGCTCCTCGTGTGGAATGCCTGTTCGGGGCTGCACTAGTTCCCCTCGCACGAGTGCGAGAGGAATGGGGGGCCCTTGGGCAAGCCGAAGAAGATCTGGAAACCAGACCTGCGACGGCCACAGAGGAGCGACCAGAAGAAGAAGGGCCGGCTCCTCCATCTCCGCTTTCCGGATTACTCGGCTGAGTAACGGAAAGGGAGGAGTCTGAAGATCTGTATGTGCCCCCCAACCCTCCCTGGACGCATCTGTAAAGAGGTCCAGGTCGGGGAGGGGCACGACGATCGGAACACCTCTGCAGACCCACTCCGTGTGCAACCACGGAAGGGTCGCAGACTGGAACCATCCCTGCAAAGGGATGAGGGCGTCCCAGTCCACCAGAGGAGAGTCCACAAACGGCTTCAGCGCGAACTGAAGCGGACATTTGTGGACCCGGCCCAGTGAAACCAGAAGAGCCATAGACTCCATCTGCCCCAAGATGGAGGCGAGCGAGCGGATGGAAGCCATCAGGAGAGGTAAAGTGGAGCGAATCTGAGCTTGGAGCTTGTCCACCCTTCTCTGAGAAGGCTGGACAGTCCAAGCGACCGTGTCGAAAGACATCCCCAGATAAGTGAATGTCTGTGACGGGGTCAGCTCCGACTTTACCCGGTTGATCGAGAACCCCAACCAGTTGGATTCTCGAAGAACCGTCAGGGTATCCTGCGAACAGCCGCTCTGGGACTGGTTCATGATGAGCCAGTCGTCCAGATAAGCCCGCAGACGGATACCCTGGGACCTCACCAGTGCACAGACCTGTCTCACCACCATGGTAAAAATCCACAGTGCGAGAGACAGCCCGAAAGGGAGTGCGCGAAACTGGTAGATCTGATCTCCCCACCGGAAACGAAGCCATTTCTGGTCGGTCGGATGCATAAGAATGTGAAAGTATGCGTCCGTGAGATCGATCGAGGTCACCCAGTCTCCTGGGCGGAGAGAGTCTCGGACAGAGGCTGGCGTCTCCATCTTGAATTTTATCTCCCTCAAGAAAGTATTGAGGAGAGATAAATCCAACACGGGACGCCATCCTCCTGATGCTTTGGGAACAGCGACCAGACGCCCGTAAAATCCCAGGGAGCTGTGGACCCGAACTCTCTCCACCGCGCCCTTCTGCTCCAGGGAGGCAATTTCCGACTGCAAGACGGAACGTGCTTCCTGCGAGAAGGGGGGCTTGAACCGCGGAGGCACTCGGGTAAGAGGCGCCTTTTCCTCCCGCCAGAGTAGACGGAAGCCCGAACTCACCACTCCCACAATCCATTGGCTGTCTACTACCGACATCCAACGAGAAAGTGCCCGGGAGGGGCCTCCCGCCATCACCAAGGTGGAGGGCGGGAGGGAGGTGAGATCGGGAGCGCTTCATTGGGGGTGTGGCTTACTTCCAGAGCCGCCACGCCCCCTCCCCGATGCCGTCCTCTTCTTCCCACCACGAGCGGCCGGCGAAGCCTGCCGCTTCTGAGCTGGCTTGGGGTTAGACGATGTCTGAGCCTGCTTCTGTTTAGAAGGCTGAGACTGTTTCACCCCCTTCAGAGTGTAGTCAAGGAACTGACTGTCCTTGTTTGACTGAATCTCCTTCTGTCTGGCATCCAGTGCCAGCGGACAGAAGAGAGACTCCTCTGAGACCGGGGAGACTCTCAAGGTCTCCCTAGTAGCCAGCTCCGTGAATTGGGACTGCGAGAGGAAGAGATCCCTCCTGCAGAGTACCGCTTGGGTGTACTGCAGGGAGGAAAGACGCAATTGTTCCTCATTGACCTTGGCCAATGCGGTCAAAAGCGCAGAGACATCGTCCGCATTCTGTTCTTCACTGAGAGTGAAAGGAACTAGCGAATCGGTCAATGCCCGAGACAGAGCCCGAACGAGAGTCTCCGCAATGGAGGACAGTTCGATCTGCCGACGTCCAACCTCCTCAGCAGAGAGGAGGGAAGCCTCGGAAACCGGCAAAACCGAATCACGCTTGATCGGTTTAGTCAGAAGAGGCAGCAATTCCCGGGAAACCGGAAGGGTAGCCCTAGGGAGTGCAAAAGACGCCAGCCAATTCTGGCTCTGATTGGGCATGCCAAGCTTCCTATTGGCCGTAGGCACGAAGGAAGAGGCTTGGGCAGCTGAAGCCACCCACTGCTGAGCTGATTCCGGAACTGGACCAAAAGGAAGCAGTAACGGAACAGGCACTGGCCGAATACCACTCCCCGCATGTGCTGGACGAACCAGTGAATGCGAAAGTTGGTAAGCCACTGACGGAGACTCGGCGAACCGGAAGGAAGAAACATCCTCCTGTGCCGGCCGGAAGTCCGCCATGGCAGAAGGAACGAATGATGCGGAAGAGTCCGCAGCCACCACCCCTTCAGGAAAATAACGAGACGTTACTTCCGCCGCGACGTCAAGAACAGACTTGAGCTTCGACGGAAACACGCCCCGCGACTCCTCGCTGACCACTGATGGAGCATCAGAATAGTCACACGTGGAACCATGACCGAAGTCACCAGTTCCGGAAGCAGAAGCATGCCCTGGCAAACCGGAAACCGGAAAAGCCTGAGCACTAACGTCATCCTGCCGCCCAAAACCCTGTGAAGGTAAAGGGTAAGCAGGACGACCATCCGCAAAAACCGGAGCTGGATGAGCTGACGTCACTCCCCCGACTGAGTGGAGTGATGCCTGCTCAAGCCTAGGCGCTTGAAAGCCGGAAGGCGCACGCTGTAATCCACTATCTGGTATCCGGAAGGAACCACCAGAAGAGGAAGAAGCGTTTCCGGCCGAAACCGGAAGTGTAGTCAACGGAACCGCAAAATGCGGAAGTGAAGACTGCACTGGTTGACTTCGCGATCCGGAAGGACCGGAAGTCAGTGAATACTCCATCCTGCCGCGACCGCCGTAGCGTGCCGGAGCGGACGGATCATCACTTCCGGCAAGTGCCGGAAATGCGGCAGTCGAAACCGACTGCCGCCGCTGTTCGAACAAGTCCGGGGCCTCGTAGGTTATCGCCGGAAATGAAAGATCAGCAAGGTATCGGTCGTGACCCGATGCGAAAGAGCTGTCCCCCGAAGGAGAACGTCCAGGCGCCTCACGAGGGCTATCGGACCAGCTCTGCTTACCAACCGACGCTGAAGAGGGAGGACGCTGCTCCAAGCCGGAAGTGGAGGACAAAGACACGGAAGCCAATGCCCGGACGTCACTGCCAGATGCCGGAAACGCCGAACTGCTGGCGACGGAACGCTGAAATTCTGCCTGCACCAAGCTGCGGATTTCTGGAACCAGTGACTTTAACAGAGAGGAAACCAACGCACCTTGTCCAGGTGCTAACAAAGAAGACGAAGTCTCCGATGTAGAGACAGGTGCAGAAGTAACAGTAGCGCTAGGCGCCGCAAAAGAAGCAGAAGTAGTAACAGCGCTAGGCGCCGAAATTGGTACAGCCAACAAAGTGTTACGCTCTTGGTCTGTAACAAGTAACGTTGCTTTGGAAGAGGAAGACTTAGCCTTAATTTTCCCCTTGGGGTCCGACTTGCCACGGCGCTTGTCTGAATCAGACATGTTGACAACAACACGTGGCAACGCGAAAAAATTTACTGAAACATAAGTCTAAACGACTGGAAAATTCAGTAAACACACGCACTAATGCGTTAACAAAATACTATAGCTAAACTTGCCCCACAAGCAGAGGCACGGAGAGCTACAAACAAAGTCACACGAGCTAGAAAACTAACTCACACAACAAAATGGCGACACGCAAGACACTGACACAAACGTCAACAACACGTGGCAAAGTAAAAAGATTTACTGAAACGTAAGTCAAAACGACTGAAAACACAGTAAACACACACGCTTACGCGTCAACAAAATACTAAAGCTACACTTGCCCAAACAGAAAGAGGGCACGCAGAGCTACTAGCAAAGTCACACGAGTTAGCTAACTAACTCACACAACAAAATGGCGAAACACGCAAGTCACTGACACACAAGTCCGTAAAAAACGGACAACGTACAGTAACGAAACAGCGCAAACAACCAACAACAAACGGGAACGAGCTCACCAAACTGTAGGCAAGGCGAGCAGACAAGCTGGGTAACGTGGCCGGCGGGTGTCACTCAAACACACAAGGTCAGCCACAGAGCGTCAAAAAGTGAACCGTCCTCTCCGAGGTGAAAAAGACGTATGATAATAGGCACGTGTTCCTAGAGGAAGTGACGTGGCATACACCCGTATGGGAGGTAACTCCCGGTGTACTGGCCCATTACCAAAGCTACTTTCACTTTCGTTTTGGTGATGGGGTTGCTTCCCTTTAAATTCTTTAGCCGGGTAAGCGTTTTTCAGTGATAAGCATCTCAGGTGACTCAATGCTAATGTGATTCGGAGTAAGAATATGATATTAAATTAATTTTTAAGCCTCCAAGCTGAAATGCAATACCAAAGTCCGGCCTTCGTCGAAGATTGCTGGGCCAAAATTTCAATCAATTTGATTGAAAAATGAGGGTGTGACAGTGCCGCCTCAACTTTTACAAAAAGCCGGATATGACGTCATCAAAGGTATTTATCGAAAAAAAGAAAAAAACGTCCGGGGATATCATTCCCAGGAACTCTCATGTCAAATTTTATAAAGATCGGTCCAGTAGTTTGGTCTGAATCGCTCTACACACACACACAGACAGACAGACACACACACACACACATACACCACAACCCTCGTCTCGATTCCCCCCTCTACGTTAAAACATTTAGTCAAAACTTGACTAAATGTAAAACGCAGACAACAACAAAATCTTTTAAAGGGTAAGTAAAGCATAGACTAGGAATGAAAATCATCACAGATTAGCTGAACAACACATGATACTATTTATGGAACAAAGTTCAAACAAATGATAATTATAAATGCATGTATGTACATGTATTACAATCAAAACTGCCCATGAAACAAATCATTAAAATCACATTTTACCTGAGTTTATGCCTCAATGTACATTCATGTATAAACTGACTTCCATTGTATACGGTGGAAATTACTGGCAATAAAATATTATATGTCATAAAACATTGCTGTGCAGCATACACAATTTGATAATATACTTTCAGCACACAATCCTACCACTTCTGCTTGATTAAGAATAATACAGATCAGAGAAACAGTCTACATTACTCATTCACTCATCCAAAACTGCATAAAAGTACATCTGTTCAAAACACACAGTTGTTAACTAACTGTACAGATTATTCCTCTCCTTCACCCCCCCCCTTCCTCTCTTCCTCACACACACACACACACACACACACACACACACACACACACACACACACACACACACACACACACACACACACACACACACACTTACACACAGATGCAAAACTATTATCAAGGTGGCACACATGACTGTGGCTGATAAACTTGAATGACACCATCCCAGGCACAGTCAGCAATCTGAAAGAAGAACAGATTTAATAGGAAAAAAAGTACATGATAAAATCAGTCAGAATACTACATGCAGAAAATCTGAGCAAAATTCATGAAAGTAACACTGGTTTCTCTTTAAATAAAGATGTGCCAGCAAATTGGAATGAACAGCAGCATGGCATTTTAAAAGATGAAAAAGAAAATGCACGTTGAGTGAGAAGCAGATGAACTAAGAACTGAACGTTTTGGAAAAACTATATCCTTAGCTTAAGTTATAACATACACTTCAACTCACGAGAATAAAACAGCCACAAAACACAACAGCGTGTACCCTTATTGTGAAACTTACATAACACACAATAACCACCTATCCTATCTGTGTCATAATTTCACCACCTAAAGGTAAATCTACATACCTGTCCAGGTACATGGATGTTGAAGTCCAAACCATATACAAACTCTGTATGATGCTGTATCGTCTCTAGCATCCTCTGCTGTGAGGTATCCCATGTCCTGTCAAACATACAGGTGAATGAGAAACAGCAAATCCCCCAAAATAGGAAACTACTCTACATAGTGCTGAATCCCAAGCACACGATTAGGAAGGGGTCTTCAACGGTATGCTTGGAAAGGTGACATCGTGTTTTATGCAATTGACTGTCAAATGACACAAATCATGGTACTGGTCATTCGCAGCACAACTACTTATAATGGCAGCACGAAGTCTTTGTAAATCTGTTGCATACTGGTTTAACTTCAGTAAAATACTGTAGCAGAAAAAAAAGTAAAAACAAAAAAAGAGTAAAACGTTCATGCAGCTTGAACAACCTGAGTGCATCTCTAGCAATACCACAACATTTTCTGTTTGTGATACGACTTTGCAGCAGGATCGCACAATATCAACACTAATCTCATACAAAGGCAGAAGACACTTACCTGACTGTGAAATCATAGGATGTCGTTGCTAAAGATGTCCCCAGAAACGGGTTCGCCTGCAAAGCACACAAACACACACACACACACATGCCGATAAATAAAAGTGCAAGCAGATTTTCACAAAAGTATATTCAAAACCGCTTTCAATATCAGATCAAAGTATCTGCTTATAAAATACACATGTAAGTAAAAATCTTGATACACTAATATGATTTGATGATTGGAACCATCACTGAGTGACACATGTTCTTCAAGAGGACTTGTACCATGACAGGTTAAGGGCAGGCACTGGTGTTAAAAGTGATTTTTTTTGTTTCATAAGTGTTGGGTCAAAAATTGTTGCACAATTAAAGAACTCAGTCCATCTCCTGAGAAAATGAAAAAAAAAAATTTTTGGGATCACCGGTTGCCTTGGTAGCAATCCAAGATGGCCACCAAACTGCCACTTTTTAAAACCCTAAGGCTTTTACAAAACCGAAAGGAATTTTGTTTTGGTGCTTGTTATTTATACATTAGCACAATACCCAACTTTTGTTAGAGGCTTTTTTTGAAATCTACAGTCATTCAAAAGATATCAGTGATAAAAATGAGTGACCTTGAATTTTATGAAAAACCGCCCCCAAAAATGGTATAACTTCTCACGAAAAAAAAAATTCAACAAAACGCTCTAACAAAATCTGCGAAATAACGCACTCGAGATGTATGCAAAGTTTCAACAACGCAAGTTTATTAGAAAAAAAGCCTTAGGCTTTTGAAGTGACAAAAAAGTAGTTTTGAGAAAATACACAAAACGTGAAGAAAATGTATTTTTTGTACATAAACGTTTATGAAACATGTAACAAAACAACACCAACAAAACAACAGGTATTGCTTAGTTCTATAAGAAAAACGGAAACAAAATTCAACAAAACTTTTTTTTAAAAACAGCCAGTGTTCTGCAAGCACCAAGGAACCTGTTCCAAGGTCACAGTGATCAACTCTCATCCGTTATGTGCACGCTGCGTAAAGTATGCCCATCCATAATTCCCAACTTGTTACCAGTGAAGCCTCTTATCTTGGACCTCTTTTGGACTTGCTTTGAATAATCAGGGAGTCATATGGCAGTGTCCTTTACTTTCTATACTACAATATTTGGGTTGACTTCTGTGAATTGCCTTGCAATGCCATGGGTACTTTGGAAGCTCCTCTCCAGCTTCCACCTCTGCATCTGTAGAGACAACATAAATTCAAAATTAATATGTCTATGACAAACTCAAATACTGCTATTCACATTTTCCCAACAATGACCCCCCCACACACACATTTGAAAAAAGATATTGTAATGTGATACATGTAACACGATATTTGGGCGCATGTGTTCTGCGCGAACTTAGAATCCGGTTTCATTCTAGAATGGACCGGGTCCAGGTTGGAATTCTAACCCTGCGCAAGTACAGGGGTGCCATTCTAGAATGAAACCCTTGTTGCTGGTCCATTCTAGAATCGGCCGTGCGCAAGGTTGGAATTTGGGTCCAAGTTGGAATAGTCATTTCAGTTAGACTATCACACAACCAAAGCCACAAATGTGGATTTTCTGTTTGTTTTTGTTTTTTGTGTGTTTGGTTGGGTTTTTTTTTCTCGGGTTTTTTACACTTTACTCAAAGACATCGTGAATTGGGATTGTGATGTTCTGAAAGTGATTACGATTTTGAGAGACACTCAGCACTGATCGCTACGAACGGAAATTTCCGGACTGACAGTGTTTTGCCGATCTCGCTTGTAACTTTTAATCTTATTCATATACATGAAGTTGGTCTTCTGAATTGTGAAGATATAATGTCAACTTTTTTTTAAACCTGTGACAACAGCTCTATAACTCACTCTGTCCTTCTGTTGGTCTGTCTGTCGGTTAGTCGGTCTGACCGTCTGTCTGTCTGTCAAAAAAATTGTCAAAAAACCGGACATTTCCGAGAGGGAGACAGCGCTGACATTGCAAGCGGCCGCAACCGGCTCTCATCACAAAAACAACTGCCCTGCAAACAATACCGCCCTGGTAGTCCCCCTTGCTATGGTCTGCCTTTCAGGAGTGTCAACTTTCTTGACATGACATGACATCGCAAGATCGCCAAAGGATTTTTTTCAGGGGTAGACAAATCAGCCACAATTTAACAAAGGGAAGGTGCAGGTGGAGATAATTCAAGGGAAGACAACTCTGTCTTACCTACAAACATTACGGCCCCCTTTATTCAAGGGTTTCATTCTAGAATGGCACCCCTGTACTTGCGCAGGGTTAGAATTCCAACCTGGACCCGGTCCATTCTAGAATGAAACCGGATTCTAAGTTCGCGCAGAACACATGCACATGTCAGTGCTGATAGTCAAGCAGTGAACAAAAAGATGTTGACAAATCATGTGAATGGTGCGAAGGCAGTGCAGGTCTGGTTTACAGCTATTGCACATACATTGCATGCAGAAACCATATGGTCTGCATGGGAAGTATGACCACAAGCAATGTTCACTCACTGAGCCATGTGAATGCATGTTTGTTTGAGCCACAAGAAAACTGTGATCACAGGAGGAAGCTAGGCCTATATATAATATGCTCGAGAAAATAAATGAGGAAAGAACAGATGTTTTGCTCCAACCCTGACAAACCTTGTGACAACCAAGCTTCACAGTAGCAGCACATAACAGACTTTGCATCCTATTCAGTTTCTTTGCATCAGGGTGTTGTTACTTAGATTCTGTTCTTCAGCATATAACACACACACACACACACACACACACACACACACACAGAGCCAGAGCCGCACACATAACCAAACAAATATATAAACTTCTACATGTTTGTCAAAAGAAGAAAAAATTACCTACCTACTACCATCTTGCTTATCAGCTGCTTGGAATCTTCCCTGCTCTGCTTGGGCTAGTATTCAACTGCACCAGATTTCCCAGGAGATGCATGGTGTTGCACCATGGCTGAACAAAGTCATTTTTGTATTGATTGTTCTTTTTCTAAGCAGTTAATTTGCTTTTTCCAGAGAAAAGATATAGGGTCTGCCTTCTCGTCGCCATAAATGGCGAACTCCGTGTTGTCCTTATTGCCGTACGCATTCCGCTCAGCAACTCTAAAATAAGTCGTGGCTCAAAACACTCATGGCAACGTGCTTCAAACGTACACCACCGATGGTGATTTCTTGCTCCGTCCCAGCTGTTGCAAGGGCAGCAGCATAGTTTCCAGCCAATTTTCATTCTGGACGAAGAAGAATGCACAAACTTGATCTTCCGATTCGTTCGTAGCAATAGCAGACGACACAATCGACTCGCACTTTCTTTTTAAACTTCCGTCACGCCAGCCTCTACAACTGATCTGATTTTACTCGATAATCATCTCCTTTGCGTGTCAAGCACTGAAATCGGGGCAAAACGTGTATTTAACTGAAGTTTCCACAAAGATATCCCAGGAAAATCGCAGCTGTAGATATTTCACATCGCCTTTGGCAAGATCTGGCGGAAATGAAGAATATTGCATTCTGGGAAGGCCGAATCGAACCGAACGAGACCGAGCATAAACGAAGTTTAATATCCGCGATTCGATTGGTCAGCAGTGAAAATTGCTCATACGGAATTTCCCGGAATCTTCATCGGTTCTCTTCGGCTCATTGGAATGTCTTCTAGTTGCTGTTACTAACGGCGCGAAATCCGTAAACGGAAATTCCCGTTGTCCGCGGTATGAACTGATCGTAGCAAAGAAAAGACAACTCATTCCAGTCATGCTAACGTGACCACCGTTGACGATGTGTTTGACTCGCAGTCACCTCTCAAACATACGCATTTTTTTGCTGTTTTGTGTTTGTTCAATACACAATTGCATACACATACATTGTTCATTTAGCCGTTTTGACCGTTTATGATTAATTCTGATCTAAAATCAGTACATCAGAGTAACCAGAAGAGGTTCAAAATCCAGAATCAGAAAGAAAATGGAAATGACCAGGGAACAAAAAAATCACTTTTTTCACTGTGGTGTCTTCCCATACTAAAACATCTAAAACAAGCTGAAAATTCTCAGTACGGTATTTTTCGGGTTACAAGGCGCTACAGCGCATAAGACGCACCCCCTTCTTTTAAAAAAAATTGTAATCCAGTCACCCATTGGGCGCAGGGGGCCGATAGGGCGCACCAAAATTGAAAAAGTATACCGGTAACAAACGGTGAAGAATGAAAATAAGCCGCACATCAAAGGAAGAATACAGAGTGGAAATATGTGTGCTCTGTGTGTGCGGTGAGATCAAAGGCAGGTCCATTGTGAAAGCTGGGTTGCCTTCTTTATAGACACTGACCTTCTTCCCAGGGGTCAATGACCCAGTTTTAGCTATGAGAGGTGGTTCCCCTGTCATATCTGAGAGAGGAAACACTTCCTGCACCGGGGTCAGTGACCGAGTTTAACCTATGGGGCGGTCTCTTTGATGTCTTGAGAGGAAACTTGGCCAGGGTAGTACCTAGTAGCTGAAACATGCATTATCACAAGTTGTTTGACTGGTACTCAGGCGGTCTCTTTGATGCTCACGGAATTTAAAACAAGTCGCGTAAGGCGAAAATACAACATTTAGTCAAGTAGCTGTCGAACTCACAGAATGAAACTGAACGCAATGCAACGCAGCAAGACCGTATACTCGTAGCATCGTCAGTCCACCGCTCACGGCAAAGGCAGTGAAATTGACAAGAAGAGCAGGGGCGGATCAGTTCATTTTATGGGGGGGGTTTCCAAAAGTATATTGTGAAGATATGGGTGTGAAGGCGCGAAGCGCCGAGCCGACGGCGCGAAGCGCCTAGCTTGCTAGGGGGGTCCGGGGGCATGCCCCCCCGGAAAATTTTGAAAAAAAGGATGCAAAATGGTGCAAGCTGGTGCATTCTGAGGATGATCATTACCAGTTCCAGGCAGCAGATTTTGTCACTGATTAATACCCACAAAATTGAAACTCAACCCAAAAAAACACACAAAAATATTTTTATTTTTTGGCTGGGGGGGGGTTTCCGGAAACCCCAGAAACCCCCCCCTCGTCCGCCCCTGAAGAGCGGGGTAGTAGTTGCGCTGAGAACGATAGCACGCTTTTCTGTACCTCTCTTCGTTTTAACTTTCTGAGCGTGTTTTTAATCCAAACATATCATATCTATATGTTTTTGGAATCAGGAACCGACAAGGAATAAGATGAAAGTGTTTTTAAATTGATTTCGAAAATTTAATGTTGATAATAATTTTTATATATTTAATTTTCAGGGCTTGTTGTTAATCCAAATATAACATATTTATATGTTTTTGGAATCAGCAAATGATGCAGAATAAGATGAACGTAAATTTGGATCGTTTTAAAAACAATTTTTTTTTTTTACAATTTTCAGATTTTTAATGACCAAAGTCATTAATTAATTTTTAAGCCACCACGCTGAAATGCAATACCGAAGTCCGGGCTTCGTCGAACATTACTTGACCAAAATTTCAACCAATTTGGTTGAAAAATGAGGGCGTGACAGTGCCGCCTCAACTTTCACGAAAAGCCGGATATGACGTCATCAAAGACATTTATCAAAAAAATGAAAAAAACGTTCGGGGATATCATACCCAGGAACTTTCATGTCAAATTTCATAAAGATCGGTCGAGTAGTTTGGTCTGAATCGCTCTACACGCACGCACGCACACACACACACACACACACACATGTAAAAACGAGATGGAGGTGAGTTCTTGTTATGTTTTGTTCCCCATGATTTTTTCCCAAATTTTTTTTCTTCGTATTTCATACACGTTTTAGGCGCTTCATTATACAAGGCGCAGGGGTCAAACTCGAGGAAAAAAGTCGCGCCTTATGACCCGGAAAATACGGTAACTCTAAGTAAGGACATTGAAAACCATATCAATTGATGAAGCATTTCAAGTGAAAGTTATTAATCTCAATTGGAGTCTCTTTGGGATCTAAGAGGGTCACCATGGGGGGGTCTGTGCACGTGCACGTTGAGGCCAAAAGTGCCATGCACGGTGATCCATGGTGCACGTTACGAAAAAGCTCCATGCACGGTGCACGCTGGACCTCTGTGCACGGTGCACGCTACGAGAATTTCCCCATTCCCATGCGCGTTACGTCCAAAAAGCCCATTCCCGGTGCACGTGGTAAAGCATCACCCCCCTAATCTAAAGCGGTGTATTAACCTTAAAAGCAAAAACAGGATGTTTGTTGTTGTTTTTGAATATGCATTTAGTTTATTCCTCAGTTTAGTTTATTTGTGCTTGCTATTGTTGTAATGTTATACATGAAGGTAAAAGAAGTAAAGCATGTTAAGAAACAGGATGAGAAAATGACTCAGCAATCTCATTTTCCTCGCCAATAAGCTTGTATCAAACCATTAACTAACAAACCTCAGAAAGCAAATCTTAGAATTCTTTGATAAAGGTCACTTCAGCAAATATCGTCTTTGCATGAAAATCCTTTCACAGCTTACCCTGACTCTTCTTATTGCATATTCGTGACCCCTGAGTTCACAGAAAGGCAGACGAGGTGATCGAATGTCCCAGCCCCTGATCAGTCCATCTACGCTGCCTGAGAACAATTGGTTCTGTAAAAAAAAAGAGAATTTGTCAGCAACTGGCCTTTGTAACTTTAAACCGATTTGTGTTGATTAAAATATTTCATAATAATAATTCAAGCACATGTATACAAAACAATTCTCACAATATAAAGCATTCATTATTATGATCATACGTCTATAGTAGTGGCTGCTACTGAATCATTTTTTCTACTATTCCTTGCTCATATGTGACGCTGACTGGCTAATACAACAGTTCAATATGTGTATATGCTCTGAAAACAACAGAGCAAAATGTCTACAATTTAAGTTGTAGTTAAAATTGGTCATTCATGACTCGCTGTAAGTTGTACTGCATGTGGTCATAACCCAGTGCCAGAAAAAGTAAGTCTTAATAAAGAAGTGCCTTAAAATATTAATTCAATGTAATTAATTTAGACTTGGATGTCAAAAGCATGCAACTGTTCTGATTTTAGTGTTGGAGCTTTTTCCATTTAATACCAAAAGAAGCTTTCCCCTACCTTGTCATACTTGCACCAGTCGCATGACAAAATTTCTTCACTGTGAGCTTGTATGAGAACTGCACAGCTATCTCCACCTCGGATATCCCACACTCTCACAGTTCTGTCCCCTGAAACACAAGAATGGTGATAAAATCATTCCTGATAAATTGCAAGGACATTTGGCCCTTACACCATTTCAAATCAAGGTCTAACTATTCTTTAATTGTTCTCTGGGTCTGGAAACAATACTGTATCGTCACTTGAAAGTGTGATCTATGCACAGAAAATATTATACACAGAGGAACACCACACTAACCTGATGCAGAAGCAAAGGTCCCAGGCAGTTGTGGAGACCAGACAACGTCATACACTATGTGTGAGTGACCCACATGTGTACGTATGGACTGTGACTGGCTGACATCCCACTGAAACAGATCATTTGTAAAATCTTTCACATAACACAAGAGCATTGAACTATCTTGTCACTAAGTTCAAGTAAGGTGATGACACATCAGTCACTGAAACAGCAAGTTGCAGAAAAATTCAGATTTTTCTGTGAAACCTACTTTCCACAGTAACTTTTCTGAGGTTAAAAGGAGTTTGACGTACGTCCTTCACTTACAGCAACTCAGTCTTGTCGTTTAGTTCTTGCTGTGCAGTCAAACTTAAAATACTGCCTTTGTAGATCTAACATGAAAATTGTGATTACATTACCTGCTATAAAATGCTCTCTAAACCTTAACCAAAAATCAACCCAGAAATAAGAACAGTGTTTTTGGGCGGGGATATAGGCTAGCTCAGTCGGTAGCGCGCTGGATTTGTATCCAGTTGGCCGCTGTCAGCGTGAGTTCGTCCCCACGTTCGGCGAGAGATTTATTTCTCAGAGTCAACTTTGTGTGCAGACTCTCCTCGGTGTCCGAACACCCCCGTGTGTACACGCAAGCACAAGACCAAGTGCGCACGAAAAAGATCCTGTAATCCATGTCAGAGTTCGGTGGGTTATAGAAACACAAAAATACCCAGCATGCTTTCCCCGAAAGCGGCGTATGGCTGCCTAAATGGCGGGGTAAAAACGGTCATACACGTAAAATTCCACTCGTGCAAAAAACACGTAGTGTACGTGGGAGTTTCAGCCCACGAACGCAGAAGAAGAAGAAGAAGAACAGTGTTTCAGGTGCGTCCAGTTTTGACAAATGACAGTTCTCCCCGTGCAATAACAAAAGAACAAATTTTGGTCAGTCTAACGAATGAGAGCTGTTTTTGACCATATTCAGCTTGGCTTTAAACCTGAAATCGCTATATAAACACATGAGGCAGAAGAATTAAAGAGACACAACTGACCACTTTGATGAGGTTATCCCACGATGATGAAACAACCAA
Source organism: Littorina saxatilis (assembly GCF_037325665.1). NCBI lineage: Eukaryota > Metazoa > Mollusca > Gastropoda > Littorinimorpha > Littorinidae > Littorina > Littorina saxatilis. The sequence goes on from NC_090247.1 coordinate 35,794,041, forward strand.
ATTTTCATTTCTTGTCTGGCTCCAGTTCACAGCATTTACCTGAAACCAGGCAAACATTAAAAAAAAGGTGTTTTGTTCCTCCTGTCCAAGATGATTACTTGATGTGCAATGTGAAATTAATTCAAATCTTTGAGTTGGAAAAACTCACTCAAATCTCTCTTCATCTCTCCCTCTCTCTCTCTCACACACACACACACACACACACTCACACACACACACACACACACACACACACACACACACACACACACACACACACACACAGAGAAGATAAAAATGACAAAAACATTCTGGTGATTTGACATTCTCCAACACGAGTAAATGATTCCTGTGATTGAGAGCAGAATAATGAAGTATTAAAGAAAAATACAAACTAACAAAGCCATAACACAGACTCACTTCTTTGCTGTGCTCCTTTAAAATCTTCAGTGGACCCTGCACCAAAACACAATTCATTTTAATAACCAATTCAGGTTGATCTGTCACTTGTCAGGACAGCAATTAGTGCCTATCAAAATCCCACACATACACACCAAAACAAAAAGCTTCCTCTTTACTCAAAGTGTACGACTACGAGCCATACCTGCTCTTTTTCTCTGTTGTTTTTGACAAATCAGTTTACTTTTAACACCAGGATATGGCCACTTTACTTAATAATCAATGCCAATGAAACCTACTTGTCATTATCATTCACATATAAAATGTCCCTGTGTATACAGTGCTACCTGCGATGAAAGGACACCCTTGGGACGAGCCAAAACCTAATTGCAGGTACCCTGCCATAAAGATATATTTTGGTCAAGAGAACGAACAAAAAGGCAACAGAAGGTACGTGTCCTTTACTGGGAGTCGTAGGTCTCCTTTCAGAGGGGTCTCACATCACAGGTTCCTCTGTATTGTACTAGCACAGTTGTCACTACAGTGGAACCCCCCCCCCTAATTTAAGACCTCTCCCCTTCTAAGACCTTGCCTTTTCAGATGTTCTGTTCACCACCTCTGTAAATTGACCCCTATCTCAAGATTCTCTCCTTAAAGGTGGTCGTCTACATTTTTGCTTTTTTTCAATAGTCTTATGGTTAGATTTCGCTAAAAAGTTATGTCAGATGATGAATGAACCATGGGGAAAAAAGTTATAGAAAAAAAAATATATGTAAAAAAAAGATTTTATTTTTGGGTAGCGTGACTCACGCTTCCAATATTTTGTTTTCTGTTTGCTGAGAACATGTGCTTTGCCTAAAAATACTGACCAATCAAATTCATGTCACTATGCTTATAGCCACGCCCAAACAAGTGCAGCAACAGTTTGACACTGGAGCGCTGTCCACGCTTTTTTTTTAAACGCACGAAATGCACGGGATTTGAGAGGAGTTTTGCGCTTGGCATTTTCCAAATAAGGATATTCTACTATGAGTACTACGCTGGAATACTACAATGAATTTTCAAACGGCTACACTGGCTTCGTCTTTCCTGATCGAAAGGGAGTGTATTGTTAATAATTGTAGATAATAGACTCTGCATTTTAATGGTCAAATGGCGATTTCGGTATAAAAATGTAGACAAGGACCTTTAAGACCATCATTTCTCAGATGTTTGGAGGTCTTAAAAGGGGGTTTTCACTGTTATATCATCAACATCAACATCAACATCTATTATTGTAGATAGTATCGTATCTGAACATTAATAGGTGTATAACTGACAGCAGTGTTTGACTTAAGACCACTATACATGCCTTTGGTTGCAGAACATCCCACACTTGGATTGAGCCATCCCCTCCAGCAGCCACCAGTATGTTTTCATTGTTTTCCGCCCAAGTGACGTCAAACAGCCCATCGCTGAAGTCAAACACCTGCACAGGTCGTAGACCATCCTGTGCAACGTCTAGTACAAAAAGTGTACCACCTCCTGTGAAAAGAAAAACACAAAAATTTACATCGATAAAAAGTCAAATGTTCAAGTTCACAAGCAAAATAATGTCTGCTAATATGCTATGCAGCATTCTTCAAACTGATCCTTATTTTGAAGCCAGATGAATTAATCTCCTTTTTTTTCTTTAACCATAACCTTGAAATGCCTTCTGATTACATCAAAAGTAAATTCATAAGGAGTTGAAAGTGTGTTTAACTGTACAGCTGATGTATCCCCACTCTATCATTCCTTCAGTTGTGACTTGGATTTATAGCTCTGGGTGTTTTAAACTAAAAGTACCGAACAGTCTAATAACCCTGTGTTGTTCCCAGCCTCAGAGGACAACATGTCAGTTGGACCTGGATTGAAAATATCTATAGGTTCAAATGCCCTAGTGGCCTTGTACGTGCAGTAGGAACATTGATGGTCATGAAGACCTATACTTGTATGTAAAAACTATCGGACAGTTGACTGACCAGGGTTTGCTTAACAAACTAACAAAAAGGGTTCAACTATGTTGTTTTTTAGTGCCACCTGATACACTTGTAAATTACAAATAAATGTAGTGCACATAACATATTGTAATAACAAAGGTTTTTTGCATGAACCAACATCAGCAACATTAAAGAGCCAATGAACATACACGACTGTGCGCATCAGAATAGATTCAGGGGAACCTCACCTCTACACAAAAAAGGCAGTGTTTCAATATATGTACATGCTGTATTAGTTTTGTGATCAGTTGTGAAATGTGACCAGTGAATTTCGATCAGTCTAATGTAGGATTCACATAAACACACCGTTAACTGCAACACAATGTAGTATTTAGGTATTTTATCAAGAGCTTTCAAGCTACTTCCACTTTTGAACAAACTGTGCACTGGTTAATAAAACACACCAACAGAACAAAAACTCATGGAATGAAAAGAGTATTTCTTGTCTTTTGAAAAGAGCTTCCCTTTTTCTTGATTTTCTCTTGGGGAGTCTCAGTTCCTTTTGGTAATAGTCATTTGCACTTGTCTTGTGACTGGAGATGACATTTTTACAATGGTGGAAGATTAAAAGGCGCCCAGTAGTTTTCTCACCCGCTATTCCGTAATATTGGCAGGATGCACATGCGAGTCTATGAGGGAAAAATGGGGAAAACTGAACTGAATAGCCGTGTCTGCCACTTGTTTGAAAACTCGGCATTGTTTTTTTAGGTTACTCGTCATCAGCAGAATCGTCGAGTGTGTGGTTCTGAGAATGACCTTTGCCCTTCTGGTAAAGAGTGATCTACCTTGGTGTATAATGCGACATTACTTTTCTTTGTGTTTTTAATCAAGACACGGTTTTAGCAGTTAAAACCACTCATTTAATGTAAATCGGAGAAATTATGGCCACAATGCACAGACTAAAGCTGTTGTCTGAAAGAATAATCTGCAGTGTTTCAATTACGACAACGACACTCGCCGGAAGTGAAACTGTTGTATTTGCCGCCATTCTCAGCGTTTGGACAGCTTTGATCAAGTTGTGCAATAATCTTGAAGATATTTCAGTTTATGGCGGCATCATAACCTTCCACGATGCAGATTGACACACCAGGGCAGTATTTCCTTCCTTCGGAAATCTGCCGAGTGGTTCTCGGTAAGTATTTTAGGCGATTTTCATATCGTTTAGCAGTCACTTTCATTTTGCGATGTTTTTCTATTTTGGAGTAGTGAAGAACCCAAGTTTGTTCAAGTGCTATTAAGGCGAGCCAAGCAAAGATCAATGGCATTATGCATCTTTATAATGGTTGTTAATAGTTAGAACTGAACTGTTAGCTTTCTCGTGTATTGCAAACTCTCAAAACACATACGCGGAGGTAGGCTACACATACGGAATGGTACACACACCCTTTGTGTACATAATACTAATTACGCAATAAACTATTTACTACATTATCATGATGATGTACACATTTTCTAACAGTAACCGTAACATTGACAGAGTCACTGACAGCAAAAGAGAACTAATAAATGATAATTTGAATAAGTTTTTGAGGGAAGAACTGTGGGTTTGTTTTGATTAATTTGAAGGTTGTGGCTACATCCACGGGTCCGTGCCTCGAGTCCCCATGCTATATCCACGGCACTGGCTCGGAACCACTCGGAATCGTTCGGATTCACTCGGCAGTTTAGTCGTAGCCTCGCGCTGGCACAGTTGGCGCCATATTGTTGAGATGGAAGCGGAGGAAGAAACGATTAGTGTCGGCGAAACGTTCAACTCTTTTGATACCCTACAAACCAAACTGAAAGCCTTTGAGGAGGGCACTCATTTACAACTTTTGAAACGTTCTTCGAGATCGATAGCAGCCCAGAAAAAGCTCTTTATACTTGTCTCGTCTAAATATCGGACCCTATTGCTACGCTGAAAACACAATACAGCAGTCCCTCTCATGAACGGACACCCTTGGGCCATAGCAAAACTGTCCGTACATTGCAGGTGTCCAGTCACGGGAGGGGTGACCACACCACCCCCTCCCCCATACACTCACACAGAGACACACAATTTGACAAACAACAGGATTGAGTCTATGCTAATCACTTCTTGTGGCTACTAAACAATAACAATAAACTCCTAATACTTCTTTAAATGTTCTGTAAAAAGGATTTGTATGAAAAGTGTTGAAAAGAAGAGATAAAATAAATCCTCAAGGCAGTGAACACACTCACCATGCACTGACATACGAAAGCAGCCACACAAACAGTGAAACACAGCACAGAGGAGCGTGTGCAGATGCTTTGCAAGAATAAGCTTAAAAACCAGTTTGAATAAATAGCAGCAGATAGAGCTGCATGTCATAATCATGTAATTTATTTTTTTCTTGTCTGGCTTTATTGACTGCATGCCGATCATGTGGCATGGCAGTGACTTTTCACTCTTCAGTCGGAAATACACAGCGCCCACTCTCCCTCACTAATGCCTACCCCAAGCTGTGACAACTGATGCTTTGAAATTGTGTGGAAGAGTACACCTCTCTATTTCTCTCCAATGCTCTTCCTGCTGACATGCAGTGACACCGGACACCCCACAGAGTTTAGCCAGTTAACCCTCCACCCCCCCCCCCTTCCTCTCTCTCACTCCCTCCAGCCATGTACTGTTGGGGGCTGTGGCCAGAGAGGCCAGCTGCACTGTTCACAGAGCAAAACCAGTTGACTGTGTCGTAACTTTTGACAAAGCAAGACAACTGAAGGGTTCATAAATTAGGCAACCGACTCACTGGTCAAGGCTGAGGGGAAACAAGAGTATCTTGTCAATGAAAGAGGTTACACACAGACACACGATGCTGAGAACTGTGGCCGGTTTTTCAATCACTTTCGCTCAGGACCTTCATCGACTGTGGTTTCTGTTGTTTACGTCCAACAGACAAGAATAAAGAGCTCAGTGCAGTTTCATGTTGGCATCTTCGCATGTACTCCACTCCTGACCAAAACTACCCCCCCTCCTGATGGGTACACGTGCACTCAAGTTATCAGTGACTGTCATCACGCCATTGCGGCTGTGATCTTTGTACCAAGAGCCGGACTGCTCTGTTATCGATTTTGTTGTGGTGAAAATTTGACGATGGTCTGTCCGTACATTGGAGGTATGACCTGCTGTTGGGACCGAAAATGAGTGTCCGCGTCCACGTTTTGCAGGTGTCCGTTTAAGGGGGGGCAAATATAGAAGGAAAACACTCCGTGCCGAGCAAATGTGTCCGTACATGTCAGGTGTCCGCTCACGCCGGGGGCCGTACATTGCAGGGACTGCTGTAGCTGTTAATAACATTGTTTTCAACTAGTTTCAAGCAAAAATATTTGGACCTTGAACCATTTTTATACCAGGCCTGACTGACCTGTCCTATTGTCTTCTGAGTTTGGAAACAAAACTGATAACTATTATTATTACTAATATATTAGTATTACAATTAAATGAGGGCAAATCATCTAATGGCTTAGTCTTTTGTCATGTTTCCCCTTGAAAGAAGCTCTATTGGGTCTGAAAATAGACATTATGATTACAAACAAAGAACATCAAAGAACCAGATGCAGGGCCCATTTTTATTTTTTTACGGTGAACTTTGATTTCTACTTTAAAGCACAAGGTTCTGCCACAGGTTACATAAAATTGATAGCAGTTATTAACACCCCCACCCCTGTAAGTTTTCTGTTAATGATCTGATGGCTGTATTAGTACACATGTATGAACTCAAAAAAACATTAACTCAATAACTGAGCCATCTTCAACTTAATTTCCAGGTTTTCTAAAGGAAGGAAACTACATGAAGACCTACATGTCTTTCCTGAAGGAATGTGTACACCTGAGAGAGTACCAGTCACTGCTGAAGTCTGGACGTGAATATCCAACAACCATCTTGGGTCTATCTTTGGTTGAGTTGCTTGATGAATATGGCAGCTTAAAATTACAAGCACGGGGTGAGTAGGACAATCACACTAAACATTATGCATTATCAGTATTTGTGCTCTCTCAACAGGTTTGTGCTGCAGAATTTTACTTGGTGATGATGAAAGTTTGTCTGAGACAGAGTGCATATTGGATTGAATCACACAACTAATCAGGCATGATAATATATATTTCTGTCACTTGTTTTTTTCAAAGCTCCAGAGATCAATCTTGAGATACCCAGATTGCACAAATGTCAATTGTTTTTGGCCTCAACTGAGTAATCAGATGAGTCTTAGTATTTGCTTGGATGTGCGGCCATGCGTTGACAAACAAAATAATGTTGAGGTTTTCTTGGATGTTATGGAAGGTAGAGCTTTGACATTTTGCACACTTCTAAGGTTTGATGTCCTCCAGACATGCCATATGTCGTGTTCAGTGGTTGACCTTCATCAACTTCCAGGGTCATGGTAGGGTCCAGTTTGAGCGCAAATGTGGGAAATTATCATGTTCTCTGATGTTTTTGAAGCTAGAGTAGGGCTTTTAAACTTCTCACGCTTCTATTAGTTTTGATGACTTGCAAACATGCCTTAAGGTTGGTTGACCCTCGTCAAACTTCAAGGTCATATTACTACTAGCAGGGTTGAGTCCAGGACAAAACTATGGGAAATTATTTTTTTCACATTTTTCACATTTTTGAAGCTGGAGCTTTGAGACTTCCAGGGATTATTTACTTCCAGACACGAGGCAAGCTTGGTTGACCCAAGTAGAACGTCAAGTTCTCAGCCGGTCGTGTTTGCGTATCGAAGGGAGTTGTCAGTTTCTTTGTTTGTCTTGGTTACACTGACACTGTGACAGGACACTGATGTTAACTTTTGTTTTCTTTTCTTTTAGGGAGACCAGTCAATATTCCATCACAAATTGGAAACGTGTCTTCAATGGTGCATCAGCTGGATTCTGTCCTGTCCACGCTGAAACAGACCATTCCTCCACAAGCAAATCAACAGACCACGAAAAACTTGAGCCAGTCATCACGCACAAGAGCTTTAACAAGTCAAGCGAGGGGACTGCCTTCCAGGTTGAAGAATTCACGTCAATCGCACACTGGAGCTGTAGCCGGTCAGAATTTTCCTTGCGCTCGAGTTTTGTTTCATGGCGGTGATAACGGCAGCCAGGCTTCATCTCCAATCAGCGTCTGTACTGACGACAGCGCACAGGAGATTGATGTGGATGTTGATGTCGTGTCAGAAGATGTGGGGCCGTCTGTGGAGACAGACAGAGTTAGTGCAGCTTTACCCCCCCAGACTGTCCGTACAGTTGTGCCTTCTGGTTCTAACACCAGCAGCGTGTTCTTCTCTCCAGCTGGCAGCTTGTCTGTTAATGTTACACCACAGGTTGTCAGTGCTGGCGTATCTCTTTCATCAGGCAGTATTGTGTTTGTAAGTCCTGGAGCTGCTCCTCAAGCTAGGTTACTTGTGTCTGGAAACTTGCCGGTATCATCGACAGTAGTGCCAAATGTTAGTTCTACACAACAGATTTCCAGCAATTCTGTGATAGGCGTTTCCCAGCATCAGGAGAGTTTACACATAGGACAAAGGATTGGTTCACAAGCCTGCGACTTGGATGTACAGAGGCAAGTGTTTGATTCACAAAGTTTGGGCAGTGGTGCTAAGACCAGCAGTGGCAGCAGAATAATTGTGTCGTCTTCAAGAACAGAGGAATCTGAATGTGAAAGAGACTTGACGCTGCCAGCCCCCAGGCTCGGTTCCATTCCCGGATCCAGTCAGACTGGCAGAGGCTCTGATTCTCAGCTCTCCACAGTGGTGTTTGGAACACCTCTTTCAACCTGGTAAGAGTGAGACTATGTTTACATTTATGTTACAAAAAGGAGAGAAAAAGAAGAAGAATTTATGTTACTTAATCATAGTTTCTGTTGTGTGTTCTAACGCGTGTGGTGTGTGTGTTCCTTGTTCATTAAATGTGTCAGGCAATCAATTGTAAGGGATCAAGGTCAGTGTGTATTGTTTTCACAAGGATTGTAATTTGCATAATTTGGTTGAAATTCTTTGTCTAGTGTCTACAGTTCAAAATTGAGTTGAATTGCACTGACTGATACTGATACAGGTAGCAGTGAAATGTTGTTATTTACCTGGTGAACATTAAACAGTTTGTGTGACTGAAAATGACTTATTGCAGTTGACTTTTGGGGGGAAAATTAGTCTTCAGAACTGATCAAGTATGTTTGTTTTTCTTTTGCACAGTGCCAGTGTTGCGTCAACCAGTCAGCTGAGTTCTGACGTATCCGTTTTTGTCACACCTTCAACACAGCCTATTAGCCGAAAAGGGGCGGAGGTTGCACCTTCCAGTTCCATAATGCTAACAGATGACGATGGGTCAACTTCGTCACACGCTCTGGAGGTAGACTTGAGCATGCCAACTTCAGGCTCATCACATCAAGCTGGGTTCAAGAGGAGAAAGTATGTATGAGCACGGAAAGCAGTAAAATGTGTCCTTATAACTAGCACAGTTGATGCCTTTTAGTTACTTTTAGTTTTAACATCACAGTAATATTTTTGTAAGAAAAATAAATTAAGCTCGTTGGCAATGATAATAAGCAGTGCTTTCTGTGCTTGCACTTATTATGGAATAAAAGTGGTTTTATGAAGCACCATGAACTGAAGAGCATGCAATGCAGTATTAACCAGTGATTACAGTAAGTGGCATTGACTGTTACAGTACCAATTTTACTTTAACAGCAGCCTTGGTCCAGTTGTGGATTTAGCGTACATGGTAGTATTTTAGATGTTTTTTCATTTTCACAGTCTAACAATGTGGTTGAAAAGAGAGAATGCTTTATGTCCTACAGGCTAAATATTTCGCCTCTTAAGGACAATATTTGGGTTTTATGATTCGAATTTTACGCCCTCATGGCTTTTGACGAGATACACAAGTGTATGCGTGTTTGGGTGGTGTCAGCCATCTGCACTTATGGCAGAATGACCGAGGTCTTTAACACTATTGTGACTAGCATTGCCACGGCGTTAATGTCCTGCCTGCCCAAGCTTGCCACCAAGAAACGTCCCAAAAAACAGTAACTGTAAAGAAATCTGTCTAGCAAGCTTGAATTAAGTCCAATCACCACCAAATTTTGTGTACTAATTAAACAAGAAATTCCTCCGAGGTAGGAAAAACACCCCCGTCAAAGGGAAATAACCTTCTCAGTTGGTGGCAGTGACTGAGTGAGAATGGTTATTTCCCTTTGACCATTAATATGTCCCTCTATAAGTCCTTGTATAATTTTAATCCACCAATAACTCCCTAACCGTGTGTTTGACTGGTCCCAATTTTTGTAAGGACCATCTCAGGAATGTATAGAACCTGTTCACCAAGTTTGGTGACGATCGGTCCGTTCATTCTTGAGATCTATATGCGAACACAAACACACAAACAAACAAACAAACACATCGACCGAAACCTATACACACCCCTATACCGGGGGTGTAAAAATGGATGCCCAGTTCAGTCGTGCTATTTATAAGTTTGTCACGCGATTTGTTTTAGCAAAGGGGGGGGGGGGGGGGGGAGAAAGGGGGATAATTTGTGTTTTTTAACGTTTTTTTGTGTGTGTTTTCTTTTCCACTGCTTTTTTAAAAGTTATTTTTTAACAGAAAGTATTATAAATAATTTTATAACCAAACAAGGTGTAAAACCTATGAATTAGCTGAAATATTGTTAAAATTCTACACAGAAATAAGGAGACAGTACAAAGAAAAAAACAAGCAAATCCCGCATTCACTCACAGCATCCTGACTCAAATGAAACAAAACTGTGACACTCACCAAATGATGTCTAGGTAATCCATATTGAATATAAGTCACATTTTCACAACAAAGTCCCAACTGTACACCTATGAACATTTCCAAAAGGATTAGGACGCTCCAGCCATCCATTGTTATCAGTGCTGCCACGCCCCCCTTGCAACTACACATTCAAAGATTCATGCAGTACCACCCTAACACGTGTAGTTTGCCGACTCATACTAGCAACAACAGGACTGTTTCTTCCTCAATATCACTGCTATTATCGCTTTCTTGAGGCGAAAACAACACGTCGGAATCATGATCTACAGGGTCCTCAAGATCCAACATCCGGAGAATCTCCTCCCGTGACAAGGCTCGCCTTCGATTCATTTTTTTTCTCGAAAAAACCACACAAATCAGGCTAATTTTGCATATGGCGGAAGGGCAGGCCAAGTGTGTCAAGGGAAACAACTCAATTTACTGCAAGCTTCAAAAACCCTGTATGGCTCTTACTGAAAAATGCGCGTCCCGTCCATGGGCGTGTCAGTGCGGTTACTGATTTATAAGCGTCCCGTCGCGAAAGTGTTAACGTGCCGTTGTGGTGACACAGGGGTGGGACATGGCTTCCGTCTCTGGATCTGCACATAAAGTTGACCCGTGTCTGTCCCGGCCCGAATTCGAACCTGCGGCCTTCCGATTACAAGTCCAGTGCTCTACCAACTGAGCTTCTGGGCCCCCACAATGAGGTTCTCATTCATGAAGCTTTTTCAAACTGTGTGTATACATTGCTGTTTCGTCATCAGCATTTGCTTCCATACTTATTGTGTCACTATTTGACTGACATTGAACTTGAAGGTTTAGTTTGCGGGCTTTTAACTTTAAGGCCATAATTATTATTATTATTTTTTTGCGTTCGTGGGCTGTGAGTGTGACTCCCAATTAACCTTATAGGCACAAGTGGGCTTTAACAAGTATGGATATTCCACCCTCCCCCCACACACACACACACACACCCTCCGATTCCAGGGGACCGCCATAATTATATTTTTTCAATCCACAATAACATACATGTTAAACTGTGCTCTTGTCTTTGCAGGAAAACGCCCAGAAGAAGAAGTGATACTCACAACGTTTCAACAGAGAGTGCTGCTGGGGCTGGAAATGGGGTAATGAATAGATTAGATGAATTTAGTTAATGCTGCAATCATAAATGCATGCCTCACATTTCTGTGATCGGACAATACTTACAATGAAATAAGCAGCATGCTCTGAGAGTAATATGAATGGTTGGAGATGAATGCCGGTTAAACACATGGGTGGGAGTTCCTCCGTCTCAGACGGATTTCCGTCTCAGAGAAATTTTGACAATTTTTGTTTTTGTTTTTTTGTTTTTTTTTTTTTTTTTTGCGCCCTCATTGATAGTCATCTCATACTGTGTTATGCCAAATGGACTGATAGTGCACTTTTTGTTGTTTCTAATGCTTGCCAGGTCCCTAAAATTTTTAGTTTTTGTTACTTTTTGTATCTCCAACAAGGTTCTTATTTATCAGAATTAAACTCAGGAGAGGCCAGAGAAACCCTTTTAAATTCATAAAATTCGTTTTCGGCCGGGGGCCTTCGCCCCCCTGGACCCCCCACCAGGGCGCTGCCCCTGGACCCCGCCGGGGCCTTGGCGGCCCCTGGACCCCGGCCTTAAAAAAAGTTCAGTCTTGGAACAATTTTGGGCTCCCACCCATGTAAACAGCTCTTCACTTATTTGTTGTTACACTAGATTTAAAAGTCAGTTCTTATACTAAAGATTGTTCAGGAAATACCACCTTGATCACTGGCTCAGTGGATGAATTGCAGACAAATGTTTGCTGTAACTGTAAGGAATTAAGCTTTACGAGATACTGAATGTAGGTTAAAAGTAAAAGAAATTTGATGGAAAGTTTTTTTACCAGCAGCGTACGGGTCACTTACTCACTATGGGCTACTGTTCTTATCTCTTAGCATCCTGTACTGTTCTCTATAGAGTAATGCTCATATCCTGTAAGGATTTGTGAAAATGAGCCATAAATAGGGTTACTCGGCAAAATGTGTGTAACTTTTGTATTTGTTGATAGATTTGCTTTATATTTTAGGGGAGGTTAGCACTTAGGTTGTTCTACATGCCTAGTATGTTACTTTAGTTTTATTTACCCTTTTACCTGTAAAAAATTAAACTTAATTAGCAATTGCAGGTGTTATTATATGTGTGTGTGTTAATAAAACATTTTCATGGACAACTTTCTTATGTTGTGGTGTTTAAAGTGTACAGACATCATGCCAAGAAGTAAACATGCACACCACTGACCTTTGGATGACTTTATAATGCATTATTGATGAACGAAATCACAGGTACCAATAAGTCACGTTTTCTTCTATTCACAGTTTTCACTTCAAAACTAATGTCAGTCAGAATGCAATTTCGTGCATATCGCTCCGTCTCTTCTTTAATTTTTTGGAAGAGTGTCTCCGGGAAAAGTTGAAGAAAATACTCCACTGGTTTGGCATCTAATCCCAAAGGCATAGTTGGTCCAAATTCACTTTCAAAAGGTTCTTTTTCGAAGTCCTCAATAATGTCCACCCATTCTGCATCAGAGTCAACTTCTGCGTCGGACTCAGAACTATCGATCTCTACCTCCGAATCAAAATCACTGAGATCGGCAGTGTGCACTGTAGACACTGAAATATCACTCTGGTTGTCAACACCAAGTCCCTGCGCTCTTTCTGCGATTAACTGATCGATTAAATCGCCAAATTCTGATCCACTGTCGGACGCATCATCTGCCATGGCGGCCACAAGGTGTGCAGAAAAAAATCCGAGAAAAATTGCGCTAAAACAACCCCAAACAATGAAAACTGCAGTCAGCGGGAACAGACGACGCAACTAGAACGTTTCCGGAAGTGGACTAAACCTTCTCTCTCGCACAGAAGAGCTCCAACTTCCTTTGAGGTCATTTCTAAAAATGGCATCAGCGAGTTGCGGTTTCGTGCGGTACAGGACTGACATAGAGGTGCGGTTTCATGCGGTACAGGACGCTAAGAGTTAAAAATTACACTACATTTATTAAGTTTGCTAACACAGGTATTTTTTTTTCTCTCTTTGTTTTTCACTCAGAAGCTGGACAAGATTATCAACAGCAGCCGCTTTGTGAAGGCATTGGTGGACAACATCAACAAGAGTCTGTACGACAGTAAGAAGCAGCAGAAACCCCAAGCAGTCACGGAGAAGTCTGAACCAACAGCAGTGGTCGTCAGCCAGCCACAGGCCAGTACCAGTGCCGTTCTGACCGGCAGTAATGAGGACAGTTGTCTGGATGAGTTTCTCAACAGAGTGAGGATCAAGAAATTCTGTTTCTTTTTCTGTGTTTTCCATTTTGGGTTTTGATGTCATGTACGCGGGTTGCGTTTTTTGCACAATTTTGCGTGAATACTGCATTGGGTGCCATTCTCATTTCAGCCATGTCATTGAGCAGAAAAGGTCTTGTTTTGTGTCAACCGATGGTTTTCATGGCTCTGGGACTGGTTGTGACTTGTCTGAAAATAGCTTGATAGTAATGCCTAGTACCTTGTACTTGTACTGCCACATAACCAGGACCAGATCTTTAAATTTTGTATGGCATGTTTGCCAGTAGCAGATTAGCTTCGCAGTTAAACATCATTACATGGCCTTTGGTTTACAATATTTTGTACAGAAATGAGTGATGCATAACTGACTTCTTTCTCCTTTTTTAGGATCTTGAAAGCATGTCAGACGACACAGTGAACAACATCATCAGCATGACAAGAAACGATCACATCTTGGATGAGCTCTTTGGCATCTTCAATGTTGGTGAGAAGCTGCTTCAACTTGTTTGTTTCTCCCTTTTTTCTCGAATTTTTGTACGCATTTTATTTTGGCGTGGGGTGGGTAAGTTTTGTTTCTTTCTAGATTTGTGTTGTTTTGAAGATTGTGTTATATATTTGTTTCAAAAGTAATGTGTTAAAACTTAAACTATGATTATTTGACTTATTCATAAATTTGTTTTCTAAAGTTCATTTATTTGTGTGCAGGCCTGTAGAAGTTCAAACAAATTCATGGCCAAAATGTTCTGTTGTCTATAATCAGGGCCTAGCATTGTAAGCCGTTAGGCGTACTTTACGCCGAAATAACATCTCCAGTACGCAGAACTTGATTTGGTGTACGCCGAAATGCAAAAACCTGTTATTCCCAAACGGTAAACCCAAACAGTCCCAGCTTTCGTTTTGTGTGCCGTTCGGTTCAATTCTCAAGCGGTTTGACAGTTTGCTTGAGCACGCACTTCCTCTGGCATCGCGCGAGCATGCTTTGTGCCGGTGTTTTGTGGCTCTAGACTTGAAATAATGTCTCGTAGCGACATTGTTGAACGTGATCAGCCATTCAGTGACAAAGAATCCAGGTATTCCTGGAAGTGGGAATGGCACTTTTAGGCCAAATAACACAAGATTGTCAGTTTTCTTGTTTTCTGTCTGTATTTTGCTTGTTGGTGAAGGCATAATTTAGTTGCTCAATCTTCTTTGGGGGGGGGGGGGGGGGGGCATTTTAGATAATAAAAAAAAATCTAAAAAAAACCCTTCAAATCCCCTCGAACCCCCACCAGGGGCCCCCACTGGCCTCACTGCGGCCCCCAGACCCCCGCCTTTGTAAGCTGAACTCACTTTTTCCAATGCTAGGCCCTGCGATAATTCTCAATATTCTTATTTTTTTTGTGATTATTTTTTGCTTGTTGAAGATGTTCACATTTTTGGATTTTGTTTTGCAGATAAAGAAGAATACATTGAGCAACAATTTGGCAGGGGTAATCTTTCCAGACTTAATCAGAGTGAGTAGCATGTCTTAAAGAGCATTTTAAATTTTAGATGTGCTGTATTAAACAGGTTAGAGAGCTCTCGTCTGATTCCAGTTTTTCTGAGGAAAGTGATTGTCTTCCCGAGAGAGAAAGATTTCCTTCAAGAAAATAATGGAGGGGCAGTCTATCGGAGACTATTTCCACATTGAATTTTCAGTGTTCTAGTGTTTGTTCCAGCCAGTAAATCTTTAAATATGATGAGAGGTTTCTCAAATTGACGACAGAAGTAATGGATACTCTTAAAGGACATATTGGGTAATTTTTAGGACTTATTTTGCGTGAGAACTTGTGTCCACATCCACAGGCTACCAAAATCAGTATGTGTATCTCATATGTAGCGTGCCTTTTTGCTTGCTGAGGGTTATTGTTAGCCCTGAAACTTCTCTGTCTATATCCCTCTCCCCCTTGCCGTATATATATATATATCTATCTCTTTGTTTCTGTAATTGTAAACTGCTAGTTAACTTTTCTTCCAGTGATTGGGGTAGAGGTGCTCTGTGACTGGGAGTGTGCGTGGGAACATACATACATATTTATTAGATATTTACTCGCCACATTCACATGTTAAATTGAAATTCTTTCATTTTGTCATCAGATCCCCCGTCAACAGGTGCTGCCCCAGACGATCTTCACACCCCGCCACACACCCCATGCTCAGGCCCTGAGGCTGATTTCCACCAGTCTGTTGCTGTTACTGCCACCTCAGATTCTGCCCCCGTCTCTCACTCACATTCTGCAGAAATGAGCTTTTCTGCAGTGTGCATCGACATTAACAGCGACTCCGAGGGGGCTTCTGGGTCCGGCATAGTTCAACAGGCGCATAACGAAACCAGGGACCTTGAGTTCGACAGATCTGTGAATGTGGGTGAAAGTTCACAAGCCACCAAAGCACAGGGTCTTCTTGGTACAAAGTTGGCTGCAGGCGTGAAACTGTCTCAAGAACATGAGTTGAGAGAATCTTCAGGTGCCTTGCCAGTGGGATTGAATCAAGGGAAGTCTCCTGGTCAACATGTTCAGAGTGTGACCCATCAACAACTTTCTAGCAAAGACTTGATAGTAACACAAACGCAGGGTGAGGTGTCTGTTAACTCTCAGGAAGTTTCCATGGCAACAGAAGAAGCGTGTGGTACCAGCTCAGCTCTTGCAGACACTGACATTGCAGGGGGTTCAGTTTCACCGGTGTGTTCGGAAGCTGTTCCTCACAACTCTCATAACACAGACAGCTTGCAAACAAAAGCTGCTGGTTCAGTTCCATCTGGAATCAGCACGGAGATGCAGGTATCTCCAGGATCTGTTTCAAGTTTTGGTGTTGCAGAAAACTTGCCAAAAGAGACTTACACTTCTCCTGCAGCTCAAGCCGACAGTGAAAATACCTCAACTCAGCCATCAAATTCTGTTGCCGCAATATCCATCGGAAAAAATAACTCATCAGGGAAGACTTCTGACTCTGTTCAAGCATTCTCCAAGACTCTTTGTTCCGAGTCTATCTCACAATGTGACAGCCCTTGCAGGGAGTCTGAGCAGAACACAGTGCTCGACAGTGAACACAACTACTGTCACACAGAAGGCAGACTTAGTCCTCGGAATGAGATCATTGAGGATTCAACATTTAGCTCGCCCCCTTCCACCCCACGGCTGTACGATTCCGTGGCCATCTCCCCACAGAGAAGCAGATGGGGCAGGCTGGCGGCCACACAGTCGGCAGAAGAGAGCGTCAGCCAGCCTTTTTTTGACGGCACACGCGGAGGGGCTATTGTGATCAGGGATGACCCTGGCTGCAATGCTGGTGCTGCTGCTGTCACAATCAGAGAGGAAATGTCTTATCATCATGTGCCGTTGAACAATGGAGTGGCATCCCCCAGTGCCTCTAGTGTGCAGAGCACTGCAGTAGATGGTATTCAGGAATTGAGAGGCAACAGCAGGGCTGGTTCTGTCACGCAGTTGCAGGCCCCTTCTGTGGTTCAGCTGTCTTCAGAAATGGAAATTATGTCTGCAGAAGTACAGCAGTCTGTGTCTGAAAGGAAGTCTTTGACTACTGAAAGATTGTCATCATCTGAAACAGTAGCACAGTGTCTTCATGAAGAGACTCGGCGTGTACCTGAACATGTGTTAACGTCTTCTGACAGTGTGGTCGCAAGTTCTCAGCCTTCTCAAAATACACAGTCCTCTACTGCAAGAAAAGAACTGCCTACAGAAGTATCCACAGAAGTATCCACAGCCTTGTCATCTTCGAAGATATCGGTGACTCCTGATTTGCGGTCAGAGCCTGCACAGCCACATAATACTTTAGTCACATCACAGTCATCTCCCTCCAAGGCACATTCAGACCGGCCTGCGTCACAGCACTCTGTCGCGGTATCACACCCATCACCTCCATGCTCTCATCCCTCTCCTGTTGAGCCTTCACAATCTGTTGGAGGTGAACCTTCCTCGTCTCCTGCAAAAGTTCTGTCATCTCTTGCAAAATCTAAACCAGCATCGAAAGGAGTAAAGCAGTCTTCGAGTGTTGCAGTGAGAGATCGCGCTCCTGTTTTCGAAATGTTGGAACAACTGGTTCCTCAAGAAGCAGGGTCCTCTCACGCTGTGTCTCAGCAATCAGCAGCAAAACTCTCACCTGGAAAGTCAAGACCATCAGAGAAACATCATGCCTCTGAAACTCAGAACTCTGCTGTGGAACCTGGGCCATCACTGTCACATTCACGATCATCTCACAGGGTACTATCTTCCCCAGCTAGATGGCAAAGATCTTCTACCGGATCTGACAAATCTCCAGTACAGATGATGTCAGCCCAAGAGCATCCTGTTGGCAGTGACATAACACAAGCAGCATCTGTTTTTGTGCGATTGAAACAAGCTCTGGCAACGCAGGTGAAAAGAAATGGTGCGACTGGGTCTGGTGGGAGAAAAAGACGTGAACACTCAGATAGATTGTCTGTGAACTCTGAACAATCCAGCAAGAGCAGACGTTCAGAGAATGTTGCTCACACTGTCTCTGAACCTGCTGTATCTTTACAGCATTCTGCGGTTAGCGGTGATTCAAACCCAGCAACTCGTGATGTTTCTGCTTATGGTGTGGAGAAAGAGCAGAGGTTACAGAGCAGTGTCAATGATAACGGCAAGGCTTCTGCTACTAGTGCTGGTGTAACTATGGATGAGAGTCAACACACATCACCATGTTCCCAACAGAGTTCACTGCCTCATACGCCCCTTGACTCTGCTCACGAATTATCCCCAGGATCTCTTCATCGGACTCCCCCTCATTCTAAGCACCAAACACCCCAACGATCCATCCATCATACACCCCCTCGATCTACTCATCAAACCCCTTCTTGCCATAATCATCGAACGCCCACTCGCTCTGTCCATCAAACCCCACCACGTCGTACATCACCGCGCTGCTCGTACCGAAACTCATCGTTCTTCAGCCCTATCAGGTCCCCATACTCCCCTCGCTCTGTGTCCTCCATCAATTCTAACCTCAGCCCAGGCAGAATCAGACTGCTGAACGAGCCAATCCCTGTAGAAGTGCTGGAGGAAATTTCTAGACATTCAGACTCGTGTTACTCAGATGCGAGCCAACCAGCGAGTGTTTGTGCCACTCCCCGCGCTCTTAAAAGAATCGATGAAGATTCTCCTTTGAATCCGAACAATTTGGCGTCTGCTTCACAGCATGGGCAAAGAACTCCTGTGTCTTCTGTGCAAGATGAGACTCTGGTATCCAGTCCACATCATTCTGAGCGATCTTTTCATGCTGTCAGTGTGTCTGCTGTGTCCAGAAAATTGACAGAACTTTCTCAATCTCCCAAATCTTTGAAAACACAAGCTAAGCAACGAACAGCGACAGAGCCTTCTTCAAGACTGCGGAGAGAACACTCACAACGTTCCAACAACTCTCGGTCGTTATTCTCATCTCAAGAGACAGAGCTGTATTCAGTTGTTTCTGCTACTGCCAGGTTCAGCGAAGAGTCTAGACAGTTTGAAGATGGTGGTGCACCACAGTCTGCTCAGCAACGGACAGATGGGGATGCTGTTTCTTCAACAGTCACTGTTAGACTGGGAGAACTTTCTCAGCCTGCTGACACCAACAATTCTGCAGCCTCTTCCTCTCTTCAAACCACCACCAGTTCCGGGATGAAACATTTCCGTGTGGTTGGCAGCGTGGAAGGAATACGCAGTCCTGCACAGCAGGCGGCCCTGGACCTTTCCCTTCACGCTCCAGCTAGGCAGCAGGGTGGGTTGATCAATGTAGCAGACATGATCCCAACCACGAGAGAGTCCTCTGAGCATTCAGCAGCCATCTTCTCTACCCACGTAACTTTTCAGCAAGGGGCTAGACAGATGGACGGAAGTGGAGACAACGGGTGCGGAAACCAACTCGTCCTTGCTGCGGAAAGAGATATCTCGTCAAGTGACATCTTCATCAGCAGTGGGATGAGTGACGAAACAGGCAAGACCAACATCTCCTTGCCCATGTTCCCTGTTGCTGTGCAACAGTTCCTAGCCAATCAGATTGAGACAGGAGAACTGCATGTACCCCTTGACCTGACGAACGAGACGCCCACCTCGTCACCCCAGAAACGGACCCCTAAGAAACAAACTCCAAGGAAGACTCCCAAGAAGTGTTCCCCCCTAAAACGGCTGTCCATGCAGATTGGTCAGTTTGGATCTCTGTCCAGGAGAAATGGCCGAAGCCCAAGAAAGTCCAGTCCAAGAAAGAACAGCCAAGTCAAGGAAACCAGCCTGAAGAAAAGAGTAAGCCCTAGAATGAGATCATCCACAAAGCAAAAGACCAGCCCTGAGACTGAAGAAGACAGTGACAGAAGGACACGTCTGCGACACTCTGGGCATCCGCTGACAGATTCTTCCCAAAGCAAAGTGAATGGAAAACCTGCGACATTTCCTAGAGCTAAGAGAGTTATTCAGAAGAACTTGGACACTGCTGGGAAAGAGTCAAAGACAGCCGGGTCCAAAGGCTTGACAACAAGATGCCTTAGACAGAGGAAATCGCTCACCAAACCTCCAGTGGAGCAGCCTCCAAAGAAGATGGTAAAACCAAAATTATCAAAACTGAAAGTCAGTAGAGTGAACAAGCTGTCATCGGAGGATGATGACTTTTCCATTC
The DNA here is from genome assembly GCF_037325665.1 of Littorina saxatilis. Lineage (NCBI taxonomy): Eukaryota > Metazoa > Mollusca > Gastropoda > Littorinimorpha > Littorinidae > Littorina > Littorina saxatilis. The sequence goes on from NC_090247.1 coordinate 35,814,167, forward strand.
ACTCTTGCGCAACAAGCTCAGATGTCTCCAGCTCTGATTCTGATGTTCCGCTAAGTGAAGTAGTAAAGAGATCCTTGGAGAAACAGACACCTGGGGCAGATTCAACCAAAGATTTAACAGTAAATCCAACCCACAAGGGCGGGTTATCCAAAACTCCAGCTTCAATGGTAGGCAGTGAGAAGAACTCTGAGCCTTTGGACAATATTCCCGAAGAGTGTCAAGAGTCCTCAGACCAGAACGACAGAGAAGGACAGGGATCGTCTCTGTGTGAAACCGATGAAAGTTATGGCTCTCCTCGTGTCAACTTGCCTAGAAGAAGAACTGCATCCACTGCTAGGACCCTCAACGCCATAGCTGAAGAAAGTCAGTCCCGTTCTAGTGCTGCAAGCTTGACTGAAGGTGCAAGTGCCCAGCAGATTCCTGTTGAACAGTCAAGCCAAGGACAGTCTGATGTGACACAGGCACATCCTGCTGTTATCCAAGAGAAGCCTACTGCTATATCTGCTTCAACTAAATCTGCCATGATTACAGAAAATGAGCAAAGAACAGCAGAAGACAGGCAAATCACAATGACCAAGGCACCTGCAGCTACAGCTGCACCAGCTAGGCATCCGGTAGCGCCCAGAAAAGACCTGCGACTGTTGAGACCAGAATCTGTTCTACCAGTCAGACGACCGCCTGTAGCCAGGAAGAATATCAAGCTGATGGCACGCCATAGGGCGGAACGTCTAGCCGAAGAAAGTGACAGCGTCGATTCTGACCAGAACAGCTGTTCCAGCGAAGAGCCAAGCAGTTCTGAGGAGGTGGATGTGTGCGAACTTTCCGATGACGACGGTGAGGCTGTCAGCAAAACACCAACTCAACAGAGCGAAAGGATGAAGAAAGCTATCATTGCTGCTAGACGTTCTGCAGGGAAATCCTCAAGCACTCCTGAGGCAGCAAAATCTGGTAGCCGCACATCTCAGAAGGGTAGTCCTCAGAAGCAACCCAGCGCTGCCTATTCCTTATCAGAAACGCAAAGGGCGCCAGAAAGAGCAGGCACTTCTAACTTACCAAATGCACAGCACCCAAGCACGCTACCACTAGCAATTGCTTCATCCTCCTCATCAGAAGTTCAGAAGACAAAAGGACAATCTGCAACAACTAGAAGCTCCAATGCTAGAAACCAAAGCCCAGTAAGGGAGAAAGAAGAGAGATCAGCTGTCTTAAAGCATCAAGTTGTTGACGGCATCACTGCAGCAAATTCAAATTCTTTTCCCCAAGGAAGAAGACAGAGCCCAAGAAGTCTTGGTTCCACAAGACCTTTCGGAAGCCCTTCAGCAAAAATCAGCAGTCAGAAAGAGAAGTTCAAATCACCTGGTTCTTCTGGGAAGACCCACCACCTGCCTAGCTCGTGTACTTCAGACCATTCTACAGGTAAAGTGTTTTACAATTCTTTCTAAAAAAAAGTTATGTTTTATAGTTTATACAGATTTTATTCGATCTTAATTGCATTGTCCCTTAAAATAGAAGCTAGACCGTTATATAAATAAAGGCAGCAACAGACCTGGGAACCCATACGATTTCGCCGTATTTTGTACGCATGATTGTCGAGAATACGCTCAGTACGGTCAGTGGGAAAAAAATACGACGAGACAAATTCCTAGACTACTTTTCTTCACAAGCCCATCCTGAAGCCGATCCAGTATTTGTTTTAAATCAGGGGCGGACGAAGGGGGGGGCACAGGGGGCACGTGCCCCCCCCCCCCCCCCGAAAAAAAAAAAAAAAAGAAGAAGAAGAAAAAAAAGATTTTTCTATGCTGATTCTATGACCATTTCTAAGTTCAAATGGCACCAGATGGCACCATTTTGCTTCTTTGGGCAAAACATTTTTCCGGGGGAGCATGACCCCGGACCACCCTAGCAAATTCGGGCGCTTCGCGCCCATCACATTCACTTTCGATTCAAAGTGCCCCCCCCCTTACAAAGCAACTGATCCGCCCCTGTAAATGTATAGGTAAACTTAATTAACGGTGTGACGGACGCGCATGAGGCATGTTTTAATCATGGATGTGCAAACGCTGTGTGGAGTACGCTCATTTTTTTGAAAATACACCACGTTTGTTTGAGAATGCTCAAAGTGCAAAACAGGGGTTCCCAGGTCTGCAGCAAAGAAATAACAGCTAGCAGAACACAGTATTTTTAGTACTGAAATTAGACAGATCATGAATTGAAAGTATGTAACTGTAAGTAAAGGATACGGGGGGGGGGGGCTTTTTAATTTTTTTTTTATACGTGTCACTCAGTTTACATTTTTCCTAACTGGGCACTGAAGATACGCTCACAGTCAAATTCTCACACAGAAGCATTCTCTCACACTTCTCTCTCTCTCTCTCTCTCTCTCTCTCTCTCTCTCTCTCTCTCTCTCTCTCTCTCTCTCTCTCTCTCTCTCTCTCTCTCTCTCTCTCTCTCTCTCTCTCTCTCTCTCTCTCACACTTCTCTCTCTCTCTCTCTCTCTCTCTCTCTCTCTCTCTCTCTCTCTCTCTCTCTCTCTCTCTCTCTCTCTCTCTCTCTCTCTCTCTAGGCCACCCCCTCCTTCTGAACAGCAGAACACACATTCATTCCAATTTACCTGCATTCAATTCTAGGTGCAACACCTGAACCCAGCACCAGCAGAGAGATTCAGATAGCACCAGGGTGGGGCCGGCAGAACCAGAGTTTCCGCTTCATGCCGGTGTCACAACCTCCCGAGACAGTGGGGATCCAGAAACACGGCCCGTACAGGAGGATCAAGCCCATCACGCTCTCCACAAACATCTCTTCCTGTGAGTTGGGTTATCGTGGCAGGGATCTAGTAAATCAGAAATTTGTATTTGCAATACAGTGGACCCCCCCCCCCCCCTACCCCCCTCTTCTTGTTAGACCTCCAAACACGTGAGAAAAGAATGTGTGCAATAGTAAAGCCCAAACGTTTGCAGTCGGACAAATTGAACAAGAATGTTTTCCAAAAAGTGAGTGCAGATAAATGACTGCTGAAGACAAACGTAGGCGCACTCCCACACATCCACCCACACGCAGGCAGGCATGCCACATATTTCAAATCAGGAAAACACAAAACCCCAACTTAGATGATGACAACTGATTTCATTTGTTGCAGACTTTCAGTCGGTGAGGAGCCAGTCAGGTGCCAGTCAGAACATGTTCGACATCGGCCCAGTGCCATCCCCTTCCTGCTCCACCTTCTCCAACATGGCATCTCCGGCTGTATTGCACTCCGAGATGTCGTCAGGACCTCGCACTCCTCACGCTGAAGTGTTCTCCCCTCCTCACCCCCCTCCCCCTCTCTCGTCTCAAGCGTCAACCAGAGAGGTGTCCCCTGTAGTTAATACGTGTGCAGCTTTGCCGACATCTGTGAGATCTTCAGCTGTGTCTTCAGCCGGTGGTGCTGGAAAGTTAAGAGCTCTTCTGACTCAGAGTCCTTCAGCCCTAGACGGGTCTGTGACGCAGGCAGAGACATCTACTGGTGAAATCTTCTCCCCCATCACTTCTGCTGGGTCCACATCTGTTGCTAGCAGCGTCACCACTGCTGGATCTGTAGCAGGTGGTGGTGTGTTGACATCTGTTGGACGAACTCTTGTTCCTCTCCCTGCTGCCACGTCCACTCCAGCTGCAAGCAGCACGTTTGCAAGTAGCACAGCTCTTGCTACTTCAACAGAGAGCGTCACTTCAGAATCACCCGCGGAGAAGGTTTTACCATCAAGGAGAAAGTCAAGTCGGAAGACTGCTGGAGAGGGTAAGAAACAGGGCGGTGAAGGGAAGGCTCCTGTGAAGCGCATCGTGCCTGGGAGCGCGGGAAAAGCCAGCAATACAGCCAAGCCAGCTTCATCCAAAACAGTTCCTGTTTCTGTTGATATCAGCTCTGAAGCAGAAACAGACATGGGTCATAGGCGATCTTTAGAAAAAACTCACAACCAAACAGCTGAAAGATCAGCGACGGACACAGAGACAAGCACCTTGCTTGGACTTGACAGCTATGAGACGGAGGCAGCAGTGAGCGCACTAATGGCTCTTTCTGCCACAGAAAACCTACCTGCAAGTCAAGCTTCCACCTTTAGTAGCAGCAAGGGCAAAATGTGTAGTGAGCAAAGCAGAGACATGGAGGAGATGATAGATGATGAAACACGTGACAATCCAGGCGGCATAGGCACGGTAACCAGCAGGGATGAGAGCTGTAGCCACATGGGGGACGGAACGGATGAGGTGGATCATGTGACAGCAGTAAGAACTAGAAGCGCAGCATGTTTGGCAGATGAAGTGCAGGTGCCTGAATCCAGCAGAACGTCTGTGACTGTCAGAACCCCCTCCAAGCTACAACTTGGTGTTCAGCTAACATCAGAAAAACTAAGTCCAGGACCTTCTCCGAGAGCAAAGAGAAAATTGTCACCAAGAAAAAGTCCATCAAAAAAAGCCAGAGTGGAGCAGCCTGCAGAACTTGTTCACTCTGAGAACACCAGCTCCTGCTTCAAATCGCCAGCCAAACGAAAAAGGATGCGGAATTGCTCCGGCAAGAACCAACCCTCCAGTAATACGTGGTCGATGCCGTTTCTGGGAGACGTGTCTAGAAGTCCCAGCAAGCCAAGAAACATTGCAACAGAGCCACTACCCCTGGAGTCTTTCAACGTTGTTCACCTTGAAGATGATGGGGCAGCTCCAACTGTGGAAGTGACCCATGGGAGAGACTTTAGAGAAGATTCAAGCGCTGTCAGTGTCAGCGGCGCAGCCGTTGTCAGTAAATTTTCATCGCTGCTGGACCAGCTGGAGTGTACAGAGAAAAGTGTTTCCAGTGTTAGCACAGCGTCCAAAAGAGGTGTCGGGCTTACACCTGCCACTCTGCTGAGCAAAGTTCGACATGCTTCTCTCCAGGTTTTGTCGTTGGAAGGCCAGCAGCAGAAGCACGTGACAATTCAGGAATCAGCAGAGAGTTATCTACAGCCCCAAATTGCTTCATCAGTTACAACTCAGCCTGCGTTAAATCAGCCAGTGTCGACTCTGCCAATGGTGAACGCAACAGCCACAAATCTACAAGTATTAAATCAGCCAGTGTCAAGACAACAAACCATGACCGAAGCAGAAGGAGAACAACTCGTAACTTCTCAACCAGGACAGACTGAATCATTGTTGTCTTCCCAGAATATACAACTTGCTGTGCTACCTCCCACAAGCCTCGACAACCAACAGCAGCTTGGTTTTGTGCACACTGCACCACTGCCCAGCGAGGATCACCTGCAGCTAGAAACAGAACTTGAAGAGATGAAGAAGCTCAGGAACAAGAACAGGAAGAAACAGCCAGAAAATAGCGCCAGCAGTGGCAAGGCCAAGGGGCGAGTTCACAAAGCCAAAATGCCGAAAGTGCCGAAGATGGGTAATGTCACCGTCATTACGCAAGAACTTTTCACCACTCCTAAAAAGTATGGAATCCGCACGTCTATTATTCTTCCCAAAACGATGCAACCAAATCCTGCAAGCCCTGGCCAAGCCTTGCTCCCTAAAAGTATGCAAGGCGCAGCTTGCATGAACAATCAGTACATCGTCATGGACAATCCCCTGACTCCTTCAAATCCTGACCCTGGTAGCACTGCTGTGATAGCTTCCAACCCTCTGGATGCAGCCATGCAAAGTGTTCTGCCCGAGTTAGCAGCTGGTAATTGTTCTGCTGGTGTGTCCGCCCAGCAAGCCACTGCGTGTCTGATAAATGGTTCCCAGACTGCTCAGTCTACTGGTGCAACAAACAGTGCTGCCAAAAGGTCACCCACTAAGGCTACAAGAGGAAGCAGAGCCAAGTCCAAGGGAAAAGGAGCAAGCAAGCAAAGGGGAGCAAGCGAAACTGCTGGTGCCATGAGTACAGATGCAGGCGAGTGTTCGGCAGCGGACATGCTGAAAAACAAGAAAGTTAGCAAACGCAAACAGACTGCTTCTGCTGGTGTTTTACCTGATCTGGCATCTCCCCAGCCTCTCATTATAGATGATGCTTTGAAGCGGACAGGGGCTAGAACTTCTCCTTCCAAGGCAAAAGGTGGGCGGAAGCACAGAAGAACAAGTGGCCACGTCAAGGAAAAGAAACACGGAAATGCAAAAGACAGCCGAAATTCCAAGGCAAGCCCTGAGAAGCAGTCAAGAAGATCAGCAGAACACTCAAGCCCTGTTTCTGTGACAAGCAGTTCCCAGGTCCCACGGAGCAAAGTCCTTTTCCCTGCTGATGATACTCAGAAGTCTTCAGCTATTTCTTCGCCTCAGAAAATGTTGAACCAGTTGATGCGGTCGCAGATGCCACACGCTTCCCCTGTGCGTGATAGTGAGGTGAGTTGGTCAAACCACGGCCCTCTGACAAGCCTGACACCTGTCTCCATGTTTCAGCCAACTACATCCTCTCCCAACAAGACAGGCTCCATCACAACTCTCTCTAGAGTACAATACAATTCTCAGCCGCCCGTGTCTGCCCTGTGGAACTCTGAGTTGACAAGCATGCTGCCAGTGCAAGCAAGTTCCACCATAGCGTCAACCCCTGCAACAGCTGGGGAGAGCTTCTCTGTTCCTGTGACTGCACAGCTTGAAACAGTCAGAAAACCTACAGCACGAGGATTAACCTCCAGGAAAGTTCCTGATGCGGACACCATCGTCACTGTTGCAACTCCTGGTCAGTTGCTGCATCCTGGCTCCACATCTGTGTCAGGAGTTCAGGGGTCATCTGGAGGTCAACTGTTTAACCTTCATCACCCTACGCTGTTTGGATCTGGGGGTGGAGGAGGATCGCAGTTGGCACGGATGACAATGTTGGCTGCTGACTCCAGGCCTGCAGGGCAGGCAACGATGGCTGCAAGGGATGATGCTGAGCAGGGGACAGGAGGAGGAAGGTTGCAGTTACCTGGGACTGTCAGCGGAAAGCAATTTAAGGTGAGGAGTGATTTGAATGACAGATGATTAGGGGGAATTGTGTGTGAAAGAGAGCGTGAGTGCATTTGTCCGAGTGTCCGAGAGAGAGAGAGAGAAAAAAAATATAGAGAAGCTTCAGAGGTAAGGATAGGGGTGTGTGCGCTTGTGTGTTACTGTTAGGTTTATTATAACAGTGACAGAGTTTAAAAATGACTGCCTCTATACTGGATGATAGAAGAATCATTGTTGGGTAAAAGCTATGGCTGTATTAGATCAATAGATGCAATATGTAGTTTTCTAGTATTAGTGTTGTACATCATACCTTCTTCTTCATGATGATGCAGTTATTTTCAGAAATTCATTGTTCTCAATTTTATTGATGTACATGTACTTGTAGTTGGACTCTACTATAATTTTACTTGAACTGTGTGTTCCAGAAGGCTGGAAGGCTGAGTGGGATCGACATTGACAAGTTTCTGAGAAAGAAGGTTCACCCCAAAGAGTGAAACATCTCTACAGGCAACATGGACACAGGCTGTATTGGAAAATGTGATCATGAGAGAGGGAATTCTCTCACCCGTAACAAAGGATGGGTGCATGTGGCTATAAATATCTGAAACGGGAATCAGTGATTGTGCTAGCCACTTTCCAAACCAACTACAAGAACAAAGCCTGGCTGTCATTAAAACTGGTCACTCTTTAATGCCAAGACAGTGGTCAGATCAGCTGATGACATTATTAGTTGCACAGAAAAAAATCTGCCAAACGAAATATCAGTTGGTTATCACAACCGGTTGTTGAGATCAATTCCTGTATTTTCTTATTTGTAAAGGTAAAATACCAGAAATGTTTGGTTAACGGCAGTTAACGCTGCCCTGGGAATTGTGGCAATTTTGACAAGCAATCCAGCAGGTGATGTGCCAGAAGAATATAACACCTGTTTGAAGAACAGTAATCTTGTGCTATTGGTGACTGTAACAAGTTGAGGCAGTGATTTGTTGTGTGTGGGTGTGCTTTGTTCGCAAAAAAACACGAAACTGAAGAACGGGAGAAGTCTTTGAATGCAAGAAAGTTCTGAAAACTGAAGAGTAACCATTTTTCTGTTGTATTGCAACTATTGGAATTTCGGTAAATCTTTGAGGCAGTGTTTTTTGTGTTGTGTTAATGTGCCTTGTGTGTAAGACTACGAGTACCCACAGAAAAGATGGGATAAGTCTTTGAATGCAAAAGTGGTCTTAACAACGAAACAGTAACAATTTTCCTGTGGTACTGGTAACTCTAAAACGTTGAGGCAGTGTTTGTGCGCAAGTGTCAAGCTGAAATTAAGGGTGGTGTAAGTCTGTGAATGCAAAACTGGTCAGAACAACAAAGGTATTGGTGACTGTAAAACGTTGCATATTGTGGTATTTGTGTCCAAGAGTCACAAGATGGAAGGATGGTGTAAGTCTGTGAATGCAAAACAATGGAAGGGCAACCATCTCCTTTTGGTATCCAAGATTCTTTTAAACATTGAGACAGTGTTTCTGTTGTGTTGGTGTGCTTTGCGCACAAGTGTCAAGCTGAAACATGCCATCGGTCTGTGAACGCGAACATAATGTACAATTTCATTTCGTGCAAGTCAGTTTGTCTGTATTTATAATAATAATAATAATAATAAGTGGACATGTTTAAGTGCCCAGACGGGCGCTGTGGCGGGGTAGTAAGACGTCGGCCTCTTAATCGGAAGGTCGAGGGTTCGAATCCCGGCTGCGGCTGCCTGGTGGGTTAAGTGTGGAGATTTTTCCAATCTCCGAGGTCAACTTATGTGCAGACCTGCTAGTGGCTTATCCCCCTTTGTGTGTACACGCAAGCACAAGACCAAGTGCGCACGGAAAAGATCCTGTAATCCATGTCACAGTTCAGTGGGTTATAGAAACACGAAAATACCCAGCATGCTTCCTCCGAAAGCGGCGTATGGCTGCCTAAATGGCAGGGTAAAACCAGTCATACACGTAAAATTCCACTCGTGCAAAAACACGAGTGTACCAGGGAGTTTCAGCCCACAAACGCAGAAGAAGATGTGCCTAACCTATGGCTCTAGGCCCTTTACAAAAGAAAGGCCCATTATTTATCTCCCCCTTCCTTCCTCTTTGCCTTGGTCTGTCTTTTTCTTTGTATAATATATTATGAATGAAAACTCGTTTTTTTGCTGATTAAATATTGGTACAATGTATTTAAGTAATTTATTGAAAATTTTTACTGTACAGATGAAGCGAACAAACTTCATGTGCATATGTATATATATATATATCCCATGACCTCCCTTCTTTGTCTCTGTAAATGTACTATACTGTAGGTATATTTCTTGTATTTCCATTGTACTCTTGTCAAATCCATGATGTAACTATTGCACTCTTCTAACACATAAAATAGTGGATAAATAAGGGTGCACGAAATACATCATAGCTGGCTCTACTTTTTGTCGTCCTTGACATTCCAAAAGCAAATGTACCTGTAAGACCGGATGTGCAAGGGGTCACCACGCTTTTGAGAACATGCGCGAGAGTCGTTCAGTGCTATAGCTTAGTTTGGTCTCATCTTGCCGAGACTATCATCACAGCGTCATAGATTTCCCCCCGCGGGTTAGGGGGAAGAATTTACCCGATGCTCCCCAGCATGTCGTAAGAGGCGACTAACGGATTCTGTTTCTCCTTTTTCCCTTGTTAAGTGTTTCTTGTATAGAATATAGTCAATTTTTGTAAAGATTTTAGTCAAGCAGTATGTAAGAAATGTTAAGTCCTTTGTACTGGAAACTTGCATTCTCCCAGTAAGGTAATATATTGTACTACGTTGCAAGCCCCTGGAGCAAATTTTTGATTAGTTCTTTTGTGAACAAGAAACAATTGACAAGTGGCTCTATCCCATCTCCCCCCTTTCCCTGTCGCGATATAACCTTCGTGGTTGAAAACGACGTCAAAGACCAAATAAAGAAAGTAAAGAAAAATAACTGTTTTCAAAGATAATAAGCAACTCTGATATCTTGCAATAAAAACTTGCGTACTGTTGTAAATATATGTACTCAAGAACAAGATGTTACTCAGGGAGGTAATCGACAGAACTTCCAAAAGGTTGATGAAAATGCTGCCTCAAAAGATAAAAACAGACAACGTGTCACTTTTTTAACATTTTTAAGAAAACTAGTCTTGTATGTTTTTGTCCTGTTTCTTTCCCCAGTTATTTACTTCAGGGCCTAGCATTGTAAGCCGTTCGGCGTAATTTACGCCAGAATAACATCTCCAGTACGCGGAACTCGATTTGGTGTACGCCGAAATGCAAAAACCTGTTATTTCCAAACGGTAAACCCAAACAGTCCCCGCTTTTGTTTTGTGCGCCGTTCGGTTCAATTCTCAATCGGTTTGACAGTTTGCTTGAGCACGTACTTCCTCTGGCATCGCGCGAGCATGCTTTGTGCCGGTGTTTTGTGGCTCTAGACTTGAAATAATGTCTCGAAGCGACATTGTTGAACGTGGTCAGCCATTCAGTGACAAAGAATCCAGGTATTCCTGGAAGTGGGAATGGCTGGATTTCGTTCCGAAGGCGGAAGGCAAGTCAGAAGAAGTAATGTGCTGATACGGACTATGGACTATGGACTATATGGCATAATTTAGTTGCTCAATCTTCTTTGGGGAGGGGGGGGGGGGGGGGGAGGGGGGGTAATTTTAGGTAAAAAATCTCCAACAAATCTTCAAAATCTCCGCCTTTGTAAGCTGAAATCACTTTTTCCAATGCTAGGCCCTGTTACTTCTTTTTGTTTTGAGTACGTTTCTTCATATGATGTAGCTGTAAGTGATTGTGTAAACTACCAGTGATGTGTTGAGATTTTTGCAGGGGTTAAAGAGCATCCTTCCACTTGGACATACACCAAAATTCAACAGCCTGGCTGTAGAGAGTGGAAGTTGTCTCCGGAATTAAGTTTTGTAAATGACACTTCAATTTGCAATATTCAGGCCTGGGAATGATACGCCTTTCGTCGTAAATATGACGAAGTCCTTTTGTAATTGTGTAAGAAAAGAGCCTCCGTTTTCCCCCTAAAAAGGCTTTAAACGCAACATTTTCCCGTCAGCACGCCCAAACCACTTGGACTCATTCCCAGGCCTGAATATTCATTCAGCATTATTGTCCCTCTCTGGTCAGAAAGCAGCTGGGCTGTTGGTTTTTGGTATGTGTGCAAGTAAGGAGGATCCTCTTATCCCATATAAAAGCCTGGACAGATAAGAGGTGCTTTACAAAATGAGTTATTCAGAAAGGAAGGTACCTTTGGATATCCCGCAGTGGGGCACTGCGGTTATGAAATTAAAGGCCCCTCCTGTTTTTGGAACCGCAGGAGCTTTCTAGTTTGCTGTTAGGTAGATTTTTGGTTCCTCTTTCCTGTCATGCTCTCTTTTTCTTCATGAATTCTTTTCCTTTTTCTGCCTTCTTGCTCATTCACCTGTATTTTTTCCAAAAATCTCTTCTCTTGCCGCTTGTCTCGCGATTCATGTATAGTTTAATCTGTTAGTGTTCTGATGTAAGTCCAGCAGTAGATAGGTTAAGCCTATTTTAACATACTGGAAACTGGTAATCTTCCAGTAGGTATTAATTTAGTTTTACTAAAGCCTGCTGGGACACAAGTAATGGGTTAGTGCATTTGTAAACAGGAATCGCTTGACAAGTGGCCCCCTTCATCCCCCCCTTCCTCGTCCTGATATGGCTCTGCGTAGTCGGCTGGACGTTAAGCAACAAATAAACAAAAACCTTTGGATACCAGTTCATGCTTTTTTCACGTTATACATTTTTTTTTCTTTGGAGCCGTTCACAGATACAATGCCCAAGCTTAAATTTGATGCTGAAATGTTAGCATTGTCAATTCAAGCGGAAAACCAGATCGGAATAGTTTAGATTGATTGACATTCTGTGCATTTACTGTGCATGAATTGGCAATAAATTGGAATAGTCTAGGTTGATGGACATTCTGTTATTTGACTGCATGAATTAGCAAAACTTCTTTTAGCTGCTGAAAGACTCCCAATGCCATGTGTAGCGTTTTGACATTTATTAGTGTTATTGAGATGTGTATGTTTGAAAATGTGTTTCCTCTCTGTAGCATTGTGTTTCCATTTAACTTTTTCTGTTTGTCAGTGTACAAAAATGTGTGTGTCGCATGCATTGTTTTTCTATTTATCTTTTTTCTCTCTTTGCCAGTGTGAGTGTGTGTGTGTTCTTGATTGGTGGTTCGATAAATGGTTAACACAACATATTTGTGAGTAATGTGCTGGTTTGATAACTGGTTAACACAATCTATTTGTGTGTTATGTGATTTTGGGTTCAATATCTTAGCTTTGCTTTAGCCAAAGTAAGAGACTGCATAACTTACTTGTGAGTGCACATTTAAAACTCAGAACACTCAAGCACAAATCCTATGGATTGTATAATAAATGTACATATGGCATATAAATTATATTGGAACTGATGTGGGCTCTCTGATGCCCATAGCTTGCATTTCAGTATTTGCTTGTATTCATCATGTCTTGAAATGTACAAAATGATTTTTATCTTGACTTCAATATTTTTATTTTATTTTAATGTGTGTGATTAGTGCAGCTGTTAAAAAAAGGGAGCGTTTCTGTAAAGATGGGCATGTTTTTATTTTGTTCTTTTGTGTGATTTTTTCTTCATGGGTTGTAAACTGTCATAAGGTCAGTTTAATTTGCAAGAGTCAAGGTCATCATCAACAGAAGATGATGCAGGTGTGTCCGCGCTACTGGTATAATTTTTGATTGCAAGGTATGATAGTGTGGTTGATTGTTGCATGAGATAAAAAATTCATAATGTGTGCGGCACTCAGGGTTTTACCTGCAATACAGATCAATAAAATTTATCAGTGATGAAGTATGTGTGTGTGATTAGTACATGTAGAATTCATGTGAGGATCAGACAAAACAACAATATATTACATAGTAAACATCTGCATTCACCAGAATCAAGTTTACAACACACAAAATACATGACAAAAAATAAGGTTTTATTTCAAGAATATCACAGCAGTAAATATTATTATTCAAACCAATCCCAAGTAAGGCTACACTCAAAATTGATGTTCCCCTGCTTTGCATCACAAGGATATTTTTTTAATCAATTTTATTTGAAATGAGAAAAAAAGATTGATAAAAGAAATCAGTGAATGTGAAAAAAGGTAAAGAGAAACTTGAATGATACAGGTCTATTATAATGTTTTCAAACCACACAAACACATATACGCACACAATGAGCTAAACTGATGAATATCAATGACCACTTTAGGTTAGATATGCTCTTGAGTTCTATTTGTTCTCCAGAATTCCAGCTGTAAGAAATGAATAACATCCCAAACAAAACAGGATATAAAATACATGTACTCACATTTTTTTTTTAAATCACAACTAGTGTATCAGGCATACAATTATGAAAGCACTTGTTACAGTGGAAACTGTTGACATTGATAGCACTTCTGATAGGCAATGATTGTGGAAGTTCTTTTTTTTTTTACAGAATCATTCAAAAACATACAATGAAAAGATGCCTGCAATGTAATACAAGTGAAGCCATTATTATTCAACAAAAATACTGGACTTGCTAAGGGATTTGAGCTTTAGTATACTGAAAATGGTAATACAGTACACGCATTGCATCTGGTAGAAATGTTCCCACTGTAGTCTATTGTAAATATACTAGACACAGACACGCAACACACTCACTATATTACATCTCACATGACCATAGCTTACCTTACAATAATTCATCTATCATTGACAGTATTGCAGTTGCTTACTGGGTTGATTAACCCACAAGATAAACACTGGGCTAATATAATAATAATAATAAATGAGCATTTATATAGCGCAACATCATAACTTTACAATTATGCTCTTTGCGCTTGACACATTTAAAATTAAAACACAGTTATTCAAGCATTTACATCTACATTCATAGTCAACAGCGCTTAATTAAAAGCATACACCATCAAACATACATTACAAAAGATTCTTCCACTAACCAAAGAAACTACAATGGGAAGAAGGATAACTTCCTCATTGGGCATGCTTAGAAATGAGAATGGCTAAATACGAGTTATTCCCCTTTTCTACATGCTGACCAGGCTGTCTCCTGCTTTGTCATGACTAGTACAGTCGATCTTTCTCATGCTGTGACTTGCTTTATTTTCACATTTTCGGTATTTAAAACAGCAAACACACACACACACACACATACACATACACTGAAGAAGTTTCCATTCTGATTCGGTTATTTTATTTGGTGCTATATGTTTGCTTCACATTGTTTCTTCTTTTACATTGCTAAACACATCCATAATGCATGCATGGCTCATTCGAAAGAGGGCAACTGAATAACTGATGCCCAATAGCAATAAATACTGAACAACTGAACAATAAATAGCAATAAATGATGACAGCGCCAAGTTTTTAAGTACAAAGTGAAATCATGTGACTGGACAAAGGCACAATTACAAAATACAAATAAAAAAATCGAGGCTCATTTTAAATTAAGTTCTCAGCTCATGGGGAAGCATAAGGTGACCCTAGAAACCGAAATTAGGAGACCTCCCGCCCCCAGGGCAGACTACAAAAAAAAAAAAGGGGGGGGGGGGCTAATTTGTGAAAAAGTATAAAAGGAATCGAAAACTGTATACATGTATTTAGTTAATACCCCAAAAATTGTATAGTATATACAATGTCAGACCCTAAAGAAAGTTTGTTAGTCTTTGCTTAGGCAAAACAAAGCAAAATAGCCTGTTTACGGTATCCCGACCAACCCTATTTTTCTAGACCAACCCTAGACTTTTTTTTTTGGCATTGGGAAAAAAAGAAAAAGAAAAAAAAAATCAATTTTGTTCCTGTTTTTTTGCAAAATAATTTAAAAAGATGGTTATAAATTTTTTTTAAGAAAAGCCGACCTACCGACCCTCTTTTTGTGTGCCTTTGTTACTGTAAACAGACTAAAAGGTACATCAGAAACAACACACCAGGGAGGGTCCAAAATTGTATCAAAATATAGATGGTAGGGAATTCAAAATAAAAAAGACAATAGACAAAACATGTACTTCGGCTCATAGATTCTTCTTTAATTTTTGACTCATTAAGTCCATGCTCCGAGAGTCCTTTTTTTAATTTTGAATTGCCTACCATCTATTTTTTTTATACAATTTTGGACCCTCTTTGTACGGAGAGAGTTGGCAATTGTTAATCACATTCTCTCATCTCATTGACTCTCCTTCAGCTCCTTGGTAACATGCGTTCCCGTCTCTGCCAGGATTGGACACAGCAGCAGATAACCGGTAAATATGTAACAGGCATAAATGGCAAAATAGCTCGCCTCGCCTGATAGTATATGAGACAACTGTTCTACTACAAAGTCTTTCTTGGGAGGCTTGGCTAATTTACTCGCTCGTTTTACACGGGGTTCCATCGTTTTCTTTTCTAATCAGAAAACCTTGCTCCTCAGTTTGTTGACCTTCTGCCAAAGTTCCGCTTCACGAGGGGATGGGGAAGATGACGACTTTGATGCTTTACATCCTATGTCCTCCAGGATCGCCTGAATGTCATCTAAAAAAGAAAACACACATAAAATAACATAACCATAACAAGTTACAACCTGGAAGAAATTAAAACACGTGTAATTAAATCACAAAATGAAAATAAACAATAGCGTAGGAAGGCAGGCCAGAAATGAAGTGTATTAGCAACTATGGATACGATGTGGAACAATGATGGAATTGACCTTGTTTGGTACTGAATGGGTGAGGCCATTAGAACTGTACCCACGGAATACGCGCTATATAAGCTTCATATTGATTGATTGATTGATTGATTGATTAGGACAACAGTACCAGGTAAACTCCTCACACACCATGCCTCTTTCTTTCTTTCTTTATTTGGTGTTTAACGTCGTTTTCAACCACGAAGCTTATATCGCGACGGGGAAAGGGGGGGGGGGGGAGATGGGAATAGAGCCACTTAATTGTTTCTTGTTACACCATGCCTCTAACAGGATATGTTTCCCATCTTTACGTGTTGGAACTACAGGTACAATTTCATCCATCCATGCATCCGCCCTATACAGCTTCTTCTTCTTAGAACTTCTTCTTCTTCTTCTGCGCTCGTGGGCTGAAACTCCCACGTGCACTCATTTTTTTTGCACAAGTGGAATTTTACGTGTATGATCGTTTTTACCCCGCCATTTAGGCAGCCATACGCCGCTTTCGGAGGAAGCGTGCGGGGTATTTTTGTGTTTCTAAAACCCACCGAACTCTGACATGGATTACAGGATCTTTTTCGTGCGTACTTGGTCTTGTGCTTGCGTGTACACATGAAGGGGGATAAGTCACTAGCAGGTCTGCACATAAGCTGACCTGGGAGATCGGAAACATCTCCACACTTAACCCACCAGGCGGCCGCGACCGGGATTCGAACCCTCGACCTTCCGAGTTAATAGACCGACGTCTTACCACCCCGCCACAGCGCCCGTCACCCTATACAGCAATTATCAACTATGTAATGGATGGGCTTAAACATTTTTTGATGTCAGGGTGTTCTTCATGGTTAAAAATCTCTTACCTGGTTGAACAATTTGTGCATCAGGCGACAGGTCGGTGCTGGCTTCATTTGTAGCTACCCTTTGCGATGGTGGCTTCCTCCCACTAGCAACCTGCAAATGCACAGCTCTTTAACTGACAAACTCACAACCAACACCCAGTCACAATGAAACAATTCTCCCAATTTCATGGCATTGGTCTTAGGCCACACAAAAAAGGGTATGTTTCTGGTAAGGCAAAACAAAAAATAATCTGTTTACAGTATCCGGACCGACCCTATTTTTTTCCCACCGGCCCTAGACTTTTTGGGGGCATTAAAAAATGAAATTAAAATATTCAGATGGCTAAAATACAAAAATAAAAAGCCGACCTACCGACGCTATTTTTTGGGGGCCTATGTTACCTTAAACAGACTTTTTTTGTGGCCTAACATGACTAAAGGTGGAGATTTTTTTTCTAAACTTTTTTTTTTTAAACCATCTTTTTAACTTATTTTGTTGAAAAACAGGAAAACAATTGATTTTCGAATACCCCTTTTATTTTTGAAAATGCAAAATAAAAGTCTAGGGTCGTCGGGAAAACATAGGTAGGGTCAGGTGACCAGAAACATACAACTTTTTTGTTGTTGACGCCGACCCTATACTTTTTTTGCCATTTGGGGCTGTTTTTTTGGCAAAATAAGTTCATCATATCATCATAATCAAGACGTCGATCCAAAATAAGTAACTTTTTTTTGTTGGCCTTATCATTTTTTTGCGCTAAATGCAAACAGGCATTATTTGATGGGAACAATGCTGTTTTTTTTCAATTCTTACATCAGCTTCAAACTTGTCATTACTCAACCTGCATTTAATAGTGTGCTTCATTGGTTTGCAAAAACCTAAAACCAATAAATAAATAACCTTCGGTGGTGGATTGGGCACTGCAAACAATGTCGGGACAGCATTCCACACAAGTGATCCTCTCTGCAGGATTGTTTTACTGGTTGGCCTCAAAGTGATCAGTACAAAGCTTGAGACCTTGAACATCAGCTGGCTGCAGCTTTTCAAAGTCCTCTCGCCTTGTGAATTGCATCCATATTCTGCACCTAGTTTGACAATAAAAACAACAATGTTATTGTTAAACTAAGCAAAAAGGAAAGACAAAAAATAAATCAGATCTTCAGTCTAAATCTAACGCTCTGCCTGAACGCAAAACGGATGAGTGATGTACCTTTGTACTGTAGTTTTCCCGTAAGCAAGGTTTGATAAAGATTTCGGCAAATATGCCCACGGGTAGTTTGTCATCAAGTGTAAACTGTTGTTTTGTACTGACTGCTGACTCACACTCACAGTCGTAAGTACAGTGTACACATGCACACACAGGTACACACGCAGACACACGCGTACATAGTACAGCTAGTACAGAAATCTCAGGATGAACCGATCCATGCTATGTTTGTAATATTTCATTTGCATATTAGTTCTATAAATACTGTAGTATCATAGCAGAAAAAAATGCCCAGAGACAGTTGGCTTATCTGAGTGAGTTGAGTTGACTCGAGCCATTGCATTCTCATTCTGAAGAAGGTAAACCTGATGAAATAATCACTGCACAACCCACCTTTTTTCTTCCTTAGGGAACTTGTGGAAAGTTTTCCCGAAGCAGCTCTGTTTGTAACGGGCGTTCTTGCAACAAAAAGCCGAGCACAATTTACCACCACCTCGCACGCGATCGGTACCTACGCGATCCGCCATTTTGTTTTCGCCGTCAGCATGTGACTAGGGACGATAACCCACAAACACTTTTTCGCATTTTCTTCGCAAGTTCCACGTCTTCCTTATGTACAGTGTTTGCACTAACTAAGTAATAAAAACATGAATAAAATAGGTAGTAAAAAACAAGGCTGCCAAATTCATTATTGCAGATGTGCCCAGAATGACTACAGCGGAACCCCCTTTTTAGGACCCCACGATTTAAGACTTCCTCTATTTTAAGACCTCTTTTTCTCAGAATTTTTGTTTATAATTAACCTCTGTAAATGTACCTCCATTTTGAGACTCCCTTCCTTTTAAGACCTTTTTTTTCCTCCCCTTTTGGAGGGGTGGGGATATAGCTCAGTCGGTAGCGCGCTGGATTTGTATCCAGTTGGCCGCTGTCAGCGTGAGTTCGTCCCCACGTTCGGCGAGAGATTTATTTCTCAGTGTCAACTTTGTGTGCAGACTCTCCTCGGTGTCCGAACACCCCCCCCCCCCCCCGTGTGTACACGCAAGCACAAGACCAAGTGTGCACGAAAAAGATCCTGTAATCCATGTCAGAGTTCGGTGGGTTATAGAAACACGAAAATACCCAGCATGCTTCCTCCAAAAACGGCTTGTGGCTGCCTAAATGGCGGGGTAAAAACCGGTCATACACGTAAAAATTCCACTCGTGCAAAAAACACAAGTGTACGCGGGAGTTTCAGCCCACGAACGCAGAAGAAGAAGAAGAAGGTCTTAAAAGGGTTGTTTCACTGTATTCAGCAAAATGCTCACAGAGCATTTACAATAACAACAAGCAAAACAAAACAAACAACCCTGAAATGAGAAATAAAATGAAAACCCAGTTGAAGCACAAAAGCATGGTTTACACAAAATATGAAAGAGCAACAAAAGAAACGGTTTGTGTCACCTGCAGAATGCAAAATATATGTCACCCATTAAAAAAAAAAATTGGGCTGACAACTACACTAATAGGCTTCATATTCTTAAGTTTAAATGGCAGCTGTTATTGAGCCATCGCTGCCCTACACGCCACCAGGCGTGAAAGGCAATGATGATGTTATTGAGCCAGAACAAAGCCTATTAGTGTAGAAGTGGCAGCTGCACCAGTGTTCATAATGTTCTGTCTTGGACTTCGGTCACTGATGCATACTTTTTGATCTGATGCATTGTTCTGACACCGATCATCCCACAGTTTTGACATGGAGGAGGCTTTCTGGGAGCACAATATCATTGCAGCCAAAACATTTGGACCTATAGATATTTTCAATCCAGGTCCAACTGACTGTAAGGCTTCTTTTTAAGCCTACTGTCTATATGATACTTACCGAGACAGTACTATTCTTGCACATTATCTATTATAGGCCGAAAAAATTGGACAAAACGCTGAGTGGGTACAATTATCTCCCATAACCATGCGCCACCGTGGATCCCAAGCACTGTCCGAGTGCTTCCCCCTTACAGGATGTAGGTGGCGCGTCCTCTTTCTTTATGAGCTGCAGACCCTCAAAAAGCCCATAACATATCAAGAGGGGAGGCGGGAGGGAAACTCTAATAGTACTGTCTCGGTAAGTATCATATAGACAGTAGGCTTAAAAAGAAGCCTTACAGTCAATATAACACTTACCTCGACAGTACTATTCTTGCACAGAATACCAGAGTGGTGTGAGGGTGATATGTAGAGTATTAAACTCCTTAATCAAAATCACTTAAATCCAAGGATTAAGATACCCAGGCAATTTTCGAACAGTACTACCGTAAAAGAAAATATACCCAAGAAACATACCTTAGACTGACGTGACCATGCTGGCAACCACTGCTGTGTGGTGAACTCAATGTCAAAGTCCAGGCCACTCAAAGCTTGAATACCACTGAGTCTACGGCAAGTGGCTAAAGCGATGAGGAACAATTAGTCTTAAAAATCAGCAACTTGATACTGATGCCTGCCAGGGGTTCAAACTCATTGCTACGCAGGAGTTTGAGGACCAGAAAGACATCCCCCTTGGGAAATGAAACCCGAGGTTTAGACACCGCTGCATTGCTAATACCCGAAAGGACATTAGCGATGAGGGAGGACCTGATCAAGTGTTCAGATCTGCGACCAGTAGCGGCCGCAATCGTGGAAGCGATGGCAGATCTGTATCCAAGAAGAGTCTTAGAAGAAAGACTCTTCTTTTGATACACTTCCACCAGGAAGTTGGCCAAGTCCTGTGTTGAGGGATAAAGCGGCTTTATCCCCTTGGACAAGGCGAAGGTGGCCCAAGCTCTCCAGCGTAAGTCGTAGAGCTGATTAGTTGATCGCCTCTTAGCGTTCAAGGAAAACTCTACTGAACTCTTGTGCAATCCTAGTGCAAGCAGTTTGGAGCGCACAAGAGCCATGCGGTCAAGCACAGACTCTCTGGACGTGGATGAGGGAGGCATGATCGAGGCTGGAGCAGACCTCCCCCGTCCAGATCCAGAGGTAGAGGGTCTACGTGGGTGAGACCGCGAAGATCTGGAAACCACGGAGCTGTTGGCCAGTAAGGCGCGACCAAAATCAGTCTTGGTCGTTCCTGCAGATATTTTGCCAGCACCCTCGGAATCAGAGATGTCGGGGGATAGGCGTAAGCATCGAGGAGCCTCCACAAGAGAGTGAATGCGTCCAAGTGGAACGCATTCATGTCTCGAAAGGGGCTGACGTACCTAGGAAGCCGAGCGCTGAATCGAGTTGCGAACCGATCGATCAGAGGACGGTCCCACCTTGCCCACAGACGCTGTAGAACGTTGTGAGCGATGGTCCATTCTGTGGAGAGAACCTGATCGCCCCGACTGAGAATGTCGGCCAGGGCGTTCATTTTCCCCGGAACGAACTGGACTGACATCCGGACCTGATTGGTCTGGCACCAGAGCAGAATCTCCTCCGCCAACAGGGAGAGGGACCGAGAATTGGTGCCCCCCTGGTGGCGAAGGTAAGCTAAGCATGTGGTGTTGTTGTCCCCGTTGAAAATCAGAGGGGCCAAGGACAGGCCGAATGGGAGGGCCCGAAACTCGAACACTGTGCCCTCCCAAACGAACCGGAGCAGATGTCGGTACCCCGGGGCCACCAGGATGTGGAAGTAAGCATCCTGGAGGTCCCAGACATGGCCCAAACGTTTGGCCGGATGACCAACCGGACCGACGAAGGGGTTTCCATCTTGAACTTGCACCTGTGAAGGTACAAGTTCAAGGTGGAGAGGTCCAACACCGGCCTGAACCGGCCGTCCTTTTTGGGGACGGTGAACAGGCGGGAACAGAACCCCCGAGAAGGCTGAGAAAGGGGGTAGACCGCCTTCTTCTCGACCAACGAGTTCACCTCGTCCTGAAGAGCCTGCCATCTGGCAGGGTCTCGAGGAGGGGGGAACGTCCAGGGTAGAGCGGACAATGGAGGTTGTGACGACAGCGGTAGAGAAAACCCCGACCACACCACCCTCAAGAAAAACTGGTTGGAGACCAGTCTGCCCCACATGCCGCGGGCCCGAAAAAGGGAACCGACGGACGAAAGAGGGGCTACTTGAGGGGGCGTCAACGTAGGGCCGGGACTCACTGAAAATTCTGCTGGCGGGCAGGCGCAGGCTTGCGACCACCCCCCCTGGTGGTGGTGCTTCCCCTTACCTGTCTGAGCACCCTTCGTCTTGCTTGGGAACGCAACAGGCGCCTAAGAGGAGGAAGAAGGAGGCAGTGAAACTGGCTTCTTCTTCTTCTTCTGAGGCTGGGAGCTGGAGGTGACTGTAGCACTTCTCTTACTCCCCGCCGCCGTCGCCGAAGCAGCGAGGCCAACCATCAGAGAATCAGTGTTCCTCTGGCGTGTGGACTCCACCACAGAACGAACAGTGTCCGGATGAAAGAGGGAAGAAGGCTGAGGAAACGTGTTCCTCAGACTCTTCCTCATATCCGGAGGCACTATAGAAGTAGGCAGAAAATGATCACGGAACAGGGCCAATAAAGTGGACCCGTGTTCCAATGGCCAATTCTGCCGCAGACGTCACGCACGATCGCACGGCATGCAAAGCCCGATCCACTCGAACCGTGTCAAGGACCCGAGTGGAATCGGACTCTGCCCGATCGGGAGGGTTCAACAGTGTGGACAGCGTGCTCATCCATGTCAAGGCCTGTGATTGGGCCTCGACTGTGGAAGAAACGGTGGCCTCAAGATTGTGGAACGAAGCAGAGCTCAGTTCCACCTTCTTGACCGAAGGCACCTCCCCAACGAACACATCACCGTCAGCCCCACCCTAAACACTCGAAGTCTGGAAAGGGAGAGTTCGAGAGTCAAAGGGAAAAGGGAGGGACGAAACAGATTGGACACGAGGAAACAGTGGAGGTGCGCCTCCCAAAGGAAAGCATGGCACTGAACCCGCGTCCTCCCGAGGAACATAGGTCGCGTTTGCACGTGAATCTGTACTCCTCAGGCGATGTGCTGCCGCTTCCACCGTGGCACTAAGACTAGGGTGGAACGCGAATTGCCGGCGGACGGATCGTTCATAAAACGAGCCGCCGGCAGACGCGGCGTGAGCCTCCCGCGCCCGGGCCGAAGCGGACTCAAAGGACGAGAGGGCGTCTCAGGGAAGGACGTCCTGAAACTGTTCAAACGTCCTTCTAGCTGTGCGAGGACGAGCCTCCTGCCTCTCGTCCTCAGACCCCGGGTCCAGGTCCTGTGTGTCAACACTAGACGACAGACGCTTAAGAGAGGCATCCGTGACGTCAAGACGCCGCGTGATGTCTGTCATGTACTGTTGGAAAGTACGAAGCATAGCTTCGGAAGTTCCATCAGAAACCGGCAAGGGTAGAGGATCAGTGTTAACCTCAGGGCGACCCTGATCCTCCTCCCTATCGTCCTCCGACTCACTCTCCTCTTCACTTCCCGACAACTCCTCAAAAGCAGGAGTGTAGGGAGCTTGAGGGGGAAGAGCCGAAAGCGATGAAGCAGGCTGTGAAGAAACGCCCACAGAAGCAAGAGGCCGCGAAGACCCCTGCCCCAAAGACGAAACGTCTCCAGCAGCCGAAGGGGGAGAAAAACAACAACCCTGCGACTGTTGGGTCAGCCCAGCCAACGAACCCCCGCCATTTATAGACTGAACAGGAACCCATCGGGTCTGATCAGAAAAGAAATGGTCCGGTCCGGTCGGGGGTGCCGATCCGGTCCGGTAGGGTGGTCCGGTGTTCCGGTCCGGTGCCGGACCATCCGGAGGTCCCGTTCGGCACCGAACCATCGTACCCACAGAAGTGTTCGGGTGGTTAGGTCCGGACGTGGACATACCGTACCATCCGGACCCGTGGTCCGGTATGGTCCGGTTCGGTGCCAGACCATCCAGACCAACGGAGGTGGTCGGGTGGTCCGGCACCGGGCCATCCGGACCCGTAGGTCCGGACCCGTAGGTCCGGACCCGTAGGTCCGGTACCATCCGGAGGTCCTGTTCGACATCGAACCATCCGTACGCACAGAAGTGTTCGGGTGGCTCGGTCCGGGCGTGGACGTACCGTACCATCCGGACCCGTAGGTCCGGTTCGGTGCCAGACCATCCGGACCAACAGAGGTGGTCGGGTGGTCCGGACCGGTCCGGTAGGGTGGTCCGGTGTTCCGGTCCGGTGTTCCGGTCCGGTCCCGTACCATCCGGAGGTCCCGTTCGGCACCGAACCATCCGTACCCACAGAAGTGTTCGGGTGGTTCGGTCCGGACGTGGACACACCGCACCATCCGGACCCGTAAGTCCGGTGGTCCGGTGCCAGACCATCCGGACCAACAGAGGTGGTCGGGTGGTCCGGTCCGGACCGGACCACCGGTCCAGTACCGGACCATCCGGACCCATAGGTCCGGTCCGGTCCCGTACCATCCGGAGGTCCCGTTCGGCACCGAACCACCCGTACCCACAGAAGTGTTCGGGTGGCTCGGTCCGGACGTGGACATACCGTACCATCCGGACCCGTAGGTCCGGTTCGGTGCCAGACCATCCGGACCAACAGAGGTGGTCGGGTGGTCCGGACCGATCCGATAGGGTGGTCCGGTGTTCCGGTCCTGTGGTCCGGTCCCGTACCATCCGGAGGTCCCGTACGGCACCGAACCATCCGTACCCACAGAAGTGTTCGGGTGGTTCGGTCCGGACGTGGACCTACCGTACCATCCGGACCCGTAGGTCCGGTGGTCCGGTATGGTCCGGTTCGGTGACAGACCATCCGGACCAACAGAGGTGGTCGGGTGGTCCGGTTCGGACCGGACCACTGGTCCGGTACCGGACCATCCGAACCCGTAGGTTCGGTCCGGTCCCGTAGCATCCGGAGGTCCCGTTCGGTACCGAACCATCCGTACCCACAGAAGTGTTCGGGTGGCTCGGTCGGACGTGGACATACCGTACCATCCGGACCCGTAGGTCCGGCATGGTCCGGTTCGGTGCCAGACCACCCGGACCAACAGAGGTGGTCGAGTGGTCCGGCCCCGACCGGACCACTGGTCCGGTACCGTACCATCCGGACCCGTAGGTCCGGTGGTCCGGTGTGTTCCGGTTCGGTGCCAGACCACCCAGACCAACAGAGGTGGTCGGGTGGTCCGGTCCCGACCGAACCACTGGTCCCGTACCGTACCATCCGGACCCGTAGGTCCGGGGGTCCGGCAAGGGCCAGAGGTACTGTCCCGCACCGGACCCTAAGGTCCGGTACGGTCCCGTACCATGGGTCCCGTCCGGACCAAACCCGGAGGTCAAGTCCAGTCGGGACCCGTGGGTCCGGTTCGATCCCGACCCGTAAGCCTGGAACGTTCCGGACCCTTGGTCCGGACCATCCGTCACCCGAACACCAGACGCTAAGGAATGGCGTGGGGTCAAGACGGTCCGGTCGGAGGTGTCGGTCTGAGCAACAGAAACAATGTTCCCGTCGCCCTGACCATTCGACAGAAGTACCACGTTCTGTCGAACACCTCCACGTCCAGTAACTAGTCGGCCGGAGCGTCTTAACAAGAGGGACAGCCACCAGTCACACGGACGTCAGAGGGAACCGTAGTAGCAGTGGTCGTAGGCACGAAGCCTGAAACCCCTGCCCCCACAGGACCGCCCTGAACGGGGTCAATTCGCATCCCAACCCCAGCGGGGAGGGAATTCAGAGACCCCGTCATCTCCTCCGATCTCCCCCCCCCCCCCCAGGAGGCCGAAACTACTGTCGAAACAGCAGCAGACGACCCAGCGAGGGAGTTCAGAGGAGGACCCGTGTCCCTCCTGGCTTCCACAGCGGTGGAAACCGAGGAGGGCACAGGAGAGGCACCGGAAAAAGGAAGATTTTAATGCCAACTGCACCCGGTGTTCCCAGGCGGTCACCCATCCATGTACTAACCGGGCCCGACGTTGCTTAACTTCGGTGGTCGGACGAGAACCGGTGTTTACAACGTGGTATGGCCGTTGGCTGTCAAAACCTGAGTCTCTCCAGTAGCCCCTAGATCGGATTCACCAACCCCCAAAGAGGGTTGGGAATCGACCTGCCCCCGGATTCGAGCCAGGGAGGAGAAGGAAACCTTCCCCCCAGGCTTGAAACCGGGAGGAGCTGAAGCCTGAGACTGAGGGCCGGACAACGGCGTCGAAGGGGGGGGAGCCTGTTCCACTGAAGGAGAAGGAGAAAGAAGCTTTTTCTTTCTCCTCGACCTTCCCCGAACCTTCGACGGCGCAGCCCCGCCCGAAGTCCCAGGCTCAAGCCCAGCCTGTTTGAGCAAGCTCGCATTGAGCTTGCTCAAACAGGCTTTCTCCGCCCTCCCTCGCCGCAAACGCAAAGCGTTTGGGGAGGGAGAGTCGGAGCGCCGAAAGATCCCCTTCTCCGTGCGTAAAACATGACGCTGGGCGCCCGGAGAAGGGTTGCCCCCGGCAGACTCTGGTTCCGTAGAACCAGAGCCCAAAACAGGACGAGACATCCTACCTCGCCCTGTACGTACCCTTAAAGACCGAGAATTAACAAAATTCAAAGAAAATTTAGGTCAATACTCAAGTGAATGCGGCGAAACGAGAAGCAGACGACCGGTCACCACGAAGTAGGACGGGAGGCACGCCGAGTCCGCCACACAAAAACGGAGGCACAAGTTGAAGGAAACACAACGTAGCCTCAAGCCAGAAGTGGAATAACACACAATAATCCAACAGGTGATAGTCCACACAGAAAAGAAGCCTCTTAGTCCAAAATAATCCGGGAGCGTAGCAGAAACACAGCCGGTCTGACACGCGCGAAAAAAGAAAGAGGACGCGCCACCTACATCCTGTAAGGGGGAAGCACTCGGACAGTGCTTGGGATCCACGGTGGCGCATGGTTATGGGAGATAATTGTACCCACTCAGCGTTTTGTCCAATTTTTTCGGCCTATAATAGATAATGTGCAAGAATAGTACTGTCGAGGTAAGTGTTATATTGACCTATTGTCCTCTGAGCCTGGGAACAATGCTGTGGCACTTATGCCCCCCCCCCCCCCCCCCCAAGAATTTGTTGTTGTTGATGACAAGTCAGCAGACTCATGAGATCATTTTGATTGTTGACGCAGGCTTGAAATTAGCAGACCCGGATAGTGTGACATTGCATGCTGAAATAAATATCATTAGCAATCCCTGAGTTTTACACAAGTATCCTAAAGTTACACGGTCATATAGCTCCATTCTCTCAAATTCATAATCATAAGTCAACAAGTCGCGTAAGGCGAAATTACTACATTTAATCAAGCTGTCGAACTCAGTCACGGGATGAAACTGAACGCACTGTATTTTTTCACCAAGACAGTACAGCTTCGTCAATCTCCGCGTGAAGGAAATCGCTCACAAGTTCCACGTGCAAAACGTAGTGATATTGACACGCCAGATTAGCGCGGTAGCGTATTGTGCTAAGCAGGAAAGCGCGCTTTTCTGTATTCTTGTTAACTTTCTGAGCTTGTTTTGAATACAACCTATCATATCTATATGTTTTTGGAATCAGGAAATGATCACGAATAAGATGACATCATTTTTGGATCGATTTCTTACATTTTAATCGTAAGACTAATTATTCTATTTTCGTTAATTGTGATCACATTTTAAGAGTAAACATGACATATGTATATATTTTTAGATTCAGAATGTGATGAAGAATACGATGCAATCAATTTTAAATCTGTTTGCAAAAAATCGATTTTAATGACAACTTTAATGAGCAAACTCATTAATTAAATTTTAAGCCTCCAAGCTGAAATGCAATACCAAAGTCCGGGCTTCGTCGAAGATTACTTGACCAAAATTTCAACCAATTTGGTTGAAAAATGAGAGCGTGACAGTGCCGCCTCAACTTTCACGAAAAGCCGGATATGACGTCATCAAAGACATTTATCAAAAAAATGAAAAAAACGTCTGGGGATATCATACCCAGGAACTCTCATGTAAAATTTCATAAAGATCGGTCCAGTAGTTTACTCTGAATCGCTCTACACACACACACACACACACAGACACACATACACCACGACCCTCGTCTCGATTCCCCCCTCTACGTTAAAACATTAGTCAAAACTTGACTAAATGTAAAAACAGAGAATACATTGTACAAGGAATGAAACAGAAGATGAGAAAGGGTGCTAAACTGAGAAAAAAACACCATTAGGTGAGATTAACGTCCCTTCTCACACATTTTGGTTGCAGCCAGCGGGCGCTTCAAAGTTCATACTAAACAAGACGGAATGTTATGTTCGGGTGTTAAAAAATGTTAAAATATGCAACAAATACCATTCCCTGTAGAAGAAAAAATTAAAACACCACACTTCCTTCGAGAAAAAAATTACTAAATGCATTCTTTACTCTCCTACGCTGCTTGCTCACACCATTGCACTTAGCTTGATAAACATATGATCTTAATACTCATAAAATTATTTGTTCTTTTGTATATATATATATATCTTTTTAAACACACACTATTCAGCTTTTTTCTTCCTCTTCTCTGGATCCTGCGGCCGAACGTAAATCAACACAACAGCGACCAACGTGGTGAAGATCGCCAACGTAGACGGCCCATCCACATGCACCTCCTGCGCCAGCCCCGCTAAGAATGGGGAGAGCATCCGCGCCAAAGACATGACGCTTTGACTCAATCCCATCAGCCCTCCGCGGCTCTGCTTACCTCCCCTTTTCAAGGTCAAATCCGTGGCGACCACCCGCTGCGTGGCCGTCACAAAGCTGAGAGGCGCCGTTGCGATCAGGACGCAGGTCATGGACGGTGCGACCGTCAGACAAAACAGCGTGCAGGCTTGGAGGATGAGCATGTGGAAAAAGACTTTAGCTGTGCTGGAGTAGAGGCTGGTGAACTTCCCCACACATAAGCCACACAGAGCAGCAACTAGTCCGCTGTAGGACATCATGTAGCCCAGGGTTTTGGGACTGGCGTCAAACTTCTGCCTCAGCACCTGAGTGTAGTTACTCCTGAAGAGGAGAACCGAGAATCCGGCGAGAAATTTGATGAGGAAAAGGTCCCACAGGTCAGGCCAGTCAACGGCATGTAAAGATGCGAGGAAGTTCTTTGGGCTGAAGGAGATCTCTTCGCTGGCTAGCTTCTTCAGAGAGGCTGAAGACTCGTCTCTTTCCATACCAGCGCCACTCTTTTCTTGGCTGGGTTTTCCTTTTTCCGGTAGTAGAAACCATACAAGGGCTGAAACAAGAGAGAAAATAGCTATTTTTGACTGCACAAAGCAGCAAACATGTAATGCATGTCCATCTTTCTGACCAAGAGGTTATAAACATGTTGTGATTCCTTTCACTCTATCATTCAAAAATAAAAATCATTGATTAGTGTTTATGCAGAAATCTTGACCACAGCTAGCATAACATAATATAAAAGAATAAGGCAACAATTGATTCACTGATGTCATTTTTGCGTTTTAATTTCAGGGGCTCTTAATGAAAAAGGGCAAGATAGGTTCATGGGGAGTGATATAAATGAAACCAAGCTTGTTTAATTCCATACCATAAAACTGCTGACTGGAAAAGAATTAATCTGATAACCAAAAACCAATAGCCTGGCTGCTCCTTGTGTGAAGTGGACATTTTGGGCGTAAACAATGTTGCAGATTGACGAAAGTGTCACTTACAAAATTATTACAGCAAAAAGTGCCACTTTGCACAGAGAGCTGCCAGGTTTGATCTTTGGTAAGCACCAAAGTGGACGAATGCTCTTGTTCTACAGTGGAACCCCCCTTTTAAGACCTAAGCGACGGGTGCTGTGGCGGGGTGGTAAGACGTCGGCCTCTTAATCGGAAGGTCGAGGGTTCGAATCCCGGCCGCGGCCGCCTGGTGGGTTAAGTGTGGAAATTTTTCCGATCTCCCAGGTCAACTTATGTGCAGACCTGCTAGTGGCTTATCCCCCTTCGTGTGTACACGCAAGCACAAGACCAAGTGCGCACGAAAAAGATCCTGTAATCCATGCCAGAGTTCGGTGGGTTATAGAAACACGAAAATACCCTGCATGCTTCCTCCGAAAGCGGCGTATGGCTGCCTAAATGGCGGGGTAAAAACGGTCATACACGTAAACATCCACTCGTGCAAAAACACTAGTGTACATGGGAGTTTCAGCCCACGAACGCAGAAGAAAAAGAAGAAGAAGACCTAAACAAATCTGCAAAAATTAGGTCTTAACAAGAAGGGCAAAGCCCATACGACTCACATGCTTTACACATTTTTCCTACCAAAATACATGTGACCTTGACCAGGTCATCCAAGGTCATGCAACACAAAGCTGTTAATTCAAGACATAGGAAGTACAATGGTGCTTATTGGCTCTTTCTACCATGAGATATGGTCACTTTTAGTGGTTCACTACCTTATTTTGGTCACATTTCATAAGGGTCAAAGTGACCTTGACCTTGATCATATGTGACCGAATGTGTCTCATGATGAAAGCATAACATGTGCCCCACATAATTTTTAAGTTTGAAACAGTTATCTTCCATAGTTCAGGGTCAAGGTCACTTCAAAATATGTATACAATCCAACTTTGAAGAGCTCCTGTGACCTTGACCTTGAAGCAAGGTAAACCAAACTGGTATCAAAAGATGGGGCTTACTTTGCCCTATATATCATATATAGGTGAGGTATTGAATCTCAAAAACTTCAGAGAAAATGGGAAAAATATGAAAAATAGCTGTTTTTTAGGCAACATTTATGGCCCCTGCGACCTTGACCTTGAAGCAAGGTCAAGATGCTATGTATGTTTTTTGGGGCCTTGTCATCATACACCATCTTGCCAAATTTGGTACTGATAGACTGAATAGTGTCCAAGAAATATCCAACGTTAAAGTTTTCCGGACGGACGGACGGACGTCCGGACGGACGGACGGACGGACGACTCGGGTGAGTACATAGACTCACTTTTGCTTCGCATGTGAGTCAAAAATGAGGGGGTCTTAAAATGGGGGTACGTTTACAGAGGTTGTGTACAGAACGTCTGAGAAAACAGGGTCTTAAAAGGGAGGGAGTCTTAAAATGGGGGGTCTTAAAAGGGGGGTTCCACTGTATTTAAAAGCCTAGACAGATTTGTGGTATCCAGGTTTCCCAATTGCTTCGTTTCCGGCCGATTTATGTGGAGCACGTGATGCGCACAAAAAATATTGGCGGTTTAGAAGTGTTGTCTGCGCAATGATCGCGGCGGCTTTCTTGACCGCCAAGGACGACTGCGCACGTTGTGAGACGTCATTCGTTAGACCTCAATAGTACATGATCACTTACAGGAGAGGGAAAGTACTCTTCTAAAACGTAATGTATAGGCTCACCAGCATTGATCCAGAAGATGGCACCAGCAATGAAGGCAACATAGCGGAATCCACCCTGTAGCTCAGCCACGTGACCCCCAACCATAGGCCCTATGATAAATCCCATACTGGATGCCGCGTTGAAATTTCCCAGGGCTGCAGACCTCTTGTTTTCTGGCACCAAGTCTGCTAGATATGTCTTGGTAAAATTTTGGCTGTGTTTGAAGATACCTGTGCAAATAAATGTAGGATAAAGGAATGAGAAACAAACTTGGGACACAATCTGGAGAAAAAATCCCGGTGGTGAAAAATCCTGGCACTCATGCTTGTAAAACTGGTACATGTACAATAAAAAAAAAGAAGAAATGAATTGCACTCAAAGAAAGAAGGAATAAAAAGAAAGCTCTTTTAGGGGCATTGGTGCATTCTTTCTTTACACAATTTTGCTGCTCAAAGTGTTGTTGCCGTCTGTGCTTGTAAAAATTACGAATGTACAAAAAATCAAATGAACTAGACAAAACAAAGAAAACAAAGAAGATCGTTTGTGGA
Organism: Littorina saxatilis; assembly: GCF_037325665.1. Classification (NCBI taxonomy): domain Eukaryota; kingdom Metazoa; phylum Mollusca; class Gastropoda; order Littorinimorpha; family Littorinidae; genus Littorina; species Littorina saxatilis. The sequence goes on from NC_090247.1 coordinate 35,845,706, forward strand.
GCATTCTTTTATAAGTGATTTTGTTTTTTCAAAGTTTGAAGCAGTCCCCTGTTATTGGTACAAAAATCAAAGCCATATAGACATCAACAACATGCTACTGATGCATCTTGTGACTGCGGATTCCCGTCCGAATCCGTACAACACTTCATATTCGATTGTCCAAATTATCGCGAAGCACGTCAAGAAACTATACATACCCTCCCTAATCACATAATTCACCTCCCCCACCTTTTAAACGGAGACAGACAGTATTCTTTAGATTTGAACAGGAAAATTTTTTCCACCGTACACTCGTTCATTGAACGTTCAGGCCGCTTTGGGTAAATCAGAATAAATGCTCTACAAGCCGGACAACAACTTTAACTTCTGCACATCTCCTACCCATCCCTCTTCTTTTATTCATCTTCTTTCCCTCCTTCCTTCCTTTACTGTCTTTCTTTATAATCATTATGCAACGTTCATTACGTTATTAATAGATTTGGTTTATTGAAACAAATTTTTCAGCCGTTACCGCCTTATGTTGTACTGTCATGCAGGAACACCACTATAAGCTTCTAGCTTGTTGCTGTTTCTGTGAACTTTGTATAAATGTCATGATTGTAACCTTTGTTAAAATAAACCTATGTTTAAACAACAACATGAATGCCTGTTGGTGCTTCTCAAATGTTTGAGTACCAACATCACCATGCTCACACAGAAGTCATGTTTCCTAGTTAACATGAAGACAAAAGCGCATTTAAAGCCAAAGAATGGAACAGAAAACTGACACAGTTACAGCAGTACCTGCGATGTGTGGACCCTCTCATGAGAGGACACCTCCCTTAAAAGGACACCTTCTCTTGTCGATTTTTTATATTATCTCTACCAAAGTATACCTGTCATGAAAGGCCACCTGCTGTAATGTAGGGACACTTTTGGCTGGTCCCTAGGGTGTCCTTTCATGGCAGGTACCACTGTATTGCAAGTGAGTCAAAAGTATCATACCAAGAGGGACTCTGCCCAAAAGGAGAAGTGTAACGGAGGTGGCAACTCCAAGCGCCATGTAGCCGGCACCTGACACTAGTAGACACAGTGCCAGACTAAAGTGTCGACCTACACTGTCACTCCACTGGCCCTATAAAAGGAAAAAAGAAAGTTATGCAATTTCAAATTCAGGATCTGGAAAAAAGTGATTACATGTATTAACTAGACATAATTTGAAATACTAATGACTAAAGTAGCACAATATAAAGCTTAAAGTATATATATTATATTTTTCAAACAACTAAGCCATTCCAAATTTAACCAACAGATCACAATGCAGGTTCAGAATGTCTTAGAAAACCCTGAATAAAATTTAGCTACGATTACAAGTACACAAACCCTGTTTTTCACGGAGAGTTAGACAGGTTTACCCCCATTCTCCTCACCCCGCCCCTCCCTCCTCCTTGCCCCCCCCCCCCCCCCCATCTTCCCTGCCCACCCCCCATTCCTCCTTGCCCCCCCACCCTCTCCCCCACCTTCCCGTTCTCTCCCATATTCACTCTCTTACCAAAACCGGACTGGAAAAAAGCTGCAAACCACCATACACAGAACCTAACAATAGAAAAGAAAACACAAGCAAACATCAATAAAAAGATACTCAAATGCCACTACATTCATTTCAATAGTCTGAAAATAAGCGCACAGTACTAATTAATGGAGGCCACTCCAAAACAAACAGACACCATAATTATAGGCAGCTGTTTTATATATATATTTGAATGCCATCTGAAATTAAGTTCTGCTATTAAACACATAATTTGTCACAATGACCAGGATCATAAAGAACAATGGCAGACTGCCGCATTCTATTGAGACAGCCTGGGACAAGCTGGGGAGGTATTGGGGGATTGTGGGGTCTTCTTGTAGTTTGTTTTACAGGCTGGCAGCAGGTAAATTTCCTTGTGGAGCTGGTGGATATACAGTGGAACCCCCCTTTTAAGACCCTTCAATTTACAACTTCCTCCCTTTTAAGACCCTGTTTTCTCAAATGTTCTTTGTAACCTCTGTAAATCTCTAAGCCTTCCTCCCTTTTAAGACCCTGTTTTCTTAAATGTTCTCTTTGTAACCTCTGTAAATCTACTTCCATTTGAAGACCGGCTTTTCTCAGAATTGTTAAAGGTTGTAAAGGAGGGGTTCCACTGTACTTACCCAGTATTCCAGCAACTGTTGGTGAGGCCCCAAGATCACGAGCGTACGGCAGGATCATAGGCATGATCATGCTGACCCCAAACAGATCCTGTGCACAGAAAATAATAACTGGACATTTTTAAGTGCCTAACCTATGGCTCTAGGCCCTTTACAAAAGAACATATACAAAATGGTGGGGGGGGGGGAGGGAATGGGGGGGGGGGTAGAGAGAGAGAAAGAGAGAAAGAGAGAGAGAATATAGAGTTACTAGATGATTACCCGCTTCGCCGGTAAGAAGTAGAGCCGAATACCAGGCTGTGCCTGGGACCCGGCTTTGCCGGGTGTACGCCGGCTTTGCCGGCGCACGAAGGAAAGGAGATAAACGCGCAAAACACTGGAGACCTTCTAAAAATAGTAACGTGCAGTGACCTTCTAAAAATAGTAACGTAGTAACGGGAATATGGATTGACGCCACACGGAGGAAGGGAAATAATCGCGGCTGAAAACACTGGAGAAGATAAGGAAGAGTTACTGGTAGTGGATCCCGACAAAAAACAAAACAAAAACAAAAAAATCGGTTCAGCACGCTGAGAGCACGTGTTGAAATATCTCATCGATGAGGTTGTGTCCGGGGTGTAGCTGAATACGGTGTCCAAATTTGAAAAAGATCCACCGAGAACTTTGGCCGTGCATCGCGAACAGACAGACAAGACAGACAGACAGACAGACAGACACTAGTCGTATATATGTATATATAGATGAGAAGACCAAATCTTTACTGAGTTTTGGGGGAAGAAAGTCGCAATTTAGGTGATGTCTTAATCTCTTGCCTTTCAATACGATGTCATTTAGGTGTTCTAGACTTGATATGACGTTCACTTATCTTGATTGGTCGAACAGAGTGTACAATCAGTATAACAGCCTGGAAGCATTTTTCCTTTCAAGGAATTTCTGCATTTTAAGCACATTTTCATCGACAAACACCATAAACTGTATACTTTTGGAATCAGCAAATGATAAGGAACAGAGAAATGACAATTTTATGTGTCTTCTTTAAACAATACAGAAATTCGCTGTTTAACGGTTTTCTTCATTTTAAGCCCTTTCAATCAACATAACAGGGTACAGGAGGCAATACAGAATACAAGGATGTCACCTTTGTGATTCAAATATCGCCTTTTAAGAAATCAAACAAATTGGCTAATTTTGAGGGAACATTTCATAAACGAATTTTTAAGGTACCAAGCTGCAATGCAAGTCGAAGATCATCGAACGAAAATTTCAAACATGAAAAACTGTAGCCGTGAGAGTGCCGCCTCAAGTTTTACAAACGGGCAAATATGACATCATCAAACAACCCTATCAAAAATCGGCGGAAAAAGCTTCAAGCAAATGCTCTCAAAAATGTCTGTACCAATTTTCATAACAATCCGTTCGGTAGCTTTTACGAAGCATGCTTTTCACAGACAGACAGACACACACACACACACATATAGGGAGACAAGCTTCGCTCTCCGCTCTTGTTGAAACATTCAGTCATTACCTTGACTGAATGTAAAAAAGAAAACGGGGTTGTGTCTTTGCCGTTTGCACACTATATACACGGACGAAAATAAACGCGGACGAGGAACTTATACAACACAGTCATGGGTGCAACCTGGAAAATTAAAAAAACCGGCAAAAGTTGGGGTCCAGCTTTTTTAGTATTTAAAATGCCAAAAAAAACCTCTCCTGGAACAAAAACATCGGCAGCCGATGAAACCAAAAACCGGCTGCCGGCGTGTAGCCGGCAGAGTTGCACCCATGCACAGTATGTTGTCACACAACAGGAATCGAAATCGACGTGTCATCCCGAACACTTTGACATCGCTACTCTTGCCCCAGATATTTCGTATCAGAAACACATTGATATTTAAACCAGTGGCATAGACTGAGTATCATGCACTCACCAGGAATCCGCTGAAATACACAATGTGTACAGGATTTATCAAAAATCCAATTTTTTGCGCCAGCAGACGACCAGAATTGCCGGCGGTCGCCATGATTGCAAGGGAAGTCACTGTTAATTTTTTTCCTACTTACAGTTACCTACCTTAGACCGCATTCTCTCTCGAATTCGTTGAAACGCATCTGTAAACGATATAATTCGTTGTGTCAAGCGAAAATGATTCATAACCCTTAGGCTAAAGGCTGACATAGTCCTATTTAATTAGTTTAACTACTTCCAGGGCTTTTCCCATCGTTGCGGGGATGTATAAATTAAGCTTCCTGCCGCAAAGTTTTAGGTTTGAAGTCCTTACCAATTACGAGAAATAATTAATTCTTTATTGCATTGTTTAGCAACAGTTCTCCAGGACTTGGGCTATTTTTAGACCGTTGACGTCACTTCGTGACGTTTTGTAAACCAAAGATGGCGTTTGAGACTGTTCTGTTTACATTCGGCACTATCAACACCACTTTGCAATACTGACATAATTTTTTTCTGTGTTCGAAAGCTACAGCCAGTCGTTATTATATCCCCTTAGTACAGTTTTATAACATTATTGGCACATGTAAACAATATGAATTAATTAATGAACGCTACGAGTATGGCAGCCTTTAACAATTTGTGTCCTTTAAACTTTAAAGTATCTACTTGAGCGTTTTCTCTAAAACTTTGCTCTTCATTGTCTTTTTAATAAAACAATTAAAGTGAAAACCCTCGGCCTCCCCCCGGCACCCCCGATCCCCTAAAGACACACACACACACACACACACACACACACACACACACACACACACACTGGCGCATACACACACACACACACACACTGGCGCACGTGCGCACACACCGCACACACACACCACACACACTGACACACTCAGTCAGTGGTGCACACACGCGCGCTGCACACACACACACACACACACACACACACACCGCACCGCACACACACACACACACATACACACTGGCACTGACACACACATACACACACACACACCGGCACATACACACCGTACACACACACAGACACACAGACACACACACTGACACACACACACACACACACAGAATAGAGGCTGAAACAAAATCTTCCATTATCGCATCCTCTTGCTTTATGGACGAGAGAGAGAGAGAGAGAGAGAGAGAGAGAGAGAGAGAGAGAGAGAGAGAGAGAGAGAGAGAGAGAGAGAGAGAGAGAGAGAGAGAGAGAGAGAGAGAGAGAGAGAGAAGACAAGACAACATCTTTATTATCGAGGGTAATAGATAAGCAAGAATATATGCTTTTATACATCCAGCCCTCGCCCTAATATAGGGTCAACAGGAACAGAAAACAATATAATCAAAGAACTATCATATCAAACTTAACGCATTATAACTGTTTAAACAGATACACATTTAAAAAAAACCCTGTCATACTGCATTTTAGTACAATTTTCAATGATAAAAAGTGTCAATTTTTAACATAACTTAATCTAGATCTGCATATTATTATGATTTTGTTTAACATGCAAATACATTTTGAATGAATTGACGAACCATTCAGCACATGTTTAGGTGCAGCATTATGTGTGACAAATTATTTTTGTTGAAGCTGTATGACAGTATGTGTTTGTTTTATGTTTAAGAAAAATAGGTAGTGAGTTCCATAGGACCGCACCCAAATAAAGAAGGCTTGATTTAAATAAAGGTCAATACATGGAGTCGGTGTTATGATTTTTAGTCTGTTATAGTTATAACTGAAAAAAATAAAAGAGAGAGAGAGAGAGAGAGAGAGAGAGAGAGAGAGAGAGAGAGAGAGAGAGAGAGAGAGAGAGAGAGAGAGAGAGATCGACAGACAGACCTGTAGACAGACAGACAGAGACAGAGACAGAGAGACATGCATCTACCCCCTACCCGCAACACTTACTTTCCTCTCTCTCTCATCATCTTATTCAGTTCCCGCTTTTCTCTCCCTTACCCCGCGCCTCCCTCCGGCCCTTTCGCCAACCGGCCACACTTCAACCCCTGCAGTTACACTGTATGAACTTATTATAGCCGCTAATGACGTCAGAGCAATAATGGTCACGCAGCAGCAAGGGATATTAACCTCATTGTCATGTCAGTGACGCTACTGTGACAAGGACCATGTTAACGTCATGGGTGCAAAATTGTGAATGGAGTGTTCCGTTTGGGTGGACTGGACTCTCATCGTTGACATTTTGACAGAGATCATGGACGGAGAGAGAGAGAGGGGCGGCAGCAGCGAGCGAGAGAGAGAGAGAGAGAGAGAGAGAGAGAGAGAGAGAGAGAGAGAGAGAGAAAGAGAGAGAGAGACAGAGACAGAGACAGAGACAGAGAGAGACAGACATACAGACATACAGACAGAGAGCGAGCGAGAGACAGAGACAGAGACAGAGACAGAGACAGAGAGAGTCCTGTCAAAAAGGTCACAACGATCTATAACTGCCGACAGATTCACAGAAAACGACAGTCTGTATCCTTCTTATTTGTTTTCCCACAGGGCGGCTCAGAAAACTGAAAACAAAGGCCGCGATAAATCCTGGAGACTGAAACAACCTGTATGACATAGGATCTAGACAGAACGCCTTCACTGAATAATTATGCTAGTTTGGGCGAGTAAAGCGCGTTAAAACAAAGTTAACTATTACTGGTAACTGGTAAATTGTTATTTTTTTTTAACTTTTGAATCATCTCGTCTCTTGTGTTTTATTTAATAGATACTGAGCGCTTTGGCTAGACAGTGTTGGTCTTATAATGCAGCAGCTATAGCAGCAGCAGCAGACGGAAGTAGCTGCAGCAGCATCACGGTAGTAGTAGTAGTAGTAGTCACTAATAGTAGTAGTCGCAGTCGTAGTCGTAGTCGTAGTAGTAGTACAGTAGACTCCGCTTAATAAGGTCACCTTGGTGCAGGACAAAAGTGGCTATATTAAGCGGGTGGATTTAATAAAAGGAACTCATGGTTTTCAGGCAAACAGAGCCTTAAAACAAAGGAGAGACATTCTGTGTGCATCTCTTTTATTAAACAGAAAAACATCCTTACAAAAGCTAATAAAATAGCATTAGAAAGACACCTTAACGATTTTGATAAACAGCTTATTCATGAAGCAAATAAAGCAAATAAAGCAAAAAGCGCTCAAATCCGTTCTCGAGAAAAGTTTATAGCAGAGGGAGAGAAAAATACCAGATATGGTACATGTATGGTCACGGGGACGTCATCATCAATCAGTTTGGCCAAAACGTCTCAGGTTGTTTGAAAACCAGTCATGCATTAGCTGTGAGTGATCAGACAGCGATCACAGACTCACTGTTACGGCTTTTCACACCTAACGCGAGGCCAACAAACTGAATGGCTTTAATAAGCGGGATGGTGGCTTTATATATATAAGCGGGTGATTTTAAGCATATTAAAACATAAGGAAAAATCCGTGCAGTCAGAAATTGGCCTCAAAAAGCGGGTGGCTTTATTAAACATGGCCTTATTAAGCGGAGTCTACTGTGTAGTAGTAGTAGTTGTGTTGCGCAGGGTGTGGTTAGTGGATCAGGGAGTAAACTTATCCCGGACATTCTTTTCAGTTCATGTTTAAACCTGACGACCCTCTTGACTCACTTTGTGTACCATCTCGGTGTTTTGAAGTATTATAGAAAACGGACGGCGGAAAAAAATTGCTGATAAAAAACCGGACGAAAGATATTAACCTGTTTTGGCAAGTAAACTTATAACTGACGCAGTTCACTTACCTAAAAAGATAATCGGTGCAGATATAAGACTCAGATTTCGTACTCAGTTAAGGTTCAGTTGAGGGATGGTTTGTTTGTTTGTTTGTTTGTTACGCCCAGTCCACCACGAAGGGTGATATCAGGGCGGTGCTGCTTTGACATTTAACGTGCGCCACACACAAGACAGAAGTCGCAGCACAGGCTTCATGTCTCACCCAGTCACATTATTCTGACACCGGACCAACCAGTCCTAGCACTAACCCCATAATGCCAGACGCCAGGCGGAGCAGCCACTAGATTGCCAATGTTAAAGTTCTTAGGTATGACCCGGCCGGGGTTCGAACCCACGACCTCCCGCTCACTGGGCGGGCGCCTTACCACTAGGCCACCGTGTTGCGGTTTGAGGGATGGTCTTATCCCGTGTAAAAGCCTGGTCAGATGTCATTCTGATAATCATATTGCCAGTTTCTCTCTGACAGCATACTGAATTATTGCGCGAATCTATCAAAACAAGAATACAGAGTTATCTCCCATATGTTTTTCGCGAGCACTGAGTCTAAATTTGAGATCAGTGTTCGCGAGACGAAAATGATTGCAGATTGGCCGACTTCGACAGTGATCTCTGTTCTGTTCTTCACAGTTATGATAAAGACATCGTTCTAAGGTCAAAACAAGTCGAAATTTTGAGACTGCTGTCGGAAGGAGACCGTGATAATTATATGGTTGCATCACTCTCAACTGGTTACAGAAAAAATCGTCTGCTTCGGCGCGAGCCGAAGCCAAAGTTGATTATCACGTGACACTTTAGAGTTGTTTGCACAGTAAATACACCCGCAAAAGATAGCTCGCTTGAAACTGTCTTACATATCAATTCCTTTGTAATTTAAAAATTACACAACACCATGAAAAATCATTATCGACGATCGCGAATCTGCTTATATAGATCTATAACACATTACGAACAGATCTAAATATGTTAAAAAAAAATCGATTTCTTACCCACAGAAAGAAAACCAAGGCATCCTGTCAGGGATAGAATGAGACCCGAAGGGAAGTAACTCATTTTTGACCTGAGTTCAGGATGGGTCAGATGTGAGACTGTGACCAGCGAGTCGAATTGTTCACACGTGAAGTGTGCAATTACGATTTGGAGAGAAAATGTCACCCTCCACCACGAAATGAGTCGCATGTCACCTCGCGCGGTTCTGTGCTAGGCTTAATATAAGTCCGGGGAGTGTCTAGTAACAGTGTGAGGGTCACCTTAGTCACAGTTTTCGCACTTTTCTAAAACGGTTTTCACCACTGGATAGAGCATAAAAAAACTCTTTAGGAAAATGTAAAAATATGAAAATCATGCAAAGGTGACATGGGACTCATTCCGTGGTGGAGGGTCACAAATGGAGCCTTGAAAGTGACGGTCCTCCAACCCGCGTGAAATAGACATGAAAAGTTGAAAACTGTCAAAGATCTATCTGCAATCTAAATAGAAGTGTTCCCCTTTGAACTCATTTTTGAAACAAAAGTTTTGAAAACTTGGTGAAATAGAACCGGTAATCCTATCAATTTTTCCCTTGAATGAAATGTTGCGACTGCTGCCTGTGAAGAGTCGAAATAGTTTTCACTAAACCACTACATTGGAGTGTGCACGTTAAAGATCCCACGATTGACAAAAGGGTCTTTCCTGGCAAAATTCTATAGGCATAGATAAAAAAATGTCCACCAAAATACCCGTGTGACTTGGAATAATAGGCCGTGACAAGTAGGATATGCGCCGAAATGGCTGCGATCTGCTGGTCGATGTGAATGCGTGATGTATTGTGTAAAAAAATCCATCTCACACGGCATAAATAGATCCCTGCGCCTTGAGTCCGAGTCTGGAGATACGCGCGCGATATAAGACTTCATATAAAATAAAATAAATCATCGATCATTTCCACTAATGAAAATGATATTAATGATTGAGCTTCGCCATATGTCGCATAAGGTTCATTTTCGTTGAAGTGCAGTGGAACCCCTCTTTTGCCCCCTACCCCCCCCCCCCCCCCCACACACACACACACCCGATTTAACCAAGATTTTCCTTGTTTTAGGACCTTTTTTCATCAGATTTTCTGTTCATAATTCAATATAACTGCCTTTATTGATCACTACGTCCTTTTCAAGATCTGATTTATTTTCGGAGGCGAGTTCCATTGTAGCTTGTTTTATGCTGAGCTCACGCTCCCATTACAGACGGTATTTGATTTTTTTTTTTTTTTTTTTTTTAAAGCGAAAGCTTGAAACATAAGGAAATTACTTGTTGTGAGGCAAACGTTGGTTTTGATCTAAATATATAATTATGTCTAACACAGTTGTTCCGGTTAATTTTCAGCGGATCATGGGGTTTAGGCTTATAGATCTCACAATTTCAGTAACAAGCATGTAGGCGCACGAACACTACACACACACACGCACGCACGCACGCACGCACGCACGCACGCACGCACGCACGAACACACAAACACACACATGCACACACACACACAAACGCACGTACACACAGACACACACATACAACCACACACACACACACACACACACACACTGTGACACACACACACACATGCTTGGTCTATTGATTTTCCACATCACCTTCATTCTATCGTCTCATCAGTTCAGTCGAATAGCATAACAACATACCACACACAAAAATACCCTCATTACTAAACCTAAGCGAACTAATATGTTCATCCATTGTTTGTGCAAAGCCAGCACATAACACGGTAAAACTCAGTTAAAATCCGGTGTGAACAATCTTGGCGGTGCCTTGTGTCACTGACACAAATAAAACAAAACACCACTGCACGTTGTTGACTATCACAGTGCAGTGCCCTTTAACCTTCACCTCGGGTGCATGAAATTGCGTCAGACAAAATATATATCATCCACAAGGTCCCGAGTGGTGGAAATCCCATAAAATCCGCGACTCTCCCTGACTCATCAAAAGTTGAGTAGCCGGGAACCCAGTATAACACAACATTCAACACGTGTGTGCCATGCGGCCAGCATATATTGAGAAGAAAAGACATGTTTACAACAACGACCCGGCCACACGAGGGGAAGGAAGGACGAGGAAGAAGAGGAGAAGAGGAAGGGGGTGGGGGTGGGGGTGGGGTGGAGATAACAAAAAGGGGGGTACTAATTCACGGTAAAGAGAGTGGGCACATAGGAAAGAATAGGAATAGAGACTGGGGGTGGGTGGGAGGGGGTACCTAGGAGTGAGGGGTAGGAAGGGGGGTAGGCGCCGGTGTGACGTTTTCATCTTTCGCCGTGTTGATATTTCGCTTCTCGGCCTCGTTGATCTAGTATAAACTCTACACTGAACAAAAAAACACCCTTCGACAGTACTGATGAGCGACCTTGTGTACCTTACATTCATGGGGCCAAATTTGTCCAACCAATTTGTTTTATTTAACTTAGAAATTTGATTCATCCTAAAATGTTTTCCTTCTTACTCAAGGGACGTAACCACTCAGTACACGTTTTCGAAGAATTCGATTTTGGGGGTGAAATCTATTACATTTTACCACCAATTTTCTTCACATGCAAGAAACTGACATGCTTTTCGTCCTTAAATAATTTCACTTCTTAATTTTACCAGGAAACAACATTTCAGTCTTGAGTATATGTCGAGGGGGAAATATGTACACAGGCGAAAGATGAAATCGTGACACCGGTCGCTGTTTTGAGAACGATAGAATGACGGGGTTGATGACGTCAAGGATTCATTGATTGGTGGGAATTCAGTTCAAGGCCGCGCTGACAGCCAAACAGAGCAACGGAAAAAGCAAGCGGGGTTCGCAGACGGCCGAATCCGGGACGCGAAACGTTATTCTCTCGCTGAAGCAAAAACTGGGCCGGTAACTTGTTTACGTGCTTCGGGGTCCGGGGTGGCGGAGTTGATAGGCAACATTATTTTACACTTCTCTATTTTCGGCCAAGGCTTATTGTGCGCTTGATTGATTTCATTTTCAGTGCGGTGAATCAGTACCCGTTTAATCGTTGCAAATGCTGCAGACTGTTTTCCCCACTAACTGCCTTTTTAACTCATTGCCCGTAGTTTCGCCGGGTACAAAGCAGTTGAATTTCTTTATTTTCTTGAAAACTTGTGTACTCTTTATTACAGTTTGGGGGCGGCGAATACTCATTTAATTGCAAATGCTGCATACCCTGCAGACTATTTGCCTAATCACTAGTTTTTTTTTAAAATAATTATACCTGTGGGTTAGCCGAGTAGAGAGTGCTCATCTTTCTCTGTTTTTATTGTACGACTGATCATACAGTTTCACGAGCAGCGAATATCCAATTAGTTGCAAGTGCTACAGTGTGTTGAATTTTGTTTGGTCTTAGCTGCTAATTAACCTTCGAATTCATTACCATTGGGTAGCCGATTAACTAGCTTTCCGGATTCTGTCTATTTTCATTGAAGGCGTTTGTATGATTGGTAAAAGTTTCATCGCGGCGAATACCAATTTAATTGCATATGTTGCAGACATTCTGATAATCATCGCTCCACGGCTATCGCCAGTTTCTCTCTGACAGCATGCTGAATTATTGCGCGAATCTATCAAAACAAGAATACAGAGTTATCTCCCATATGTTTTTCGCGAGCACTGATCTAAATTTGAGATCAGTGTTCGCGAGACGAAAATGATTGCAGATTGGCCGACTTCGACAGTGATCTCCGTTCTGTTCTTCACAGTTATGATAAAGACATCGTTCTAAGGTCAAAACAAGTCGAAATTTTGAGACTGCTGTCGGAAGGAGACCGTGATATATGGTTGCATCACTCTCAACTGGTTACAAAAAAAATCATCTGCACCGGCGCACACCGAAGCCAAAGTTGATTATCACGTGACACTTTAGAGTTGTTTGTACAGTATATACATCCGCGAAAGATAGCTCGCTTGAAACTGTCTTCCATATCAATTCCTTTGTAATTTAAAAATTACACAACACCATGAAAAATCATTATCGACGATCGCGAATCTGTTTATATCCATAACACATTACGAAAAGATCTAAATAATTATGTAAAAAATCGATTTCCTCTCCAGAGAAGGAAAACCAAGGCATCCTGTCAGGAAAAGAATGAGACCCGAAGGGAAGTAACTCATTTTTGACCTGAGTTCAGGATGATGTTGCAGACTGCTAAGGCTCGGTGCTCACCTATGTAATTTCAGCAGCACAGACGACGCACTGCAGATTATTACAGCCCGCTACATGCTGCATGAAAAGAAAACAGGCCAAGTACTGGTCATAATCCCTACCGCCGCGGCATTAATAATATGCAGTGCGTCGTCTGTGCCGCTGACTCTTCGCAGGTATAACTGCCTTAGTTTTTAACTTATTTTCCGCAGGGTTACCGGGCGGAGAGAGTTCGCATGTCTCTATTTTCATTTTAGGGCTGTTAATTGTACGCTTGATTTTACATGGCAGTTGGCGGTTAGTTGGTGCAGTCAGTTACCCATTTGAATTGCAAATAGTAGTCTACATATGTTGCAGGCTGTTTACCTCTACTTATAACTGCCTGAACATAATGTTTAACTAATGACCCCGCTGTCGCCCGGTAGACCCGCATTCACACAAAATTAAATTTCTCTATTTTTATTGTGTTTTCTTGTACGCTTGATTACATGTTGCGGTAAATACCCCCATTTAATTGCAGATGCAGCGTATGTTGCAGACTGTGTGCAGATTGGTTGCCTCACTGATTGACTGCCTTTCAAACAAATTCATTATCTGTGCGGTTAACAGCATACGCATCCGTTTTCATTCAAAGCTTTTTATAATGCTATAAAAATTTATAATTGCAAGCTGTTAGCCTGGCTGTTATGATTTTATTTTTTAACTCACTCATTTATCTATTTGAAAGCCGCCGAGGCCACAGCAGGCGCATAGAACTATTATCATTCAAGTTTTTTTTGTAATGCTTGTTTACAGTTTCGGTGGGGTGAATACCCATTTTGTAGCACATGCTGCACAAACATGTGTTGCCAACGATTTGGCTGACCCTTTTAATTTTTTTTTTTTTAACTCAATTACTAATCTGTTTGGTAGCCGTCGAGGAGACAGCATTCGCATTGGAGTATTTGTTCTCATTCAAGACATTCAAGCTCTCTGTACGCTTGATTACAATGATTTTAGATGCGATGCATATCCATTTAATTGTAAATGTTGCACATGTGTTGCAGACGATTTGCCCAAACTGACTGAGTTGAGACATTTGATTGCAGATACTCGGTCCAATTTCATCAACATCGTGCTTGAATGCTTCGCCGCTTTAGTAGTCTGCAGTATACAGGATATAAACAGCCTTTGTAATACGCAATTAACGCCTGAGTGAGCCATGCGGGCCACTGACATTCACTTTGAAAAAAATGAAAAGGTAATCGTTAAAAATCAGGAAGTGTTTTTTTGTATAGAAACCATCCAGTTGTACTGCAACACCTTTCGTTTTCTAAAGAACCGAAAAAGAGAGAAAAGAGAAGATGGATTTAGCAATTTCAAATTTGGGTCCACTTTTACATATATTTTGGCTTTCAGGATTGTCTGCCCTAGAACATAAACGCAAAGACACACAGAAACACACACAGACACAGACAGACACATGCAGACAGACACAGACATATACACACTTACACACTTACACACACACACACGCACACACTTACAC